>NW_027206463.1:0-388780 GCF_024711535.1 Dipodomys merriami | reverse complement strand
GTAGAGCAATAATAAGAGAAAGAGAAATTCTGTGTTTAAGTATAAGGGTTCAATACACTATAGAAGACTCTACGAATAAGACCACGTTGAAACAATAAAGCCAAGTCCAGTATGTAGATTTATGAGAATGATAAAGAGAAAGCATTACTCTTAGGTGGAACAGGAAGTATGAGGCCACTCCCTTTCTAAATCACGCTTGCTAATGACACAACTTTGTAGAAAGTAGAATGGAAGAATAATTCTGTTTTCAATGCAAGTCAGATATAAGAGCATGGACTTAATTGGAAGAATAAGTCCATCTTGAGAGAGCAGGGATTATGCTAGCTATGAACTGGTAGATAAGATCACATTTTTTCTTTCCTTTACTTATATATTGTTTGTTGGTGGTGGTCTTTGAACTTGAACTCGGGGCCTGGGCACTATCCTTCTGCTATTCAGCTCAAGGCTAGTGCTCTAGCACTTGAGCCACAGTGCCGCTTCCAGTTTTCCTACAGTAAATTGGAGAAAAGTTTCTCTGGACTTTCCTATCTGGGCTGGCTTTGAACCCCAATCCTCAGATCTCAACACCACCCAGGTTAGGATCACATTTCTAACAGTGTAAACTCAGCATATGTAATGTGTATGTTTATCTATCTTTATATGAATTCTTGAGTTAAAAATCTGGGCTACAGCTTAGACTTTACACTCACAAAAATGTTTGTAGTTTAAAAGGTGATTCTACTGGATAAATAAAACCTAAGAATGTAAAGGAGACAGGACATTTCAGTTTGCATCCAGCCTGGGCAGAACAGTCGTTGAGAAACTATAATTAACCAGCCAAAAGCTTGATTGGAAGCATGGCTCAAGTATTGGAATACCAGTCATGAGCAAGATTGCTGAATAAGATCTTGACGCTTTTGCATACATACATACAATCATACACATATATACAGAGACACTTATATATGCACACACAAATACACATATGAAGCAACTCTCAGAATATGTAGAAAAGTTAGAAAACAATAGAAAATATGTCCTGAGTAAGACTAGAATCAAGTGATAATTTTTAAAATTAGAAAATCCTCAAGCAAACTTTCTACAAAAATTTGAGAAATTTACATAGATAGGGATTAGAGATAGTAAGAGAGTCAAGTAATCAATATTAAAAGGATTAGATCCATGGAGAAATTAATCAGAGACCCCACAGGTGCATTTGAAAATGTTCATATCCTGTGTCAAATGTTAGAACATCTTCAAAAATAGTACATGAAAAGTCTGAGAAGTTTAGTGGATAATATAACTGGAGAAGTTCAGAATTGCTAGTCTATATCTAGATTAAATAAAGCAAGAAGGGCCTGGGAAGGTGGCTCAGTGGTAGAGTGCTTGCATTGCATACATGAAGCCCTGGGTTCCATTCCTCAGCACTACATAAGCAAAAAGAAAAAAGGCGGAAGTGACTCTGTGGTTCAAGTGGTAGAGAGTTAGCCGTGAGCTGAAGAGTTGAGGGACAGCACCCAGGCCCAGAGTTCAGGCCCCATGACCGGAACCAAAAATAAATAAATAAATAAATAAATAAATAAACAAACAAACCAAGAAACTATGGTGGGACAATATGATACAAGCCTTCAATTCTAGCACTCAGACTGAGAGGAGATTAGAGACTGGAATTACATAGTGATACCTTCCCTGGAGCAGGTAGTATAATTTTGTCTTAATAAAAGAAACCAAACAAGAAGGGAATACACAATTGGAAATTTGGGCTAATTTTGTCATTATGTTTTGAGATGTCGTTTCCTATTGAAATGCAACTCATATATAATCCTCAGTTGTGCTTTTAAATGGTCTCTTCATTACAGAACATTCCTAGATGCAAAATGGCTCGTGATTCCCATCCAAAATTTGAAAAAGTAAGTAATTATCATTCTGTTAGATTCCAAGGAAAGGATGAAGTATTACAAAAGCTTAAGCCTGGAGGAACAGCAAAGTTCATCCAATGTAGGACTTTATAGATCTTTCTAAATTAGAGTTTAGACTTCAAATAAATATTTTGGTTTTGTTTGTAATTTCATATTCTATAGGATACTACAAAATTCTTTTTAAGTAGCGTGTTTAATTGACAAATTTACAAATGTTTCTTGCATTCTATTTGCCTAGCATATTGTTTCAAAAGTGTTATAATTAGAACTCACTTAATAGATAATTCCAATAGTTCCTGTATAAAATGATAATGTAAATAATGTAGACCGAGTTGCCAAGAAATGGATATTAATTTATAAAATTAGAAAAAGAGCAAGTTTTTGAGGTTTTGGTATGACATTTTATGAAGAGAATAATTGTGTGACTTCTTCTTTCTTCTACCTGTATGTAACACAGGAAGCAATCTCCTTAATTACATGCCTCTGTATACAATGAGAAAAACACTAGGTTTGGAGTTTGTTTTTATTTTTCTTTTTGTTTTATTGCTTTGTCATAGGGCTGGAACTCTGGACCTAGACACTGTCTTTGAGCCTGTTAAGCTCAAGGCTTGTGCGGTACTACTTCAAGCTCAGTACCACTTGTGTCTGGCTTTTGCTGAGAAGTTTATTGGAGATAAGAATCTAGGGAACCTTCCCGCCTGGGTGGGCTTTGAACTGTAATCTATGATAGTTAAAAAGTGTAAATATAAATAGTATTTGCAAGAATACCAGTGGAGGAAAACTGATGCAACCCAGTTTATTGTGGTGTTCTTTCCAGAACACGTAGGGCATCACATTAGCATAGGTGTAATATTTTTTTCCAATAGAAAAAAGCTGTATGTGATATGAATTAAGGGAATTTTGTGGTGCACCCTACAAGTTGGAAACTGTTGGGCTAGGAAGGTTTTATGGCATAAATGTTGGGATTGATGGTCATAGAAATAATAGCTTAATCTGATAAAAAAATTGCTTACTCTTGAAGAATTAATTATAACATGCTTCATAGTTTTATCCTATACCAGAATGTGGCTATTTTTCTGTTCACTTCTCAATCTGTAACACCCCTTTGGAAAATGCATCTATTGCAGAATTACATAACATGCAAACAGGTACTATTTTGAATCTCTCAGGTATGGAATGTTCAGAATTTGAAAGTGAGTAGTTATTAGTAGTTATTATTTTGAGGAACACACATATTCTGTCCTCTTAACAACTTATTTACTTTTAAAAGTTATGGGTTTCTATAGAATTAAACGGTTTTGTTTTAGTATGAGAAAATACTAATTTATTCTTTTTTGAAAATATTGGCAATTATATTGTGAAAAAATTGTCAAGTTATATAACATTCAAGTTGAGGGCCCTCTGATAAAGAAGGGGTAATTACTTCAAATTAGAGGCCAAATAGTACTGATTTTTTTTAGAGTTACTACATGAATAATAATATTTACTATACCTATACAGTGAAATTTTATTTCATGCAGCTTATTTTTTAAATTTAATTTTAATGTGAAAGTGATGTGCAGTGGGTTAGCAATTGTAAGGCAGTGAATACATAACTGTTCAAACTTGTTATCCCCTCTCTCGTTTTTCTTACAGTTTTCCTTCACCCCAAAACCCTTCACAAGTTGTAATGTACATTTCCAACTTATTGTCTTGTGAGTATTGCTATTGCATTGGTTTGCCCTTTGTCCTTTGTCTCGCCAATTTGTTGTTCCTCTTCCCTTCCCTAATTAACGTAAATGTATACACAATACACAGGGTACCAAAATCAAACACAGTAGGAGATAACCCATAGGGGAAAAACCCAAGGAAAATAGAAATCACATAATACATTAAGAACAACAACTGCAAATAAATATCTCTTTCCATATCTTGGATTTCATTTTGCTCAGCATCAGCTTATATGTTCATATATATGCATAACAAAGCCACTGGAAAATAATAGTTTCATGGATAATATATCATGAAAACAACAGGTTAACTGTTTTTGATGATAAAGGTGGAATTAGGATTGGTAAATTCGCGATTCTGTTAAAGGAATTTCAAGTTTTAAAACTATGACAGGTAAATTTTAATTGTTCAAACTTTTTAACTTAGCCTATTAAAATTTAAGATTGCCTGGGAAAATAGGCTTTCATGCAAAGAAATTCATGGAGACTTAGCTCAGAGGTAAGATGGCTCATTTTCACACTAAACAAACAAGCCTCACAAACCGTGCTGTAAATCCTGTAGGTTAACATGAGAATTGTCCTTACCCAGGAAATATACTCTGACTGTGAGAAACAAGGTTGTAGTGGAATTTAAACTCAAAGTTTTTTTTAAAATAAGACATCAAAATTTGTGAATTGACTTTTAATTTCTACACAGTGATTCTCTTAAAAAGATAATTTTGGTCAAAATATTTAGGGAGAAAGTGCCCTTCAAAATGAAAGAACGTATTGTGTTTCCACTTTTCTGTTTGTAATACGTTCCACAATGTCTTTGCAAGTAAAGCACTGAAACACAGAAAAATTCTGATTGGGTACTTCAAACCAATGATTTCACATTTCTATGTAACTCAAAAATATAATATCCTTATTAACATGAAATAGTGAAGACTTGTCTTATTACATAAGCCAAAAGGTTTGGGGATCAGAAAAGAATTGAGCAAATGGAAAAGGTAAGAAAACGCGTTCTTAGAAGCCCTAGCTAAGGATACTGGCTTCATCAGTGGAGGCGGCCAAAACTTCTTGATAGAGATTGTCATAATGTTTTTGCTAGCTAAAGTGATTTTACAGAGCCTATTTGGCTCAGTATAATGCAAAACAAATTGAATGAAGACATGAAAATAAATTCAACCTCCAAATAAAAGAATTTTAAAAGAGAAACCATGAAGATGTAGCAGTGGCGGATGGAGTATAGTCCTTCACCTTCACTAGACTTGAAGTCAAGAAGCTGTGATTAATTGGAAATCAGGCAAGAGCTAAGAGGGGACATAGAAGTAGGACATAGAAGTATTGTCCTTTGTAACAGACAATATAATCCAAGGAATGGGTGATTTAACTCTATTCTTCTCCATACATCTTGTTGAGCAAAAGCAAGACTAAGAGAAAAATAATCTATTGAAATAATTTTGCAAAGAATAATTTCACTGTTCCTGATATGGTATCTAAGGAAAGTCTTAAGAGAGAAGATAAAAGTCATAAGAGAGAAGATAAAAATGGATTCTTTTTCAGTTTCCTCTAAGCATCTTGTTAGCAAAATATATCTTTGAGGTTAGAAGTGATTGAACCAAAAAGGCGTGGAGTACTTATTTTTGTGGGCACATTAGACACTAGAAGATTTCAAGGTAAAAGAAAAAAGAAAGAAATTATAGCTAAATATTTGTGATTACAGGTTCTTGGACTGGTTTTTTTGGAGACAAAGATTTGCATTAGTGTTGGTCTTCATTAACATAGTTGTTGGGTTTTCGTGGCAACCAAATGAAAAGGGGAAGTTTAATGGACTCGTTTGGACAAGTAAACAGCATGATAGAAAATAATGGCAAATAATATTTAATGAATTATTTTGAAAAATTATTTTGCGAGAACGAAGAAGGAAAGATATAATTCAAAATCACTTGACTTTATTAAAAGTATGAAAATAGAGTAGTGAAGAGATTGAGAGAAAACACAGAGGACTGCTTTCTCTCCAGTGGAGTAATAGGTTCTTGATCTTGTTTCTTCCATTCTGTCTTCACAAGCTATCCAGTGTGCCTCAGGACTCGAGTATCCAGTTCAGACAAAGAGCATTCGTAGAAGAAAATATTTGCAGTAGATATAGGTGATTTATAACCTTAGACAATCTATTTAAATCTGTTTAAAATTCTCCCCTACCCCAAACTGCCCTCTTTGAACAGCTTTGTTTGCTTTTCCAAAGACTGACCTTCATTAACTATTTAAAATTTTGAGAGGTCATATTCATACTCTCTAGAGATTGCTGTTTAGTTGTAATTTTTGTGTGTTTTTGTTTGTTGTTGTGTTTTTTAACTGAATTTCAAAAGGTTGTGCAAGTGTGTTACAATTAAACATGTCCATCTAATTGTCTAACGCTCCTGGATCAGAGTCACTCTTTCTATGAAGCTGATCCAACCCTTTCTCCAAGATTTATTGCAGATTTACCACTTCCTTTATTACATTTTTACATTGAGTATACTAGCTGTACTTGCACATTGTTCTATTTGTCATTCATTCTATTTCTATACTATTGATCCTCTCTGGTTTCTATTTCTGTTAAACTGCCTGTTAGTACTTTGAAAGGTTTATATACATTCCATGGAGTTTCAATCCCACATATACTTGAACTGATGTCAGCTTATATTTCCATAATTCATTCATGTGCAATAACAGTTTGCAAGACTGGAGATGTGAAGCACTTAGACATGATTTTATTCTCATTCATTTGGAAGATTAATCTTTAGTCAGCAAGAAAGTTTAAAAATGACTTACAATGTATTCCTAACTACTAGTTTTTATAAATGGCTTTGTACAATGGTGTGTGATTATTTTATTTTAAATAGGATAATATTTTCTACTACCTATAAGTTTTGGAAAAAGAAGAAAACTAATATTTACTAGTGTAGAGGAATATGATAGAAATAGAAGACAGATTTTATGTTTGTCGCATCTCTGATCAGTACCCATATGCAAGACCTAAAGTCATATTTCTTACTATGTTAGACAGATAGGGAAAACATAAAACAACACATGATAAGGCAACTCTTAGTGACTTTTTAAAATGTATGTTCTAATGTGATGAAATTTACTTTATTAGCTAATATTTGGGTTTGAATTATGGGAGGCTGATCTATCTAACACATTTCTGGAAGGAACCTACTGAACAACACAAATGGTGGGGGTACTATTTCTACACTTTAATGAATGAATTTGGTTGGTATTATTGTTGGGTAAGTAAATCAACTCTATTGTAACTTGCTCCCTACACTTGAAAACCTTGTAATATCAGTATCGTCTACTAGTCAAGTGTTATTTTGGCAAATGTGATTTTAAATAGTTTATTTGAAAATTAATATACTTTCAGGAGATTAAATGTAGGTTATCATTGGTTTGAGAATGACAACATTTTTATACTACAGAACCTAGTTTTCTGAAGTATCAGTGTTTTGAAACACTAAGGATCTTCTTAATGTTTTTCTAAATTATATTTGACCTCTAAATCAAGTTTAACTAGCCTTGGTAGACCAATTATGGATCTATAATTCCAGAAACTAATTTTTGGCCAACTTATGCTGCACTGAAATCTTTCATTACATTAGGAGAGGGGTATTAAAATAATATTGTTCATTTGTGATTGTGTTCATTCATATTGGCTGGTGATCTGTAAATTGAAAGTGAACTACAGTACTTTCTCTCATATTTTGTGATCTCATCGTTCATTTCAAGTTGCCTTGCATTTCACAGTTGATTACTGCTAATTCCTGTAAGGAATTGGGGCCTTGAAATATTATAGGACATGAGAAATTGAGATTAGTCTTCAATTACTTTCTGTTGGCATGTTGCATGGGCCTAGGTGAGAAGTCTTGCCCTTGTTATCTGATGATGCAGATAACTTGAACCTGGTATCCTTGGACCCGTGTGTCCTGCAGAAGAATAATAGCTTTTAGACATTATATCAGCACAATTTGGGTATAATCAGTAAGAATGCTTCAGAAATATGGAGAAAAACACTTTGGGACCAGCGAGTTAAAACAATAAACAGAGCATCAGAATATAATAAAATCCCTTATACATTAGCGGAAAACAATACTGTTATTTTACCATGTGAATTCAGAAGACCACAAAGACTTAAAAGGTATCACAAGTTTATACCGAAGACATTGCATTGATACTTTTTATATTCTAATATATATTCTAAACCTAATTATTTATATTCCAATTTATTTATGAGAATAATTGTCAATATATTTGTCAAACTATCAATTCTAGTAAGATTCATCGTGTGAAATTTAAAATAAGTACATATAAATATAAAATATATAAGTATATATAATATAAAAATCGTTTTGCATTGTTCTGTTGTGGTTAGGGTATCAAAGGCAACTCTGTTTTAAAGTATTATTCCATTATCTCTACCTGTTTTAGGTAGAGTTAGACTTAAAGCTTTACCATTTGTTGATTTAGAGCCCAGAGGCAAGAGGAAACACTGTGATTAAAACATTACCAATTTAAGGCCTAATATCGAGGAGAAACGTATAGACTTCTCCAGAACCTATGGACATATTTGGTGATAGAAAGTCCGTAGTATAAGTTCCTGCCTGGTTGGATGATAGACAGGCAAGGACAGTAGGTAATCATGCATATGAACAATTTTTTCACCTTCTTGGCTTTAGCTACTTTTGAAATGATAAGTATAATAAACAATTATATTTTGATAAAATACCTTCCATTCTGAACAATTCTGTCTGAACTGTTCATCTCTCTATGATCTCATGTCAGTAATGTTAGTTTTGTTCCAGTGGTAAGATATTCTGATTGGTCTGTTCCTACATGGAAGAAGGGTAAAGGGTCAGCTAGACATTTGTCCCAGCAAGACCTCATTTGGGAAATTTTAATTTGCACAAGTTAAGAAGTAGCTCTTACGCAAGGCTTACTTTGAATACATTAGCTCCACAAAGCTAAGTCAGTTGATAAATAAATACTTGAAAAGCAATCACCTTTGGACTTAGCCATAAAGGCTTCAAAGTATGTTCAAATTTAAAATGAAAACGACAAAATAGTCATTGACAAAAATTGCAAATTTTAGCAATCTACCAACAATAGTTTTTTTTTTTCATTATACACAGAATTTTAGAGAAATAAGACCAATAGCATTTTTAGGAACAATAAGGGTTCCTTGTTATAAATAGTCAACCATGAATATATGCCTGTATAAAGATTGCATCATTAAGTACTTAAATTTAGAGGATACTACATGTTTCAGCAGCAGGTCTACCCAAATGACAACAATACAGAGATTAACATGGCACTTGCAGAAGGATGATACATAAATTCGTGAAATATCCCATATTTTTCATTCTTCAAATGCAAGAAATGAAAAACAGTTATTAAAAAGTTGATTACAAAAATACAAGTGTAACAATACAAGTAATTCATAGAATTGAAGGTTAGTTTGACATCAGTATATTAAATCTTCACCTGAGAAAGGCCTTTACATATCATAATCGTTACAAAACTTGAAATTAGTTAACATTGCCATTTTATCCCAAAGAAATAAAATAAGACAAGGACCTAGGAAAAAAAGGAATCTTAAACTTTTTCTATATGGAATGCAATTTGAAAGGACACATTTATTAATAAACATATACATTATATAACAATGTAGAATTCAAAGTATTATATCTAGGAGCGAATTAAATAGATTATGGATATTATACAAACATAGATATACTTTTTTCAGAAAAGCACCATGAACATCTTTAGTTTCTATACTATTCATTTCAAGAGATGTTAAAATTATTTCTGATTTAAAAAAATCACAAACTCTGCAGAAATTATTATAGATGTATACAAACAACTCTTGAATACATTTTGACATCAAAGTCAGGCAATTCACTTGGAAGAACACCTGGGAATCCATGAATTTTTAAAGTAGGATATTGCTGTTGCTTTGTTTTGTGAAAAAAATTGTAGGGACACAAAGGATGGACTGGCATTTTTGAAATTTAAGAAAATTAACCAAACGATTACAACTTAGGAGAACAATCTGTACAGTCTTCCACAACTTCAAAGAGGTAGTAATACTTACTTATCCTTTTGGAAATACCAAATGCAGTTTCTTCCAAGTTGTTCTTCAGACCTGGTTTGATATAATGGTTCAACAGAAAGAGATACAGCATATAGTTGTTACTTCTATTCCCAGCAGCGAGATGCAAGGTGGTCAAGAGACCTTTAGATTGGGGATTGGTGTTTGCATCATGATGAAGTAAGAAAGAAGCCACTCTGGTATTATTCCACATATAAGCACTGTGCAGGGGTGTCTAGCCATTCAGATTTATTGCATGAATATCTGCCTTGAGCTACCAATTCATGGACAATGTCTAAGTGTCCACTCTAGGCTTCTCGATGAAGAGGGTTATACTCATCCTCATTCCTAGTATTCATCTGGGTGGCCTTTTGGAAAGTAGTCTCCACACCGTAGTAAGTTGAATAATTTCAGGATCAAAAAGAAATTTGATTGGATCCTACTCCAATTTTTTCTTGCAATTGATACCATTCCTCACTTTTTCATCTTACTTCCTCTCTTCGTCAGAATTGCCTAACGAGAGACTTTGAGTGCCACTGGGAATGAGATGTCCATGTTTTTCCCCAATAGATTACATTGGTTGAACTGGTCAGAAAAATCTGGTGAATTTTCTGCACATATTTATTCACCATGATTTATTTTATCTTTTTCCATTTTTACTACTCTAAATTATTCTAACTGGAGAGTAGGGAATTTATAGAGCAGAGGAAAAATTTTCCTCAATATTCAAAGGTACAGACTGAAAATGATGACCAGTGGTGTCTTCATGTGCAGCTTATGCTAGGAATGAGAAAATAGGAAACAATGCCTTCTATGTAAATGATTTGGGATATACCATGTTATAGTGTAAGAGAACTCACTATTTAACATATGGGCTTAAATAGCTTTCTAGTAGCTTTCTAATGTTGGTATTCAACATTCGATAAAATGTATAATGCAATAGTAAAATAGAAGTCCTTTGTATGACTACCTAAATTCTTCTTTTTTTTTAAAGACATTTGTTTTCATCCAAAAAAATATTCCTGTCTATTGTCTTCAGGTGATTTTGATGATTGAAGATGCTTAATGAGAAGTCAAAATGTATTAGTAGTCCTTTGCTATCAATTAAGTTTCACTTTTTCTTCTTGGAGGATATAATGATCAAAGAAAGCAATCAGCAACAATCGTTCAGAATCATGCTTCCAGTGCAAATGAATTACCAGTAAGTAATCCTCGATACCATTATCCACAAAGATTTGTCACAGATACAATCAGCCTGCCTTCTCTAGCTGCTTTCCTAGCCTGGACCTATTCCTTCATTGTACAGGAAAAGTGTGATTCAACTGATTTCAGTCAGATCTGTTAGTAGAATTATCAAGTATTTAGATTCTTTTTTTTAAACTTAGTTGTGGGGCCTGAACTCTGGGCCAGGGCACTGTCCTTTAGCTCTTCAAATCAAGGCAAGCGCTCTACCACTTGAGCCACAGAACCACTTCCGGATGGTTCTGTTTATGTGGTGCTGATTTGGGAAATGGCAGAGCAGAAAGTGAAATGATGCAACCATAAATATAAAAACAAAATAAATTAGGATAATTATGGAGCAATCATATTGTCTATGAGAACCATGAAAGAGAAGAAAAGAGACACAGATGTGCAATGACCTAGCTAGCCACAAAATCCATGCTTCTAATCAATTGACAGAGCAAACAATTTTTTTAGTTTTTAAAAGAAATGGAAATAGAATATATGTATTTACTTGAAATTAGTAAAAACATTTTTAGTAGCCTACATAAAGAGTCAGAGATTTGACCAAATTACAGACAAGAATCTTAAACCTTGGGCTGGGATGGTCGCTCAGTGGTAGAGTGCTTGCCTTGCAGCTTACTACAGTGGGGAGACTACTTTCCAAAAAGGCCACTCATATGAATAATAGGGATGAGGATGAGTAAACCCCTCTTTATTGGGAAGCCTAAAGTGGACACCTGGACATTGTCCATGAGTTGGTAGCTCAAGGCAGATATTCATGCAATAACTGTGCATGGCTGGAAACCCCTGCACAGTGCTTATATGTGGAATATATTGCAACAGCACACAGACACACACACACACACACAAACATCATCATCATCATCATCATCATCATCATCAGATTTCTTAAGTATTTTTTGTGTATGGTCTTAAGAATAAATTTACATTACTAACTTGAATTTCTGACAGGACAATATCATCACTGTACATCTTCGTTGTATGCTCTCAGTTTTAAATTACTATCTAAGTATGTGCATTAGATAAGTATAGGAAAAAGTAGGAGCCACACCGGTGGCTTAGGTCTTTAATCTTAGCTAATCAGAAAGATGAAATCTGATGATTGTGCTTTGAAACCAGACCAAGAAAAAAAAGGTCCATTAGATTCTGATTTGAAAGTAACCACAAAAGCTTGAAATGGAGCATAGTATAAGCATTAAAATGCTAGCCTTGAGAAAACTAAAACAAAAAAAATAAATTCTGGAACACAGTCAGGCCCTGAGTTCAAGCTCTAGTATTAGCACCAAACTAATAAATGAATGAATGAATTAACTAAAAGTAAATTAAGTGGTCAAATGTGGAGAGGCAGGTAAAATGTGACACTGGATTATGTATTATTAGGTAAAATGTGGACACTGGATTATGTATTATTTTGTAATAAGGCAAATTATCATTTTTCCTAATCACTAATATTTTATTTGAACTTTTTTATACAATAAATCCTGAATTTGGCATACATGTATATGTGTTTGTACATGTGCGCACATGTGTGTTTATGTGCGTGAGTGTGTGTGTTTGCAATGTTGCTTGCCAATGTGGACAGAGTGAGGCTGAAAAGAGCTGTGTTGAAATGTTATTTATCAGTGCTCCATCCTGTCATTTCAGTGGAACCACCCTT
This sequence comes from Dipodomys merriami, assembly GCF_024711535.1. Classification (NCBI taxonomy): domain Eukaryota; kingdom Metazoa; phylum Chordata; class Mammalia; order Rodentia; family Heteromyidae; genus Dipodomys; species Dipodomys merriami. The sequence goes on along the minus strand of NW_027206463.1, from coordinate 376,162 downwards.
CTGTACATTTCATTTGTCAAATAATAACATCACCATAATCAAAGCATTTACACCATTAAGTTAGATAAAATAGATCACTTTCAGTTCTTAGTATATATTAGGCAAGAAGATACACATATAATTAGGTAGTGAGTTATTGCTGTAAGATGACTGTCAGTACAAAATATGTATTTGACCTCTTAAATTGGATATACTTTTAAGATATACTCATGAAGTGATTTTGACCAACTCGACCAAGCAGGTATTACTCTCTGGTTATTCCTGTGAAACTCAAGGTGGATAAACACTTTCCAGATTTCTTTTGAAAAAAACATTCTTGGTAAGATCATATCTATTCACACTAAGATAAAAAACCCGTATTTTTTAGGTTTTAATATCCCATCATATTGACTGAAAATCAGTATTGTGGATATGTTTGTTAAATATACATTGCAAAAACAAACAAAAACATGTGTCACCTCCAGATTGTGGATGCATTTGAAGTTGTTTTGTACATACAAATGTTTCTTCATTAATTGTTCTTTTGTGGGAGTAACTATCGCAATATTAACAAATAAGGCTTTTTGAATATCTTTTCCAATATAAATAACATCCCAGAGCGAGTCTTGCAATTTCTGAAACCCCTTTGAATATTTTAGTGTTATTTCAATTCATTGACTATACAGCTAAAAACATTTCTGAAATAAACATTGTTAAAATCTGAAAATGTAAATGGGTATACAGGCTTTTTATGCATCATTTTATGAAAAGCCAGTTTTTATGAAACTAAAAGATATAGAATAAAAGAATGGAAGTGAATTGGGTGAGCTAATTATTAGTATAATTTTGTTTTCTATTAACCCAGTCCTTTGAATGTACATGATGAAGTTAAATTATGTGCTTTCTGACACTATGCTTCAGTTATTTTTAGAATCTTTGTAGTTATAAGAGTGAATTTGTAGTGTAAATAAATGTCTTTGAATATAATTAGGATTAATCTTTTGTTTTGTGTCCTACTCCCCCAAAATGAGTTATTTTCAAGTGTTAATAGTTTATAATTGAATCTTCAGTATCATAAGAAAATTTGAAAAAAAGGATTGTGCGGAGAAGGTGTAGCCGCCTCTACTCCGAACCTCCCCTTTGCCTCCGCACTTCTCTGGGGCCAGCAGCCACCGACCAGAGGCCTGGGACCGCGGGCTCAGCCAACGACCATGGGGTTGGTGTCCAACCAGCAGTTGGCAGGTGGCTGTGCCAAGGGGGAGGAGAAGGCGCCCAAGGAGCCACCATCGGATGCCGCTCAGGCGGCCGAGGAGCCTCAGCTGCTGCACTGGGCTGCTGCATCTGTAAGTGGTTCAACATGCATGGGGTTTGGCTTCCTATCCATGACAGCCCACCCCAGGGTCTCTCTCTACCCCCTAGTGGACGTCTTTGTGCACCAGTGTAAGCTGCACTTGGAGGGCTTCTGGAGCCTGAGGGAGGGAGAGGCTGTGGAGTTTAACTTTAAAAAGTATGCCAAAGGCCTAGAATCCATCCGAGTCACTGGGCCCAGTGGGGTGTTCTGTATTGGGAATGAGAAGTGGGCAAAGGGGAAGAACATGCAGAAGCACAGATCCAAAGGAGACAGGTGCTACAACTGTGGTGGTCTAGACCATCATGCCAAGGAATGCAAGCAGCCACCACAGCCCAAGAAGTGCCACTTCTGCCAAAGCATCAACCACATGGTGGCCTCCTGTCCACTGAAGGCTCAGCAGATCCCCAGTTCCCAGGGAAAACCTGCCTACTTTAGGGAAGAAGAAGAAAAGATCCATAGCCTTGCCCTGCTCCCCAAGGCCCAAAAGTGAGCCACCAGATCCGAGGGCGGCTACTCTTGCTAGCAGGAAGTTTCAAGGAGCTGGCATCAATTGGCAAAGTGGAGAAAGTGGGGATATGGGGTTGGTTGGCGAGTAGCTGGCACTTCCATATGTCTCAGGCCAGGATGTCCCAGCATTACCCCATCTTCTCTTTTGATGAGGGGAAGGGGTGATGCATAGGAATCCCATCATGGTCTATCCCAATTCAAGTGAGGGGCTTTGGGGCAACCACTTTTGAAACCTGCGTACTTTATATGATAAGCTTCACCTGCCCTATATGCTTCCCCTCCCAGCCCCCCAGCCTCCAGCTTGTAAAAGTGACCCAGATTGGCAAGTTGTTCCTTTAAAGAAGGATGTGTCCTATTTCTCTTCCCAAGGTGTGAAACAATTAAGCACAAGACCAGCAGATCCATGGGCCCAAATCCCCAAAGTGTAGTACCCCGGGTAGGAGGACCCATCAGGAGCAAGGCAGGGTTGTTTTGTTTTGTTTTGTTTTTTGCCTGTCCACCATCTCCTCCCCTGCACATCTTGTTTCCTCATCACCCTATCTTGAGCCTTAGTGCTGGGAGAGCTGGTCCAGGAATTGGATTGTGATGACAGGCAACATGGGTGACTAGGGAATGGCTGCAAACCTGCTGCTCTGAGCTTCTCCCCGCTCCCGCCCCCATTTCTGGGCCAATGTGATTGTAATTTACTTGTTCCCTTCGATAACTGCACTTTGGGTCCCGGCTTTCTCCAGTATGCCAAGCCGGCAGTATCTGTGCGAATGACATATCTTGTGCATTTTAATTTTTTTCTTATTATAAATATTCTGGTTTTGTATTTTTATAGATTTTAATCTTAAGGCCCTCCTTCCTGCACTGTGTTCTCAGGTACATGAGCAATCTCAGGGATAAATGGGCAAAAGCTCCAGGTCGGCATAGCAGGAAGAGTTTGTTGTTTCTATCACCATGGAGAGCAACCATTTGGAGTGCATAGCCTATTGAACTACTTCATTTTTGCCAGTTAGAGCTGGCTTTTCTGCCATAGAGTCCTCTTGAAACCCCCTCAACCCTTGGAAATGTTTCATGGGAGACTAGGCTTTTAATTGGGTTGCCCCATGACTTGTTCTCCTTCTGCTGGAAGAATGGAAATTAGTCTAAACAGGAAACGGTGGTGCAGACAAGGTAGAAGACGCCCAAAGAGGAAGCCAAGGTTAGTAATGATTGTCTAATCCTATGGCTATGCGATTTGTTTTCTTTCCATATACCACATCTATCCTTCACTAGGTTAGCCTGGGATTACTGTGCAAGTAACTGTATATGAATTTTTTTTCCTCTAAGAAATGGGAATTGATATGTTTGGCTTTTAAGACCACAGATTTGTGTCCACCTTGTACTAGCCATGCAGGGATGGATCTATAAAAAGCAAGGACCAAAATCCTCAGTCTTGGCTTCCAGGGAAACCCATAAGTGAAGGCCTCTCTCTGGAGCCCGTGTCCTGCCCTGCTGCATAATTGTTCATAGTGTTGTGTTAGCTAAAGGAGAAAAAGGAGGTTTCGTTTACATGCTGTGAGTCACCGCAAACCTACCTCATGTGTTGAAACGGGACAAATGCAATAGAAAGCATTGGGTGATGTGTGTCTGATCCTAGTTTCTTGTCTCCCCACAAATGCTGCCCCCCTCTAGTTAATTGTATTTGTCTAGGCTCTGTAGGACTTTACAGAGTTTCTGAGTTGGTCATTGGCTAGGTGGCCTAGTTTGTGTAAATAATAATGTGTGGGTCTTTTCTCCATGTTCTTTTGGGGGTTTTATTGTTTACAAACTTCTTTTAGAATTGAGAAAATTAACCAAAGCATCTTTGACAGAAGGTTCTGCACTAGACAAAAGGATCTGAAGCTAAGTTGGCGGACCTTCTAAAGTGAGGATCTTGAACCAGTTATTCTTTTGTTCCCTCACTTCCCCTATTTCCCATTTTGGACAAGAACTTCATTGGTAAAAATAATAATAAGTCCCTATCCTCTACCCTTTTCTCCCTCAAAAGAAAACCTACATGCCCGTACACAGATGACTCTTGGAATGTCTCTTCAACTTTTATGTGACTTATGCAAAGATTCTGAAGACGCTAGGGCTCCAAACTCTCCACCCCCCCACACACACCCACCTTGTTCCCAACCTGAAGCCATGTTTTTTATACGTAATTCTCATCAAATATGACATTTGTGACCAAACCTGTTTGTTCTGTAATACTAGAGAAAATCAATGTGGCTTTCCATGTAGAAAATGGGGTCAGGAGACCAGGAAAGGGAATATGAATATATGTTCAAGTCACTCAGGAACTTGTAAACAGGTGCAAGAAAAGTTATGTCAAAGTGACCACAAGATTGTTTAATGGAAGACGGACGAATGTAACGCCATGTTTACTGCTAGAAACCAAAGCTTTGTGAGAAAACTTGAATTTATGGGGAGGGAGGATGGGAAAGTGTGTACCTGTCTGTCCTTTCTCTGATCCCTGAAGACTAAATCTCCCTTGGGCTTTTATGATACCAGTACTGGGGTGTTTTATTTCATGATTGATTTGTGCTGTATCCGAGTACTTCCTTTCCCCCTTTCTAATCATTTTTTTTTTTACCACATACTGACTCTTCCTTTACCTTTCTTTTCCTGGGAAAATACAATAAATAAATAAATATATAAATATTAAAAAAAAGAAATTTTGAAAAAATGTAGTAGTATTGATGTCTTTTTTAGGGAGTGGAGTCTGGTAGTGGGGCCTGAACTCTGGGCCTGGGCACTAGCTAGCAAGATCAATAGAAAGCCCACCGATTGGGAGAAGATTTTTACTAGCCATACAACGGACAAGGGTCTCATATCTAAAATATACTTGGAACTCAAAAAATTAAACCACCCAACAACAAATCCTCAAAGAAACAACTGCCCAAAAAATAAGTGGGTGAAAGACTTAAAGAGAAGCTCTCTCTGAAGAAGAAGGATGGCCAATAGACACATGAAGAAATGTTCAACATCCCTAGCCCTAAAAGAAATGCAAATCAAAACAACATTGAGATATCACCTCACTCCAGTTAGAACAGCAAAAATCAAGAACTCTAACAACAACAGATGCTGGAGGGGATGTGGACAGAAAGGAACCTTACTTCATTGTTGGTGGGAATGAAAACTTGTTCAACCACTTTGGAAAACAGTATGGAGGTTCCTCAAAAGACTTCACATAGATCTCCCCTATGATCCAGCAATCCCACTTTTGGGCATTTACCCAAATGTTTACAAACAAGACCACACTAAAGCTACCAGCACAACTATGTTTATTGCAGCATTATTTACCATAGCTAAGATATGGAAGCAACCCAGATGCCCCTCAGTAGATGAATGGATCAAGAAAATGTGGTATATATACACAATGGAATTCTATGCCTCCATCAGAAAGAATGACATTTCCCCATTTGTTAGGAAATGGAAAGGCTTGGAAAAAATAATATTAAGTGAAGTAAGCCAGGCCCAAAGAAGCATAGGTCCCATGGTTTCCCTTATTTGCAATATCTAGTATAGGTATGAGTCAAGCAGAAAAGGTCAGATAATGTGATGTTAGGAAAATGAACCCTTAAATATGTATTTTAATGTTTTCGTTTCTTTCATGCATATGTTTCTAACGCAATTATAAGATTATTTCTTTGTTGCTTTGTATGTCCCTCCCCCACAGTGTAACCCCCGCTTTCACTATATTTGATGTCAGTATAACATGTGGAGGAGATGGGGGCAAATAAGTCGTTTAAGGATTCAGGTGGACCTGTTGCAACAATGAGAAGTACAAAATGTCATGTCAAAACCAGCTTTGCAATGTCGGTGGGGGGGGGGGGAGGGGGGTATAATTGGGTGGGGGGAGGGGGGAGGCTGGGAAGGGAGGTGAAGGGTAAACAAAGGAGGAGGCTGCAATGCTTGGTAAGAAATGTATGCATTATCCTGCCCATGTAATTGTAGCCCCTCTGTACAGTATGTTCTCAAATAAAATAAAATAATATTATAAAAAAAAAACTTTTCAGCTCAAGGCTAGCTCTCTTCCACTTAAGCCACAGCGTCACTTCAAGCTTTTTTCTTATTGCTTATGTGGTGCTGAGGAATCAAACCCAGTGCCTCATGCATTCACGGCAAGCGCTCTACCACTGAGCCATCTTCCAACCCTTTATGTCTTTTTAAACCAATTCTATTCAGAAGTTGGAAAAGCTTTAATTCATGCTTAGGTCTTGGAGTTTATGATTTTTTATCCTCTCATTCCTAACATTAATGATAGGACAGTCTGCATTTTTGGGTATGTAAAAGGTAAAATATTTATCTGGTGTCAAAGGTGATTTTTATATCAGTCTTGCTTTAATAGCATTTTAAAGTAGTACCTTTCTCGCAAAATGTTGGGTATAAAAAGCAATCAAAAAACTTCTAATAGTAAACAATTTAGGTGTGCTACAATGTGGAAATGATTGGTATATAAGACCTGCAGACTGTTGCCATCAGGAATTAGGGAGGTCATTCTTTCAGTAAGACAGTGTTAAACAGAGATAGGGTCCCCAGGCAGTGCAGTGTTGAGTGAAGGGATAGAATATGATTTCTGCTATTTTGACCTAGAAATCAAGAATGTTATATTTTAGTCTCTAGATAGTGCTAGATGGTGGAAATGATCTAATTCACCCAGCTATAGATTGAGAAATAAGTCCACTAAACTTTTGGCTTGGGTTCTGTTCTCAAGCCTCCTAAGTAGTTAAGAGTATGCATGGGATCCCCTAGTGTCAAGCAGAAAGAGTATGTTTTTTAAAGCAACTAGACATAAATATGACTTAGGCTTGTGAATACCTCAGGAAAAGAATAAAAGAGCAGTGAACTATAGAGAACAGCAGACTTTAACTAGCTACTCAGAAGCTGAATAAGCTTAGCTAGCTACTCGCGAGTCTGAGATCTGAAGACCACTGTTCAAAGCCAGTCCCATCATGAAAATACAAGTCATTATCTAAAAAACAAAAAAACAAAAAAAAACACAGAAGTGTAGTAGTTGCTGAAAGTGGTAGACCACTATCCTTGGGCACAGAAGCTTAGGAATAGTTCCCAGGGACTAACAAGCCTCAAGAATGATGAATGCATACATGAGTACATGCACATGTGCTTGTGCATAATCACACATGCATGCACACATACACAAACACAAATGAGTATTTCAATGTGAAGTTCTTTATTTTTTTTACCTTGCTATACTTTATTTCCCTCTATTAGTTCACAGATTAACAAAAACAGCTAAGGAACTATTTACATAAAACTCATCATGTTTCTCTAAAATCTGCTCGCTTTTTGGAAGCCTGTTTTTGTTTGACCCAAAAGTAAGTTATCCAGGAAGTCAATTCATCACTATTAAGTCTGTAGTATTAGATGATAGTTTACGTTACTCCTAGCAATATGATTTTGTGAAATCCTACATCAAGGAACATATTTCTTGCCCTAGAAGAGAAACCTCTCTCAAACAATTAATAATAGCTTTTTCTCCTCCTGGCATTCATCTGTAGTTTAATTTTATTCATATATTTCATGATCTGTCTGTGTATGCCAAAGGCTGACGTGAAAATAAAAACACCCTTCTCAGCACTTAGCATGTGTTTACCATTCATTGATATGAAGGTGTTTAAATGTTACTGAAATTGCTTTGGAATAAATAATGTTCACCCTGACTATCTTGAGGAAGAAGAATTGGTTTCTCAGCACTTTAGGTAAGAACTTGAGGGAAAGAAACAAAAGGAAAAGTGAAGAACAACTCAACAAATAGATTCAAATGAAACAAAACAACCCAAGAAAACACTAATTAATTCAGTACTCAAGAACCTGCAGGAAATGAAAGATTAAAAAATAATCAGCTATGACAAGCTTACAAAATCCTGACTACATGGGAGTGCACTGTTGTGAGGATAGTGGCTAAAGCCCATACTGAACAGAAAGTTCTGTACACAATGTCATGCACCTGTTATTCTTAATTCCAGGAAGAATAACATCAAGTAGACGGAGGCCAAGATCATACACAAGTAGGAAGTCAGTTTCTAGCTGAAAAATAATCAGGATAACTTAGGGCTGGGTCATGACAAAGTGGTAAGAACACCCATTTAAGTGGCACAAAACACTCAATTCAAACTCTAATATTAGGGGTAATAAAGAAAAAAAACTATGATTTTAAATAATTAGAACGATTGTAACACTTGAGTATTTGAGTGGAGAAAAATCTATGAGAAAGATAGAATGAACCTACGTTCCAATGTTTCTACTTTAGTGATAATGTTTAGTGGTACTTCAGACAAAACAGAGTTACATTGCAAATGAGCATGGATGTACATTTGGGTGATGGAAATACTCTACTTACACAGGTGTAAATTAAATAGATTTTGGGGGGTAGAATGTAGTTCTTGAACTAAGAGCCTGGGTGATGTCCCTGAGCTTTTTCTCTCAAGAATACCACTCTAATACTTTGACCCACAGTTCCAATTCTGATTTTCTGTTGGTTACTTGGAGATAAGAGGCTCATGGACTTTCCTGCCCAGGATGGCTTCAAACCACGATCGTCAGATCTCAGCCTCCTGAGTAACCAGGATTCCAGGCATGAGCTGTCGATGTTTTTAATAATTTAGTAAATTGTATAGTTACAGAAGTTATAAATTATCATTGTAACCTATGTAATATATGTGTGTATGTTTAGATCATTGCATAGATAGAAATATTTCAACATATTTCTGCATCTACAGTAGATTTACGAAATCATCCTTCATTATAAAATAAAATGGAATCAAAAGTTAATAAGGACCAAAACAAAGAGAATTGTTACACGTTTCTTTTTGTTGAATGCAATATGAATTGTGAGAATCAGTTTGGGAAAACCATCTCTACTTTAGCAAAAGGAATAACTGCTATTAATTCCAATCCATCTATTTGCCCATATTGTGCATCCAAACACATGAGTGTCAAAATCAAACCATACTTTTTGCCTTTGTATTTAACTCACTTGTTATAATTTAGGCGGTAAATGAAGTAATCAGATAAAGATTAAAATAATAGTAAGCGAGGCTATGAATTAGAACTGAAAATGATTTTAAATATGCTAGTAGCTAATTAAAATGCATATTTCTTAATTTCACTCTGTTATGTCTCTCATTCCCACAATAGGAAAATACATAGAAGGTTCTCACTAAATTATATGTACAATTATTAAAAATGTATTGAAAGAATATGGACACTGTGTGGTTTTAGCTTATTGAGACCTATATGGTGTAGTGTGTTTTTGAGGACTTGCAAAACGTTGTGATGGAGATGAAGGGAAGGATGTGCTTATTCTGGACAACAGGTTAGAGGATTGCTCCCAGAAAGATATTTATGAATTCTTCCAAAAGATTACAGTAAAATCACTTTCACAACCATGTTCACTATTGCACTATTCACCGTAGCCAAGTTATAGAAACAGCCCAGATGCCCTTTGGCAGAGCGATGGTTGGCAAGATTGTGTCATATATACATAAGAGAATTGTACCTATCAATTATGAAGACTGTTACATTATTTGCAATGAAATGGATAGATCTAAAAATATGTTAAGTAAACTAAATCAGAGCCAGACACACAAAGGACCCATGTTCTTTCTCATATTGAAGCTAGAACTTTATACAAGTTTACACAGCAATATTAACCAAATCATGCTATTTGCAGAGGAGTATTTAAATGATGTCATTTCTATATGAAATTGAACTTTTAATCCAACAAAATGAATACTGGGAAACTATCACTTGGAAGAAGTTAGGGGAAGTCAAAGGGAAGGAATAAAGAGAGTTATGGAGGAAGAAAGTGAAGACATAATATTCAATACAGATAGTATGAAACTAGAAAAAAATAACGTGTGGTGAGGTTTTAAAGGGTAGGGAAAAGTTATATAATGATCCATTATACATAAAAACATGATTTATTGAATGGAAATTCCCTTGTACAACTAGTTAAGATAATATAAATATAATTAAAAACAATGGAGATCTTAAACTGTGTTCTCTTAAACCATGAAACAATATAATAGTTTCCTCCTCTGAAATTTTCTTTTCAAGTATTTCCCTTATAGTGACAGAAAAATGATCAATGCAATGAATATCAATACATCATATACTACATCATAAAGAGACACAATATAAAATCAGAGTAAAAATGTTAGAATTCATCACATGATAAAATAACAGGTAGAATTTGCCAAATGCTAATTGATTATTTTCCAAGACTTTACCTGTGGCATCTAATTTATCCTCACAATAATTGTATAAAGTGGAACTACTTACGTTTTTAATCCTCAGATTATGATATTGAAGTCTTCAGAGTTGTAATTACTAGTACAACATTGCACACATGGTAAGTGTTAGCCTGAGGTCCATCTCCGACTATATCAATTAACCTAATTCTATTTTATGACTAAAATACCAGCACTAGTCTACAAATTCGAGGAAAAATTCCCTGCAGATCCAGGCCAGTCAAGGTAGCAAGCTAGACAAGTTGGTGTGCAACTGATGCCACTGATGATGGGTAGGCTAAAAGGACAGATCAGGGGCATGTTCTTGTGGAAAGGGAACCCCTATCCTAAAATTAACCACTGATATGATGCAGGCCTGCAAGAACAATATACCCCAAGTTGAAATCCCCACATTTTCCCACAACCAAAATAAGTATATACATTAACATCCAAAAACTTAATACAATTTGTTTTTTCTTCTAATATCAGCTTTATCTGATTCTCATATGATGTGACAGAATAATTTCTTCATTAAACATGATAATTTAAAAAGACCTAGAAAATTCTTTCTCACTTATTAAGTACAAATGAATGGCAAATTGCCTCATTTCTTACATATTTGACTACCACTATAAATTTGTCTTATGATTATTATTAATAGTAATATATTCTGATTTATTACTTCACTTTGTAACAGTTTTTAAACTTTTTGCTTTTCTGCTGAAGTTGAATTATTTAAATAGTATCATCAAAGTATATTCCTTGGGTATTTAGGGCAGTTTTTTACAAAGTTTTTAACCAATGGCTTCTAAGAATTCTTTTAACTTTTTTTGTCGGTTGTGGGGCTTGTATGAATTCTTAATTGATATATTATTTGGTTTATTTTTAATTTCAAGTTAATTTTATTGTAATGGTAATGTACACAGGGGTTACAGTTACATAAATGTGGTAATGAGTACATTTCTTAGGGAAGGAACATTGTTATATCTTCCATGGATATGTCTACACTCAAAACAAGAACTACTGATGCTTTTGCTGTTGCTATTGATCAATGGGTACTTTTGCTTATTTTGTTCATGCATTTTTTATTATAAAATTTATATACAGAGCGTTTACACTTAATTAAGTCAACTAAAGAGTACACTTCATTTTCTTTTCTTTTTTTGGGGGGGAGGGAGTCTGGTTGTGGGGCCTGAACTCTGGGCCTGGGCCCTGTCCCTGAGCTCTTTAGCTCAAGGCTAGCGCACTACGACTTGAGCCACAGCGCCACTTCTGTCTTTTTTCTTTGTGCTTATGTGGTGCTGAGGTATCGAACCCAGGGCTTCAAGCGTGCAAGGCAAGTGCTTTACCACTGAGCTACCTTCCCATCACCTACTTCATTTTATTTTATAAATTTCAAATTTTGAGATATAATGTTTCCTTTTGTTTCTTTAGGGTAATTCTTTTGTCAGAGTTGTTAGATCATTTAATTTAATTTTGCATGATTTTACACATGTAAATTATTCAGAAACATATATTTTGCTTTTAAAATATTTAACATGTGGCTATTTAAAAATAGTTTTCTTAATTTTTATATGGTTAGTGAATTTAAATACGTTTATTTTCTTATAGTTATAAACATATTTGTCCAGGTAACAAATACTTACTGTTTTTTCATGAAGCACATAGTTTATTAAGAAATAGTTCATTACCAGATCACTTTATGGAAATATTTGCACTTGAATTTAAAATAAAGTTTGAGCTCAGCATGGTGATTTGTTGCATCCATTTTCTAGCTATGGCAGGGAAATTATGAGACCTTATTATAAAACTATTCAGAGTGAAATGATCATAGATATAGCCATCCCTAGCATTATATACAGCACCTCTCTATCATATTCTAAATCTTGAGTTAAAACATCAGTAACATCAATCTTTTGTCAAAATAAAATGACACATGTTTCAAAATGTTTACTATTTAAAACTTATTTGCAAAGGTTCTCATGTCTTCTATTAAGTTTCAATTTACTTAATCTATTAAAATCCAAGTATATTGTGACTATATTATTTCTACTATACTTTTAAATAGTATTAGCAATATTATGATTTCATATATTAACATATTTTACTATTTGTGATAATTTCCTCCGTTTAATATGATAATATCAATATTCCAAATGTGTGTATGTGGTGTGTGTGTGTGTGTGTGTGTGTGTGTTTCTGTGTTTTTTTTGTGTGTGTACTTTGTAATGCTTGGGAGATGACACCATTGCTTCACATTCTTATTATGCTTTTTCAAACTTACATATGATAATATGTGATCCATTTTCTATCCACACTAGCCAATTTTATTGTTATTTAGAATATTTCCAATGCATTTCCACTTCCAATCTCTTCTGCTTGTTATTGATAAAGGTTTTACTTTGCTTCTTTTCTTTCTTCATTCTTTTTCCCTTTAGAGTTTCACTATTCTTTCTCTTATTTCTTTGCAAATTAATTATCATATTCCTATTACAATTTCTTTACATTGTAACAGGTATATACAATGCTTTATTTTCTGTTTTATTTTTTCCCATTTTTCACTGACTCTTAGTCCAAACTATTAGATGGATTAAAAAGAAACTTGTCTCAGGACACTTTATTTTTCTCCTCTTCTCTGAACTCTTTTTGTTTTTTGAAACACAATAGCAATGACATATAGCTCCTATGTGGTCCATCATTCTTTCCCCTCTCACTCTCCTCTGTTGTACAGCTCAAGTTGTTATCATTCAGTTTCATTATGCTACAGTGTTATCTAAATCTTAACTTATTCCTGAATTAATTTTAGTTGTTTCCACTACTCTCTAAATACATTTTTCTATATATAATATCTGGGGTCTTGTGTTTTTACAAGGTACAAAATATGACTAACTATCAAAAATCTAGATATCTCTGTAGAATATTGGTCCACCTGCTCAATAAACTCGTATGAAAATTCAAGGAATACAGGTCAGTCAGAACAAGCTTGTAAAATGGTTTAGCTCCAGCATTAATACTAGCTTCGAATCTTATTAGCATGTTTAGTAGTGAAGACAACATAGTTCTACTACAAAAGCAGACACATAGAAGAACGTAACAGATTTGTCAGAAATAAATTCTCAGTTTTATGGTCAATAGATTTTGAAAACTATCTTATGACTTTATGAAATAAAAATAATACCTTAAATGGGTGTATTGGCACTATTGTCTGTTGAGATTTAAAGAATGATCTTAGACTACTACCTCAATCCTTTTTTTTTTTGTTTCTTTTTTTTTTTTTTGTCACTCATGGGGCTGGAACTCTGGGCTTAGGCGCTGTCAGTGTGCTCTTCATCTCAATGGGAGCATCCTACCACTTGAGCCTCCGCACCACTACTGGCTTTCTAGTGGTCTATTAGAGAAAAGAGTCTCATGGAATTTCCTGCCCGGGTTGGCTTTAAGCCGTTATCCTCAGATCTCAGACTCCTGAGTAGCTAGGATTACAGGTGTGACCTACCTCAATCCTTGTACAAAAATTTAAAATAAAAATGATTATCAAACTAAATATGAGATGTAAAAACCTATAAGACATAAACGTAAAAATTCATGGCATTGTACCAGTAAAGGTTTTAAAATGGAAAGCACTAGTGGCTAAAAAGAAAGCAAGAATATAGTGGATTATATCAAGTGATAGCCTTTCATATTTCAAAGGACACTATAGCCGAAGTGAAAGCATATCAAACAGATAGACGGAATATATTTGTTAATGCTACAATGTGAATGTTACAATGATTCTGAATGTTAAGTATTTTTATATCTTCTAATTCTATATAATTTTTTCCTGAATAGGATATTTCTTTAAAGAATATTTGTAAATTAATAGTTAATAGGAGGAGCATATGATATAAGTTCCTCTTTAGTATCTAAGAAAAAAGAAAAAGAAAACTCACTAGTATGACTCTAATATAAGAAGATGACACAAAATATAGTAATGCATTTGTGGAGAAATTGATAAATTCCTCATAATGATCGATTTGTATAATACTGCAATCATTTTAGCAAGCAAGTTTTCAAGTCTTAGAGTTCAAAAAGAATTGTATAGGATCCATTCATTACACTTCTATAAATGTATTAAAGAGAAGCAAAAAAAAAAAAAAAACGTGTTTGGACAGCGAATTGTAGTTCATTGACAGTGCACTTGAATAGTATGTATGAGACCCTGGAAAAAATCCACAAAATCAAATTTTGAAAAGACACACTATAGAGGATGTATGCTGGATAAATTCCTGTAACAGAATTTTATATCTATTTTAATGTCTGTTCTAAAATTTATAGATTTCTATTTGAAGAAATGCAAGTTTGTGAAAATTAGGCTTTGAAAACCTATGAAGGTACAATTCACTTCCAAAGTACTAAAATGTATACAATAAAAGGAGGTTATATATTGCAAGTGAATTACATGTCAGAAAAATAAAAATTCATCACACAAAATGCAGAATACCTAAAGAGATGTTTTTGGTGATGGCTAAAACTCTGTAGACTACAGCGTTTAAAACAAAGATGTGATTTCTGTTTATTCTGAGGTTTTTTGTCTGTTATTTTGAGTTTATACAGAGATAACTCAATCAAAAAGTCTATGTGATAACTGGAATACCTAGGAATTATGCATCACTTATAAGTAATTGATAAACTTTTCTGGAAGAAACATTTAGCAAATGACAGAACACACAAATCTATGCATCTGCATTTTATGAAAGCCATACCTTACTTTCTCAATCCAGTTGCTTTCCTCTACTTTGCTAGGAAAAAATGTATTCTCAAGATAAGAGCCAAAAGCAGTGAACAGAAACAAATGAAAATAACAAATGAAATAAAAGAATTCCACTTAAGGGGCTCCAATATTAGTATCTTTGAAGCTGTTCCTGAATGCCAACATCCATTGAAGTTTTGGAATTTCTACGAACATATAAAAACTAGAACAACAAAACAAATATAGTCTTAGAGTGAACCAGCCTTGCAATAATTTTCTTAATTGTTTTGAAATTACAAAAGAATTGATACCTCTTTGCTTTGGATATCATTTAAAATTTTTTATCTCTTATTATAATTCAAATACCAAGCAAGAGTAATTTTATATAATCACTACAAATATCATTTTAATACTATCATAAAATAGAATAAAAGACCAGTCCCAATATGTTACCTACCTATCATTATTCTTAATCATTACCTAAATATCTTAATCTTTATCTATGTCTTTAACATAGATGTAAATATTCTATACTTTTTACTTAAAATTTTCCAAGGGCATGTATTCATGTTTCTAAGAAATGTTCACAGCAGTTAAAAGATGCTTTTGTCAAATTAATGTGATATATTTTGTTGTTGTGGATCTTGTTTTCAAGGCCTGGGCGTTGTCCCTAGGCCTTTTTATGCTCAAGGAAAGCACTCTACAACGTGAGGCACAGAGCTAATTCCTGATTTTAGTGATTAATTGGAGATAAGAATCTAACAATACTTTTCTGTCTGGGCTAGTTTTGAACACAATTCTAAGATATCAGCACCCAGAATAGCTCGAATTATAAGTGTGAGTTACTAACACTTGGTTTGATGAATTTTAAAAAGTTGTAATTATGTTCTAAAATGTTTGTTTCACTGTAATGTATATCATTCTACACATAAATTTAGAAAGATATGTGTATATATTTCTGATGACAAATAACCCCTAAAATATATCTATCTATACATTATATATATATTATATATATATATATGAATATATATACATATATTGAGGACAGAATTTTATGCTACTATTTTTGACCTTTTTCATTTCAAAAATATATAGTCTATTTTTCTAAAAGTTTCCTAGAATAAAATAATGAATATTTCAATATAAAGTAGAGTTTATTACTTTCAAGGAAATTTTAGATATGCATATGATATTGTTGTTACATTTATTCACTTGAAAAAGTTCTGTTCAAACTCTTAAATATTTCTGTGTAGTGAAAGGGAGAGAGGAAGTTAATTCGTATTGGTTAGTTATTTGCAATGCTTCAAAAATCCATTCCATAATTTGTTATAAGCACATACTCAAGCTATCTGATATGGCTTAGTTAATTTTAATATGGATGCATGCACAGTGGTAACATTAAAATTATTAATAAAAAGACAAATAATAACAAAATCATAGATACAAAACAGACTTTCAATAATTAGCACATATGATGCTAATAATAATTTTGATGACGATGATGATGACCAGAGTGTAGCATGATAATGACAATGTTGTGATTGAAAGGAAAAAACTTCAGACATCTTTGAAGCTAGATTCCCACATTGAATTCATAGTAATAAATGGCGTTGGATTACATACAATAAGAATAACAAGAGGAGAGATTCAATATCAAGAAATACAATCACATAAACAGGTAGAGACAGTAAAAACCCTAATGTTATTCCTGTAGTCCTCTAAAGTATACTCACTTTTCTTGGTGGTATTTTTTATTGTTTTGGGGGTTTTTTTTCAGTCTGCTGTGGGACTTGAGCTCTGGGCCTAGGTGCTCTCCCTCAACCCTTCAGCTGAAGGGGAGTTCTCGACCACTTGAGCTACAGCGCCACCTCCGGTTTTCTGGTGGTTTATTGTAGATAGGATTGTCATGGTCTTTCCTGCCCAGCCTGGCTTTGAACCACGATCCTCAGATCTCAGCCTCCTGAATAGCTAGGATTACAGGTGTGTGAAGAGCTAACTCCATTTTAAGATCAATCCCCCTGAACTGTGCTGCCCTCAGAGTAACCCCGAAAGAAAGCTGTGATGCCAAAGAGAAAAATAGTTCTCAGAGAAACCACTGGTTGCCACCAACCCTGCCCACGCTTAAGGAAGAGAACAGTTGCACAGGTGATCCAGCAGAAAAAAAAAAAGAGAAGTGTGATCAGGGAGGACTTAAAACCCCTGAACTTGTGAACTTGCTTGTGTGGAAACCCCCTGAACTTGTGAACTTGCTTGTGTGGAAACCCCTTACACTTGTTTGTTTAAAACTATAAAATCTGTGCTAATTTTGAGCTCGGGGCCTCTTAACATCACCGGTTACTGAGTGCACAGAAGACCAAGCTCAAGCTTGCATAGACAACTGTTTGCTGTTTGCATTGATCATGGACCCTGGTGGTCTCAGAGGGAGCATCTGAAAACTGTACACTTCAGTGTGAGCCAGCAGCGCCTGGCTTGGTGGTATTGTTTTTTAATAAATAAAATCATTTATTTCCACATTTTGATGGACTAAGATATAGTTTTCAACTTATGGTGATTAGTTCAAATAACATTCTCATATAGACACTATTCAATAACCAATGTTTTCCAATGATATATGAAGACTATGTGCTTCAACACATCTGTGAACACATGACAAAATTTACATAATACCACTTACATACGTGTAGTTGTCTTAAAGGGACACAGGCTTCAGTGCCAAGAGGTAATATTTTTTTATTTCTGCATGAAACAATTTGTGACTTATTATCAACAAACTGAAATTGACTCTTTCCTTATTTGCAAGCTAAGTTGAAAAACATGAGGACTCTTCATTCTCCTTTTTCCTGCTCTAGAATTCAACAAATATATTCTTCAATATTTCTGGAAGTTACATCCATTTACAGATGAGAAATGTAAGGCCAACAGTCAATAGAGAGAGTAAATAATGATACTATAATTTGTGTCTGAGCACTTCACTCTGTGTGCTTACAAGGAGAATAATTTGGTGATGGAGAGGACCAATATGAAAAGACTATGGGGAAAAAGCATACTTTGTAAATGGTTGTTTGAGGACTAGGTGACCAGTGGTGAGTATTTGAAACAGGCTGGTGTCAAGTGCAAAAAAGGGGTAAATAGAAATCATATTCGTAACAGAAACTGAGAAAATCTTGATCATTCATCTTATCTAATGGACAGGAGTAGAAGGTTAAGAAGAAATCTGAAGTACTTCAACCTCTCTGGCTGGAAACTGTGTTAATGATATTCTTATGATAAGGATTACAGGTGGAAAAGATGGATTTAGAGGTAAAAATTCTCTGATAGTTCTAAAATTTATGTTAAACACATGCAAAGATAGGTCTGTTTAGACATCATCAAAATATCCACGACCATTAATGTGAAAAAGAATAATAAAATTGGAGGCATTATTAAAGGGAAGAGGAAAAGTAAAGTTCTGACACAAATGTGAGCAATGTGAACAAAAGTGTGGACAAGATTGGAAGAAAGAGAGAAATAAGGAAACAAAAATGTAATAAACACAGATTAACAGGAGTAAAGGAAGGAAAAAATTTTCAGGAAAATATTGTAGGAAATATATTATCTAGATTTAAAAACTAAAAGGACATAGACAAGTTCAATAAAAACAGTGTTTTGGAGAAAGTCATACTGATAAAATTTTGAGATATGAATATGAAGCCATAAAATTCTGGATCAATAAATTCAACAGATCCTGTTGATTTTAAATGTTGGGACCAAATGCTTTTATCCCAACCTTAGAAGAACTATACAGATATAACTATCATGAACTTTACTTAGAGGTATTCTGTGAATATTTTTGAAGATTTGTTTAGCCAGGAGATTATAGATCGAACTACAGCACAGACAAGCCTAATTTATCCTGCAGTTCCAATGAGTGACCAATGTATCTATATCAGTTTTGGATTTTATTGAAATACCTTTAGATATGTTTGGATACCTTAACTCCTACTCATTATAAATGTAGGACAAGTAACACCAAGTATTAGATTGAACATACAGCTTTATGGATGGACTGAAGATTCCTCAAATTGATTCTTCTTTAGAATATAAAATGCCTTATAAATGCATAGATTATTTACTTGTGGCTTGGTATGTCCCTCCCCCACAGTATAACCCGTGCTTTCACTGTATTTGATGTCGGTATAATTTGTGGAGGGGAAGGGGAATAGCAAGTCGTTTAAATAGGGATACAGGTGGACCCATTGCAACAATGAGAAGTTCAAGTCGTTATGTCGAAAACGAATTTTACATCTTTGGTGGGGGGGGCGGGGAGGACTGGGTGGGGGGATGAGGGAAGGATGGGAAGGAATGGGAAGGGGAAACAAAGGAGGATGCTACAATGCTTGATAAGAAATGTATTCATTACCTTGCCCATGTAATTGTAACTCCTCTGCACAGTATTTTCACAATTAAAAAAAAGAAAAAGAAAATCCTCAATAGTCATTGACACATCCTAACTGCCATATACTATTTTTAAGTCTAGTTTTAGTTAGGGATATCTCCATGCTGAAATAACCCTGTCAATCAACCTGCCATAAATTCTTATATGTGGGAAGGGCTCTTATAAACTTCAAGCTTTTATTAAATGGAAGAGTTCAGACATTAACCTGACCACTAGGGTTAAATGCCTAAAAAGATAATATATTGTGCCTTAATACCTTTCTTTCATTTTCTCATACATGTTGTCAAATAGTGATGGATTCTGATGTAACAATAATACAATGGTGACTTGTATTAACACAACATGTAGGATCTAGTGTTAAATCAGATACTTACAAATTAGCTCCAAATTTTGTGGATATTTATATTTCTCCTGGGAAAACTAACGAGCTCCAAGGAAATGTCCCTAAGGAGCCTTTCAATTCTAATATCACTGTTTGTTTCAAAATGCTTCAAATTCTACACACTCTCATGTGGGCATAGGGTCATATAGTGGAACTTTTCTCCTCAGAGAGTGAGTACTACCCTATTGCTTAATATGGACAATGTACCTTCATACATAGTCTGGGCTTGCGCAAAGAATAAGTGGTAGTTGAACAATTTTCATAGCAGTTTTTACAGATGAAATTGAAGTAGGGCAACTATGAACTCAAAAGGAATGTGCAAAGAAGACAAAGGCACAAAGTAGAATGTGCCAAGAAATTCTGCAATATAATTTCAAATTATGCGCACAGGTGTGAGGGTGTGTTCAAAGTACAGCTTCAGACGATGTACTTGGATATCTTGGGAGAAAAACTGCTTTAAACTATTCTGGGATAATTGTCTAAGTAGAAGCCCCTAACTCTGACTCCAATCAACCACAACATCATCAACTGAGGGACTATTTTCCAAGAGAAAAGTGAGAAAAAGAGGGCTCATTTCAGTTAGTGTTCAGGTTGAAGCAATAGCAATCACACGACTTTTCTTATGTCTTCATTTATTTCGGAGCATTAAAGTAGGTAAAAGCCAAGTAAATATTTTGCATGTACCTAAATTAAGTGGGATGTATTCTATTGGTCTCTCTTTAACTTGAAAGTTATAGATTATGTCTTTTTATATTCTATCGGGACAATGATTTGCTGTCAGTTATTATTTTCTCTTCCTCTTCTTTTGCCCTTCCACTTACATAATTATTATATAAAGAGGCATACTTGACCTTTCATTTCTAAACACTTCAAAATTATCTGAACTACTTCATACTTCTGGCAGCCTCCTATATCTTTCTCAAGGGAAATATTTATGTCACTACCATTTTTATCCTCTATGATATTGGGTATCTTCCTGCCTAATTCAGTGCGAGATATACATTAGTTATCCAGATATCTCAACATTCGTACCACCATAACATCTTATCTTACTTAGAAATCATGCTTTTAGAATGTCTGGGGAAATAGAATTTCTCATTTTTGAATGACCCTAAGTGATAATTACAAGCAGTCATGTTTTAAATCAACATGCCACTCAGTAGATGAACGAATTGACAAAATGTGGTTTATGTATGCACAGTGGAATTTTATGCTTCCAATTCATATGGAAATGGAAAGTCTTGGAAAAATCAAACTAAGTAAAATAAACAAGACCCAAAGAAACAGATTCCGTGGTTTCCTCATTTGTAATAAGTAGGAAATGTGTAGGATAGTACTAGCAGTTGAGCAGAATTGCTCAATAACTATGTATGTATGATGATATTAGATGATTATGAGCAAAATTAACTTCTGTATATGGAAACAGAGTTTTATTTTGTGGTTGTTGTTTTTAATGTACTATGTGATTTCTTTTTTCTTTTGTGTTTTCCCTTTTGTTTATCCCCTGTTATATTGATTTCAGTATCCTGGGTATTTTATATACATTTATCTTAATTTGGCAAGGGAAGAGGAACAACGAAATGGCGAGACAAAGAACAAAGGGCAAACCAAAGCAATAGCAATACTCACAAGACAACATATTGGAAATTTACATTACAACTTGTGAGGGGTATTGGAGTGAAGGAAAAATGTGAGAAAAATGAGGGAGCGGGTAAAAAGTTCAACATGTTATGTATTTACTACCTTAAAATTACTGCAACACCTTCTACATATCACCTTAACAATAAAATTAAAATAAAAATGAGCTGCATAAAATATAATTTCACTTTATTGGTATAATAAATATTATACTATGTGTATAACCTTTTTAAAAAAATGAACATTTTGGCTGCTAATTTGAATTAATTACCCCTTTCTTTATCAGAGGGTCATCAACTTGAATATTATCAAACTATACAATATTTACAGAATATACTTGCCATTATTTTGAAAAAAATTATTTTAGTATTGTTTCATACTAAAACAAAAATAGTTCAATTCTGTTGAAACTCCTAACTTTTAAAACGGAATAATTGTTAAGAGGACAGAGTATATGTATTCTTCAACATTCCTATTACTACTAACTACTCATTTTCAAATTCTGAACATGCCATACTAGAGACATTCAAAACAGTACCTGTTTGCATTTTATTTAATTCTGCAATTAGTGCAGTTTTCAATGGGGTGTTACATATTTAAATTCAACAGAAAAGATAGCCACAATCTGGTAGAAGGTAAAATTATGAAGTATCTATAATAATTCCTCAAGAGTAAATATTTGTTCATCAATGTAAGCGATTATTTCTATGACCATCAATCAAAAATTTTTATGCCATAAAGTCATCCTAGCCCAACAATTTCCAACTTGTAAGATGCACCTTAAAATTCCTTAAATTTACATCATGACAAGTGTATAACTTTTGAAAAAAAAATACTACACTTCTGCTAATGTGATGCCCTTCGTATTCTGGAAAGAACACTACACTAAACTTTGCTGCAACATTTTCTACCCAGTGTTATTCTTGAGATCAGAACACTTGCAAATAATATTTATAGTTACATATTTTATCTATCATAGATATTCAGGAGATCTGAATGTCTGAATATTAAGATCTGAAGATTATGGTTCAAAGCCCACCTAGGCAGGAAGGTTCCTTAGATTCTTATCTCCAATAAACTGCTCACAAAAAGCCTGACGCAAGTGGCACTGAGGTTCAAGTGGTAAAGTAACAGCCTTGAGCAAAAACAGGCTCAGGGACAGTGGCCAGGCCTACAAGTTAAGCCCTGGGACAAACCAAACAAGAAAATCAAAATAAAAACAAACCCTAAGCCTAGCATTTTTCTCATTGTGTACAGAGTTATATAATTAAGGAAATTTCTTCCTGTGTTATGTATAGGTAGAAGAAAAAAGATGTCACACATTTAGTCTCTTCATACCATGTTACACTAGAATCTCAAAAATTGCTCTTCATCTAAATTTATAAATTAATAGCATCAATTTGTTGGCAAATTTGTCTAGATTATTCACATTATCATGAACTGTTGGAATTAACTATTAACTATTATACCTATTAACTAATAATACCTCACTTGAAAGAATATTTTAGGCAAATAGAATGCCAGATTCATTTGTGAATTTGTAAATTAAATCTTCTACATAAATAGAATTTTGTAGTAACCTATAGAATATTAAAATACAAACAAAAATATTTATTTGAAATCTAAATTCTAATTTAGCCAGGTCTACAAACTCCTACATTAAATGAACTTTCTTATTTCTCTAGGCTTTAATACTTCATCATTTCCTTGGACTCTAACAGAATGACGCATACTTTTTCAAGTTTTTGGTTGGGAATCATGAGCTCTTTTGCATCTAGTAATCTTCTGTTTTGAAGAGAACTTTTAGAACACAACTGAGGATTATATATGAGTTGCATTTCAATAGGAAACTTGACTTCTCAAAACATAATGACAGGGCTGGGAAGGTGGCTCAGTGGTAGAGCGCTAGCCTTGCATGCCTGAGGCCCTGGGTTCGATTCCTCAGCACCACATAAGCAAAAAGAAAAATACTGGAAGTGGTGCTGTGGCTCACGTGGTAGAGCGCTAGCCTTGAGCTGAAGAGCTGAGGGATAGCGCCCAGGCCTAGAGTTCAGGCCCCACTACCGGAACAAAAAAAAAAAAAAACAACAACAACATAATGACAAAATTAGCCCAAACTTCCAACTGTGTATTCCTTTTTTGTTTATTTATTATTCCTTTCTTGGTTTGTTTTATTGAGACAAAATTATACTACCTAGTCCAGTGAATGAATCACTATGTAATTGCACTCTCTAATCACCTGTCTTAGTCTGAGTGCTAGAATTCCTGGCTTGTATCATATTGTCCTACAATAGTTTTTTTTTTTTTATTTAATCTAGATACAGACAAGCAATTCTGTACTTCTCCATTAATATTTTCCACTAGACTGATGGCTCAGACTGTTCATGTACTATTTTCAAAGATGTTCTAACATTTGACACAGTATATGAACATTTTCAGATGCACCTGAAGGGGTCTCTGATTTATTTCTCCCTGGATCCTATCCCTTTATTAATGATGCCTTGACTTTCTTACTATCTCTGTTCTCACCTATGTAATATTCTCAACCTTTTTTGGGAGAAATTTCACTTGAGTATTTTCTAATATTAAAAATTATCACTTGATTGTAGTCTTATAGGACATATTTTCTATTATTTTCTAACTTCTCTACACAAGCTGAGAATTTTTCATATGTGTGTTTGAATACATATAAGTGCCTCTGTGTGTATGTGCGTGTTTGTATGTATATATGTATGCAAAAACCTCAAGCTCTTATTCAGCAATCTTGCTAATTACTAGTATTCCATCACTTGCATCATTCTTCCAGTGCGTCTTTTGGCTGGTTAATTATAGATAGTGTCTCAAAACTGTTCAGCCCAGGCGGGATGCAAACTGAACTTCCCAGACTCCTTTACATTCTTAAGTTTTATTTCTCCAGGAGTATCAATTTTTGAACAACAAACGTTTTTGTAGCTGTGGCCCAGATTTTTGACTCGAGTTCATATAAAGATAGATGAACATACACATTACATATGCTGAGTGTACACTCTTTGAAATGTGATCCTAAGCAGAGTGCCAGTGGCTCACACCTGTAATCCTAGCTAATCAGGAAGCTGAGATCTGAGGATTGCAGTTCAAATCCAGCATGAGTAGGACAGTTTCTGAGGCACTTATCTCTAATTACCCACCAGAAAACTGGAAGTGGTGCTGTGGCTCAAGAGGTAGAGCACAAGCTTTGAGCTGAAAAGTAGAGGGACAGTGCCCAGGCCCAGAGTTCAGCCCCCACTACCATCAAAAAAAAGAAAAGAAAAAGAAAAAGAAATGTGATCTTAGCCACCAGTTCATTGCTAGTATAATTCCTGTTCTCTCAACATGACCTTTTTTATATCAGTTAAGTCCATGGTCTTATATCTGACTGGCATGGAACCAGAATTATTCTTCCATTCTACTTTTTACAAATTTGCATGATTAGCTACCATGATTTAGAGCTAGTAGAAGAAAGAGAGTGGCCTCATTCTTCATGTTCTACTTAGGAGAAATGCCTTTTCTATGTCACTCCCATAGGTCTACATACTGGCCTTGGCTTTATTGTTTCAAAGTTGTCTTATTTGCAGAGTCTTCTATAGTTTATTGAACCATTATACTTAAACACAGAACTTCTCTTTCTCCTATTCCTGTTGTTTCTCCTTCTGTTAACTTATGTACACTTGGTTAATAATGCACAACACAAACACTGGCAAAACAATGTTTCTGAGAACCTTCTTCCCACTTAAAATTGGTCTTAATTTACAGAGCACTTAGGAAATTTGAACTTAATGTACTCCAGGATAATGTTTTTTATGTTATTGTGAAAATGGTGGACAGAGGTGTTAGAGTTACATGAGTAAGTTAATGAGTACATTATCTAATGAACATTGTTACCTCTTTTGTGTTTCCCCTGCCATCCCTTTTCTCCCCACCGCCTCAACTCTCCCCTCCCATCCCCAACTTGTAAGTTCATTTTCAACATAGTGTCTTGTTCATCTCATTGTAACAATGGGTCATACTCTATACTTCTTTCAGCATTTTATTTCCCTTCCCCTCCCCACATTAGAAAAATGTATATGCAAGTTGCAGCTCACCGACCTCAAATACAGTGGAAACGGGTTATACCATGGAGGAAGAAAATAGAAGAGAAACAAAAAAAAATCACATAATACATGATAGATACATTAGAAACAATACTAAGAAAGAAAAAACAAATTGTGTCCGTATTTGGAGGTTCATTTCAGTTCACATTGTCTTATATGGCCATATTTACGTGGATAATGTTTTATTTATTTATTTTTTTTTTTTTTGGTCCAGTTGTGGGGCCTGAACTCTGCGCCTGAGCACTGTCCCTCAGCTCTTCAGCTCAAGGCTAGTGCTCTACCACTTGAGCCACAGCGCCACTTCCAGCTTTTTTCTTTTTGCTTATGTGGTGCTGAGGAATCGAACCCATGGCCTCAGGCATGCAAGGCAAGCGCTCTATCACTGAGCCACCTTCCCAGCCCGTGGATAATGTTTTATAAGCCATGTAAATTCCATATTTTTTCATTACTATGTTGTCTCTGAAACACGTGTTACCTTGTGTCCAAAGATGTCTTTGTGTTATTTCAATGAAGCCAAAAATCATTCATTTTGCCTGGAGCAATACCGTAGATTCTTACTAGAAGTAAGTGGAAGGAAACTTTACAGGAAGTAGAAACAATCCAGGAGAGAAATTGAACATAGAGAAATGACAAAGTTCAAGTTAATTTGTGCTCTCATTTTTACTGTACAAGAAAATAGTCCAAGGGTTGAAGGAAACTCTGTCCCTAACTTTTAGTCATAAAACTTTTCTGTAAACTTCTAGTTGAGAGTATTACAAAAGGAAACAATATGCCATTTGAAGGCAAGCATAGAAAAAAAAGGAAATAACATTGTTTTACAATGTACTACTACAAAGAAACAAAGACACGGAGGTTTTAAAATGTCTTATGCATGGATATTAACTCCTGAGATGATTGTCTTGATGCAAAAGTCACATATCCATTCCTTTATTCTGGTCCTGAGTTCGCCATATCAGTAAGGATTCCAAAAAGCAGGATTCAGTGAGTATGATCAGCAAAAGGAGCCTCTTTTCAAAGCAGTGCTTTAAGGATGGGCCCAAGAAATATGTGGGGTTTTTTTTGTTTGCTTGTTTGTTTAGTTTGTTCTGCTTCTGGGGCTTGAACTCAGAGGCTGGACCCTGTCCCTTAACAGTTGTCTTTCATGCCCACCTGCCCCAAAAGTAGTACTCTACTGCTTGAGCCAAAACTCAATATCTGGCTTCTTTGGTGTTTAATTACAGATAAGAGTTTGAAAGACTCTCCTTCCTGAGTTGTCTTTGAATTAAGACAGTAAGAAAGTCAAGTCACATCAACTGTATGGACTTCTCTTTTGAACCAAGAAATATTAGATGAAGTTTATTATAAAGGTAATATTTGACAATTTTTAAAAAAGAGAATATGTGCAGCAAAGAAGCCATAACTTAAATAACTCAGCAAAACTAGGTGCACTGAGTCATATTGGAAAAGTTTTTCTGTTTGGGAAGATTACTATTGACTTCGTAGTTCCTTTTGGGGCAACTTAAAATATATTTCACATTTTTATCGGTCGTGGGGATTGAACTCTGATCCTGGGCACTGTCCTACACCTCTTCAGATCAAGTTGGGTGCTCTGCCACTTTAGTTACAGCACAAGTTCTGGGTTTCTGGTAGCTAATTGAAGATCAGTGTCTCATGTACTTTCCTGACAAGGCTAGCTTCGCACCACAGTCCTCTGGTCTCAACCTCCTGAGTAGCTAGGATGACAGGCATGAGCCACCAGCACCCGGCTCATATTTGCATTTATGTGCACTTGATAACACTGTAGACAAATAATGGAAATTTGAATCGAATGATGACATTGCAGCATTTCAGAAAATTTGAGGTAGCAATAAATATTTCATCCTTTTCCATGTTGTTACATTAATGACTCATGAGCTATTGGACTCTTATTTTAACATCCTCTGAGGTCTGCATCGGTGGACTTAGTATAAATAATTGTTAGTAGAGAAAGAGTGAAAGACTGAGATTTTTAGAAACCAAAGAAGACCAGATATAAAAGAACAACACAGAATGAGATAAAACTTATCTTACAGAGATTAAGAACTAGCCTAAGTGATTTAGAGTGCTAAAGGCAATGAGGAATAAGCCTACTTGATAACTAGCTCTTTAGTAACCAAATATGGTTCCCTAGAACTGTTTCTGGTATAATTTAGTTATTATTATCATTTATTTCTTCCATCTGGATTTATTCCTTCACTTCTATCACAACTATTAATTAGCTGGTGCCTTTTTGGTGCCAAAACTGACCAAAAAGATTTCCAAATCTCACTTAGACTTAGATTAATCCTCACCTGATATCTAAGCACATTTTTGATATTAATTTCTGTGACCTACCTAACAAAACGTTTTGTTTATTTTTCTCAACACTGTCTTCTAATATAGGTAAAGTACATGAATTAGGAACTATTGTTAGGTCATAGTTGGAAGGAGCAATTTTATATTCCAAGTATAGGTTCTTTATTTGACATTTGCTAGCTAAATGAATTTTTTGCCAGTCCTGGGGCTTGAACTCAGGGCCAGGGAACTCTTCCTGAGATTTTTCTTTTTTTTGCTTGAGGCTAGCACTCAACCACTTGAGGCATAGCACCATTTCTTTTTCTGTTTACGTGGTACTGAGCAATTGAACCCAGGGTTTCATGCATGATAAGTAATCACTGTACAATGAAGCCACATTACCAGAGCGCTAAATGACTTTCTTAAGATGACATTGCTTTTTCATTACATTACTATGTATTATAATTTATCTAAGTGGTAGAAAAGTAAGTGGAAAGCAATACTAAGACCAGTAAGGCTGACATTCCAATCACATCACTAGAGAAGTACAGTGTTAAGACCTTCAGGACACAGGGCTATTGCATGTGACATTATTATTTTACATTATTACATAATATTTTACATTATTATGTAAAAAAACATTAACACTCATCTCTGACATCCATAACATTCTGCTTCCACTTTCAAGTTCAAGAGCCAAAAAAATAAGTCTTTTTATTGATTGGGTGTGTTTACTAGGAAGGAAGAAAGAGGATGTGGAAGGTGATGTTGGAAAAATATGTATATTATCTCCCAGTCCACATTTTTTGCATTTTTAAAAAGTGCTACTGATGAACTCCCACATCTACTTGACTATGCTGTCTGCACAAGATGCAGATAAATGAAGACATTTATTCTGGTGGATAGTCATATATATTAACAAAATCCAGTTCTGGAAAAAAAGTTACTACTATAAAGTATTGCATATAAAATTGTTTAATGTCCTAGCAGAACAAAATGCAGTATTGAAATGATTACTCCAGCTTTCTTTGAGATTTTATGCTGTCTCAGAATCAAGATGTTCTCGAATTCCAGTAATATACAAGCATAAGACATGATTTGAAGATCTCAGTAGTTTTAGAAACAAAGGTACATAATAGCTTCCTACCTGCAGAGACAGGTGATGACATGTATGACTGATTGTATTGTAGTTATCTTCTTTTTCCTCTTCGTCTAATGTTGCATATCTTGGCATATTAGTCTTTCCTGCAACAGCTTCCTGTAGGTGAGATTTACCTCTACTCTGCGATGTCAAGATGGGTCTTGTGACTTACTTCAGCTTACAAAAATGAACCAGAAGTGGTGAAAGGTTATTTCTGGGGGAAGATTTCTATCTCATTGTCTGTGCCTAAAAGCTAACTTCTTTTCCCTTAGCTATAAAAATAGCATATTTCCAGAGGGAATCTTCTTTCAACTTATATAGTGGAAGAATATAGCATGTGAAATTGAGGCAAAACTCAAATACAGCAAGAATTAAGCTAATATTAGAATATGATATTAACATATTAGTTTCTTACTATTCTTGTATACCTTTATGATAGTTGACTACAGTACATCAGAATTTAAGAAAAACTGAACAAGTACTAAACAAATAGATAACATTTCTGTTTGATGCTATTACATTTTTTTAATAAATAAGCATTCTGTATGTGATCACTTG
This sequence comes from Dipodomys merriami, assembly GCF_024711535.1. Taxonomy (NCBI): domain Eukaryota; kingdom Metazoa; phylum Chordata; class Mammalia; order Rodentia; family Heteromyidae; genus Dipodomys; species Dipodomys merriami. Next base: position 346,777 of record NW_027206463.1, on the reverse strand, counting down.
AGGGGTTAACTTTTTCTATAAATGTGTTTAATCACTCTAGAGCACTATATCTAATATCCACAATCATTATCCAGACCTTGTGATTGAGATGAGGAAGAACAAAATATCTTGATTTCTCACTTCTCTTTTCCTCTTCTCCTTTTTCTAGTGAGAATTATCATCCTTTCTCCAAATTCTCCTATTAATAAAGGAAGAATTAGACATTGTGGATATCAAGCAAAAGGCTTCAAATCCAGAATTTTATTATTTCAGAAATAGATGAAGTAAATCAGAGTGAATCAAGCAAGAAGGAAAACATGATTTTTTTCCCTTTCTGGCTTCAACAATAGAGTCTGATCACAACTCTAAATGTTTAATACCATTGGCTTTTGCGAATTTTTTAAAAATATAATGTTTTAAAATAAATAAAAATTTTAAAAATTAAAAAAGTTTAAAATATATGGTAATTTGTTGTTTGCTTTTGGGAGGCATGAAATGACTGCATTAACATTGTGTGAGTTGAGAGGTTAAATTTTATCTGAATCTAAACAAAATGAAAAAATATATGATGTTAAGATAAATAGCTTTTAGGTACATTTTCAACATGACATACACACAGGGACATCTTTTTTCTTCTTTTCCTCTCCACACTTCAATAAGCAGTTCATGTAATTCAAATAGCTGTGTTTCTTTCAGAAATAGGTTAGACATAAAAAAGTTAGAAGAAGAGAACGAAGATTGGTGGTACATTCTTTAAAAATAGCTGTCAAATAACTATTAACCATAATTCCAAAATAATAACAATCAAATGCTCTTGAAAAGGAAGATTGTAAGCAGAATATACAAAAAGTGATAATGTCAAAACTGCTGTCTAATATTTAAGATTTCTAGTACATGACAATTTTTAATCAGGATTAAATGCTTTCAGGAACTAAATTTTTTTAGTTATATTTCATTGAAGAAATATGTTGTTCAAAATTAATGAAAGGATAACAGGTTATAGTAGAAAGAATGCTTACACACTCATTGTGGTAGGCAGTAAAATACCTTCCCAAAATATCTATAGTCCCGAAATATCTAATCCATCAAATGTTGATTTACATTTTATAAAGTTTGTAAAATAATCACCTTTCATTACCTAAGGAATACAAATTTGAATAATTATCATCAGATGGGAAAAGTATACTCAAAAATTCCAGCTGTAGTTAGAGAGGGACATCATTAGGTAAGAACCATCAGTAAGATGTAAAGATGCTACATTAGAAGATAAAGGAAAAGACAACACTCCAGATTCTGAAGTTTCTGGAAAGTGGGACAGGAAGTAAATGCCTTTTCCATTAGAATCATCTGAAAAATATTTTAGCTCTGTAGGTGGCTCAATTTTAATCTTGTGAGACTTCTTTTAGATTTCTGTCCTTTAGAACTGTAAAATGAAAATACGAATTATTCAAGCCAATTAACTTTTAGAAATATTTTACAGCAGATTTGGTTTAGTAAACTAACTCAACTACAGCCTTTTTCTGATGCAACTACAAGGATACCACATGTTCTACTTTTCGAGAATAAGAAAAACTTGCCACCAGCTTTGTACACATGTATGATCTATATACTACTAAGGGTCTTGCATTAATGAAGTCTTGAAATTCTAAATAATATTTAAATAAGAATTTCCCTATCTGCATTTTCTCCTTTGGGGATCATTAAGTACCAAAGTTATGTAGAAGGCTAGGGTAAGAATATAGAAATGAAATCTGTGTTCTAATATTATAAAGATGATTTATGTCACTTTGATTTACAGTTTGTAAAGTAATAAAAAATAAGGTAAAACAGGAACAGTAAGTCAATTTTCTATCTTTCCTAACTTTCCAACAGAAATTAGAGAATCCAGGAAAGATACAGCAATCCCTGGATACTATATGATGTTATAGGATCACTTGATGGTGAAAAAGAAGTTAACAAAAATGGGTCCCCTGGAACAATGTGAAACAAAATCTATACCTACAGATTATGATACAGCTAGAAAATAGTTTCCACTATGCTAAGTCTGATATTTTAGGTTTGTTTACACAGCAACTTTCCTCTCTTAGAAAATGACTCTTTATTAATACTCAAGTATTTGCAGCTTATAACACAGCAACAAATAATGCTTCTAAATATAAACAAGCATGATACTAAGAGTAACCAATGCTACTTGCATTTCTATAGCTGATAAAGAAGAATAATCTTGGGGAATAGTCAAACAATCTTGAAATATTTCATACCTTTCCTCTTATTCAACACGAGAAATCCTAGTCTAGATATGTAAAATTTTAATAAAGGATTTTATATTTCTTATTGTTCACCCTAACCATTATTTTATAGACAAATGCTTACTGCTTTGGCTTAGGTGTTTTCTTGCCTTTGGGTGTTGTTCTCTATTATTTTGGCAACTACATAGAAAAACAAGATAAATCCATCTTGCTTATTTAGGATTGTTCAAAGTCAAGCTGTCTTCAGTTTTCTGTTCCCTTCTTCATTGCTAATTAAAGTGTAATATTTGCTCTTTAAATGATAACAAAAATGTGATATTTCAACATATATTCTCATTGAAACTGGTGATAACAGGAGTGTTTGCAATTGTTTTATAATTGTTTTAAATATTTCCTTGGCTATTTTCATTATTGCCTTTGTTTCTGTCTTCTGATCAGGAACACATGGTTACACAAAAGATCTTACTAAGGAATAGGATTTTAGGCAGAAAAAATAGATGTATAATTAAAGGTTTTCATCTCTTAAGAGACTGAAAAGCTCCGAAGACATTTTGTTATTAGTGGTACAGTTAAGATGACTTGAATACTTTGTTTCTTAAACTAAGTGAAATGCGTATACAATGTTACACTTGTTCCAAAAACTGATTATGATTTATTCTTTTCTGCTTCAATGAGATGAAAACTCTGACAAGGTTGGAGGGCACATTTATTTTAAGGTAGAAGGATTAATGATAGAATGCCAAGGAAAATTCCTAAAACAGCACTTCCTATCACATATCAGTTAATTATACTTATGGCATATACGTATATAAACACACAAATATGAATTGAGTGAGAAATGTGAGATTTACACAATTGATTCAATGACTACTAATATCAGAAAACAATATTTTACATTTATGTAAACTATTATATCTAGTGAGGGTTTAAACATTTTTATAACATATATTTTAACATTTATGCCAAAATATTTGTTTATTTGTAACTGTTTATTTTTAGTTTTTGTCGATCATGAAGCTTGAACTATTGACCTGGACGATGTACGTCAGGTCTTCAGCTCAAGACTAGTGCTTTTCCACCTGGGCCACAGCCAATTTTTTGGTCGGTCATTGGAGATAAGAGTCTCACGGACTTTCCTGCCTAGGCTGAATTTGAAATGAAGTATGGAGTGGTAATCCCATTCATTTATATGTTGTTTAAAGATCAAGCTACATCATATCCGTTAATTTATGCATGTAATATTTCTTTATAGTGAGAATGCACAAAAACTTACCTTCTGGCTATGATGAAATATATATTCTTAACTATAATCACTTTGCTTCTTTTAGTATAAAATTAATATATTTACTTCTAGTTATGGAAGTCTGCTAATTAAAGTTATATAAAACATGAATTGCAAAGTGAAAGAAATTCATAGTTCTATTACTTGTTTAAAGAAAACAATTATGCCTATTGTTTTCAATTATATTTCTTTGGAATGTGTAATATTCATTGATTTAACTTAAAATTGATAACAATTACATTATATCAAGTAGATTCAAACTTGTATTTGAAAAATGCACACTTAACACAAGTATACTTCCACTTTCTTCTAACACATAATTAAAATAACAGTATAGGAAAGTCTGGTGTTAGCTGTTCATGTGTAGGATCATAGAAACTCAGGAGGCTAAGACCTGAATATTTTAGTTCAATACCAGTCCAAACAGACAAAAATGTGAAAACTTATCTCCAATTATACAGCAGGAAGCAGAAGGTGAGGATGTGGCTCAAGGAATAGTGTGTCATCAGCCATGAGCAAAAAGTGCAACAAAGACCATTAAACATTGAGTTCAACCCCTAAAAATGGTATATACACAAAAGACAACAACAAAAATTAGTATGAACATCAATAATAAAGACAAAATTGTAGAAAAATTCATGAGAAATATTGTGTAAACATCTGGAAATCAGAAATCATTTGACAGAATTTTGATTCATGAGAGGTAAAAGTCAAAGTATAATTTGAACAACCTCATTTGTGTTAAAACCTGGCTACTGTGTAACATGTGAAAGAGCAGACTGGATTACTTGATATAGCAGACATTGCCTGTAACTATACACCATCCCACTCTGCAAAAATCTAAAATCGTGCTTGTTAATTTAAGAAGAACCTCATGCTAGAGACTTTTTGGTCCATACAGACTGGGGTCCTTATTTTGAGGCTTCAGACCAGTGCTTTTATTGTAACCACTCCTGTTTTACTCCCTTCCCTGGTGCAGCTATACCTTACTTAGCTGGCATCAAGCCACTCCCTAGAATTGAGCAAGAGCATTTGCTGATGCTCTTCCAACTTCTCTCTGTGGCTCTGTATAGCCAGACTCTTGTACCTAAGATGGGTTACTTTGCTCTCCAGGTGGCCTCAAACTTGAGATAAACATGTAACGGATATGTCAACCTGAGTTATTTTCAAACTATGATCTTCAGATCTGAGCCACTATGCTCAGCCCAGTATTTCCAGTAAGTTACTTAATCTTTCTGACACTCGTTCTTCCTGTGTGGAAAGAGAAAAGAATTACGTTGTGGACCTTAGAATCCAGTGGGAGTTAAGACTGGGTGCAGGAAGTGTAAGTGTTCAGGATGGGTAGATAGAGTCTGACACTCTCATAACACTACTGGTATTTATATTGAAATGAATTCCAGGAATTCAAAACACTAAGGATTTTTTTGTTCTTGTTTATCATTTTATGGACATTGAAGGAGCCACAGAAATTCAAGGAGAACAGGGAAACAAATGCAGCAGTTGTACTCTGTAGAGATTATATTTACAATGACCTATACCTCTTGTGGACAGGGACAGGAGGGAAAATCAGAGACAGAGCAAAGTTATGAGATTGTCAAGCAAGAAGTGAACTCATTAGTGACTTATAAAATGGTGATCTGTATGTACACTACCTTAACCAAAACAATTTGAAAAATCCAGGTTGATGATTCTGTCCTCCAGTTTTTGTAGAGGCCCTTAAGACTCAGGCCCACCTGGAGTTTTTGAAGGTCAAATTATATGATAATTAATGTAGAGCCAGAATATCTTAAGAAATAATATAAAAAGTCATTCTTAGTGCCTTTTTCTCTTTGAATGGCGATTCTATACGTTGTTGTCAGAGCAAAATTTTTACTTTTTGTTTTTAGTACTTGTCAGGTGTTGAATCCTCTTAAATCTTTGTGACAAAGGTCTGCTATATCTTGGCACCCTGCCCCTAATTAAAATGGTAATTAACCTTTGAAATTAATGTACTTGAGTATGAGTTTTATTTATTGATTTAACTTGTCGGTAGTGGTGAACTCTGGGCATGGTTGCCATCCCTCAGCTCTTCAGCTCAAGACTAGTACTCTAACACTTGAGCCACAGTACCACTTCTACCATTTTCTGCTTAGGTGGTACTGAGGAATCAAACCTAGGGTCTCGTGCATTCAAGGTGAGCTGTCTACAACTGATCCACCTTCTGAGCCCCTATGAGTGATATGTTTGTGCATGGGTCTATCAAGCAAATTTATTAAGCAAATGTATTCATTTGCCACTAGACATATTCAAAATTATAAATTATCTGATATTTTAATGAATAAAACAGTTATCATTGATACTAGGAAGTTTGTCTCCCTATATTAAAAACATGGAGGAAGGTATTTTAAACTAAACCTACATAAGAAATTTTAAGATCTTGTTGCTAACAAATGTGTCCCGGTATTATTACATTAAACAGAAAATTCAAAATGTTTTTTCTTCATGAATACAGAGATCAAAGGTCTTATAATACTTATTTCAAGATGCAAATTAAAGGGGAAATCAGTCAGGAGGTAAAATTTATATTGAATGTTAATAGTTAAAGATGAAAAAGAGATCCTAGATTGCAAACTAAAGACAAAGCAATATCAGAGCACTATATGCTCAATATTAAATAAGAAGGTTTATTTGAAAATTGAGTTGGAATGTGCACATCAGGCAAAAGCAAGAAATCAGAGCCTACTACCAACAAAGAAACACCATAAAAGGAAAAAAGTTCCTGTCCTTGATTTCAATGATACATATAACCCCTACACATGCACACGCGCGCACACACACACACACACACACACACACACACACACACACACACACACACACACACACAAATGTATGCAACTGCTCAACCTACTCACATCCATTCAACATGAATCAAAGATCTTCCTATAATATTTGAAGCTTTAAAAGTTTCTAGTTTTGTAAATAATTGATGACAGATGCATAAGCAAATGTTTTCTGAATAACACTCTGTTATGTAATTGAGAATTTATGATGATTATATCTACTTAAAATATCTCTGAATCTCGAAAGAATTAAACAAGAGACAATACGAATTTGGGACTATATTTCTACCAGCTATTCTGCAAAGGCTTAAAAAAAAGTTATGAGACCCAATATTGAATACCAAATTAATACAATTAATACATGTGTAATTGAAGTGAAAGACAGTGATCAGAGACCTATGCTGCCTGGAATTCTCAGCAAGCTGCACACTGTGACAACGTTGATTCTGCTGCGCCAGGCCTACATTTCTTTTCCCTAGAGCACTGGCCCTGCTGGGATTGGGGATGGGGGCTGTGTGGAGAGGGAGGAGGCCAAAGGGGAGGCCGAGCTTTGGTTGGTGCTGAGGGCGGTGGGGAGAGGATGGTGGGGAGGCCCTGACGGAGGCTGTGAAGGGAGAAAGAGGCAGTGGGCCAACAGCTCATGCAGCAGCAGCCCTAAAGGCAGCTGAGTTCTGGAGAGTGTCTGTGAGGTGTGCAATTTGGGGTGGATTTGCTATGGCCTGTTTGCTTGGTGAGGAGAGGAAGAAGTCTCGAGTCCCACCCAAACAGATAATGAAAAATGAGACAACCAGTGGCTGAAGAATTTCTAGAACAAACACAAGGATTTATAGGTAACCTCTATGGCCAGTGAGGACAGTAAGGCTGGACCTGTTGTTGTCATGCCTCTCTCGATGCCCTTGGAAGTGAGGGCCAGCTCTCCTGTGGGCTAGGCCTCGCTCTTGCCTTGATGCCGGCACCAGGAATTGTCAGCACAGCCTCAGCCTGCAAAAAGGAGCTGGCCTGTTGTTTGTGTTGGAACCTGGGCAGCTACTGGAGAGCTATACACAGCAGGGCAGAGGAAGCATGGCTGGTAGGCTCTGCTCCAGCCCAGCCAAGCTCAGGACCACTGGGGAATTTCCTGCTTTGGATCAGGACCAGGCACTGCTTCCCAGACAAATAGGGCCTCTGGAGACCTGTGCAGTGGCCGCCACGTGTGGCTTGTGAACCTCCTTAGAATGGCCAAGGAATCTCAATGCAGAGGTGCATTTGGTTCTGTGCCTCTCCCATCTTCTGGATTCCTGCTCTCATCCTGCCTCCTGCCATGTCCAACTTCAGGAGTCAACTTCTCCAAGTCACTGAGAGGCCATCATGGAGATGCTCACAGGGCTTTCCAGGCTGCTTCACCATGCATGCAGGGCTTACAGGATGCCATCCTCCAGGCAAAGCATACCCCCATTTCAGCTTGGCCACCCCTGCCTAGGGGACCACAAACTGCATTCTTACACAGAAAGCCAGGGGTACACAAGACCGCCCTGCATTCTAAGTCATCCTTTCCTTCCTCCTGCTCAGGTGTGGAGCAGCTGTGGAGACAACTGCAACACCATGCTTGATTATCTAAAAAGAAGAGGAAAAAAGCATCATTGTCCCAGATACAGCTGCCCCTGGGGTCCTCTGTGTACACTAGTCTTGCGCTTAGATAAGGATCCCCAAAGACCACCATGGAGCCAGTTCTCATGTGAGCACATTAGAGTCATTTATTGCAAGGTCGAGCCTGGACTCACAACTTTCACCATTGCAGTGGGTCAGAGTTGAGAGCCCTGACCCTTCAGTTAACTGGGTAATCTTATAACAATCTTATTGGCTAGCGAGTGCAGGCTAAGCAATAAGCAATAATTTGTGGAGCAGAAGGGAAAAAAAAACAAATCGTTTAAATAGGGATACAAGTGGACCCATTGCAACAATGAGATGTACAAGTTCTTATGGAGAAAAACGAATTTTACAACTTTGATGGAGGGAGGGGGGAGGAGAATTTGATGGGGAAGCAAGGGGAGGATGGGAAGGGATGGGAGGGGGAAACAAAGGTGGAGTCTACAATGTTTGATAAGACATCATCTTGCCTATGTAATTGTAACCCCTCTGTACAGTATTTTCACAATAAAAAGAAAAAAATTAAAAATAAAAAAACTGTAGGTTTAGGTACTTTCTTTCATTTGTTGATGGCTATTGCTAGGGAAGTTATGGGCAGAACATTATTATGACATTTCACAGTTTTTCCAGGAACCTGAGTTCTAACTTTCAGTAAAAGTCTACTTACAATGGGTACTTTCAGTCCAGAATGCCTGTACATTGGCAAAGACCTCTCACTAGGTGTGTGTGTGTGTGTGTTTTCGTGTGTGTGTGTGTGTGTGTGTGTGTGTGTGTGTGTGTGTGTGTGTGTGTTGTGTGAGAGAGTCAGACACAGATGAGTTTTGGAATAAAACACTCCTTCCCTTCAGCATTGAGTTTTGGTATCTATTGTTTGTCCCACCTCCCCAATCTGGAGTTCGAAAGTTGTTCTTCTAAATACTTTTTTTCCTTTGATCTTCTTGATATTCAGGTTCCTAAGGTCTGCTTGTGAACTTCAACATTTGCTTCATGAAGGTGATGCCTTTCTTCTAACTTTTATGTAACCTTTTGCTCTCTTTAAATCCAGTTTTTGCTGTGTTAGTGGTTTTACTTAGCCCAGACTGTGGTGGTCCATGCTGTGATTGTTAATTCAGAGATTAGTTTAGGCCAATATGAGATACTATACTTTCAGAATATCAGTGAAAGAAGTCAGTACCTTTATTGAAATCATTTCCTGGTTGTAAATACAAACAAAAACATCCAGTGATATAAATGTACAATCTGTTGTTTTTAGTTAATTGTGCACCACTGTAATGAAAAAAAATCTTTTTACTAACTAAAGTGAGTATTTGTAATAGAAAAAAATGAAATATTATAAATCTTAAAAATTGATGAAATACCAAAAGGAAAAGAAAGACACTTATCAGGAATGAAGTACAAATGTGTTTAATATATAAATGAAATCTTTGAGATTCATATCCACATAGCAAATACGAAGTAAAATAAAGAGGAAAGTCACTGAGATCCTATCTTACACACCAGAATAGCTATTATCACTCAAATAAATAAACTGCTGGATAGGTTGGAATAAATCAGGAATTATATTTGGTTTTGTGGCATTGTAAACTAGTGCAACCCATAGGGATATTTTAATGGAAGTTTACACAAGACCAAAAAGTTAGATATGTTGACCTTTACCACAATTGGATACATATTGAAGGAATATAAATCAACATGAACATTCATGTTCATGGCAGCAATATTCTATAGCAACCAAGCTGTGTAATCAACCTAGATGCACCGTGTAATCAACCTAGATGCACCAGAAAGAGGGAATGAAAAAAATGGGCTATTCATAGCTATAAACATGTTCTGGTATATGATAGGTGAATGTTTCTACTGCATCATTGCTAAATATTGTGAATATATAACTAATCCTAATTTCACTGGATTTTGTGGCATTGTGTTTTTGCTTTAATGAGGAACGTCCATATTGATTTTCAGACCAGTTACAATAGGTTGAAGATATCCTATAATATGTGGATATTAGATCAAAATTTAAATATATCAATGAACACATAAAATACCATCATATATAGTATATAATTTGAAACAATTTTAAGAAGGCAACAGTTGGGGTTAAAGACGATGTTAGAAGCTTAACAAATACACAGATATGGAAAAATACAAAAAAGTGTGCAACTAATTACTGCCAATAGTAAAATATTTTCCTCAAGTTTTCACAATGAAACTATTAAAATAATACTTAATAAAATCAAATAAATATGCCTTGGAAGAAAATGTCCCATAGTTATACATTTCCCCATAATTTGTTTTACTTTATAACAAATGGATTAGAGGAAAGTGTAAGTACATGTCGGAAGATGCTAACCCTTTCAAATGTCATTTATTGAATCCAGCAAAGAAAAGTAACAGAGAAGTAGAGAGTAAGAACAACCTGGGGTATGGATAAAGATACTCAGTAGAACTTAGTGAAGAAAGAATGTGCTCCATTTTTCCTGATCAAAATAGAGCTAGGACAGCTAAATTTTGACAGAACACTTGTAATGTAGAGTAATGGAGTTACTAATTTAGGTAGTAATTTACTACTTTTATTCCCAAATCTTATGATGTGATTCCCAAATGATGTGAGTGATCCTACATTTTCTGAGCCCTTTTTTTCATCCAAAGTTTCTAATTCCTCACCCTGCCAATGGGCTTTCTACTACTCTCATTTCTCCTTGGTTCTGAACTAAACTCCTGTAAACTTTTGGTTCATGAGAAAGAGCTGGAGAAATATGAGGATGGCTTGGAGTCTGAGCTAACATCCACTCCAGCTTGGAGGATCTGGTGAAGGACTTCCACCTGAGTCTCAGAATCAGATATTAATTGGCCTCTTTGGAAATGGAGAAACTAAATCCCTCAGGCAGAATCTGTCATTCTCTGAAGAGATTTGATACTAGGGCACAATTCAGAGAATGAGCTTTCCCATTGTCAGAAGGAACAAGTTGAAAACTCAAAGTGGCCTCAGGTCTGAAAGGACCAGTCAGAAGCCAAGAGATCACAGTTTCGTCCTCATAAGGGACTTTCTGGTAGGAATAGAGTCTGAGCAAAATCTAAGATGGAGATAAACTGAGCCTGGGCCTAACGAGGACACAAAAGAATGACCCTTTCTTTGACTACAAGGGAGTAGTGTAGTGAGACATGACAACTTCCTTCACATAAGAAAATTCACTAGGTAAGTTATCTCACTGCCACTTTGCAGGAGGTCAGTTTCCCCAAAGGAGAAGTTGTTAAATGTTGTGACTGCCAGTTTGCTCTCTAGGCTGTTGTCTCTCTCACCCCTTCTCATGTCAGGAATGCATTGCTTCTTTCAGACACTCTACTTGTCCTGACTCCTAGGCAGGAATACTGTAGTCTATTCTTTGGCTAACCTCTTGCATTTAAGGTAGAATTGGCCCAGGCTCTGCTCATGCCAAGAGGTAGATGCAAGCGGCGAATATAAGCTCAGATTTGTGCAAAACAACAATCATATTGAAAAAAATTAAATGATATTAATAGTTGAATAATTTAGGGTTTAGAGCCACAAGATTTAGGTAATTATTAGAAATACATCCAGAATCATGGATTAGGAAGAGAACAGTGAACTAGGTTCAGCATACGATGGAAAAGACTCCATAGCCATAACAGGAGATGAGAGTATAAAGGAACTATTGGCATAGGTTCATTTACTATCTTAGGAGTGACCTTGGATAGGAGGCTTTTAGAATAATAACTGAAAGACAGGAACTTGCTGGGCAATGGTGTCTCACACCTGTAATCCTAGCTAACCGGGAGGCTGAGATCCGAGTATTATGATTCAAAGCAAGCCCAGGCAGAAAAAGCCAGAAGTGATGCTGTGGCTCAAGTGGTAGAGCAAGAGTCTTGAGCTCAGGGACAATGCCTAGGCCCTGAGTGCAAGCTTTGGGATCAGCAAAACAACAACAAGAAACAATAATGATAAAAGAAATAAAAGAAGGACTTAAATATATACGATGTAATGATGATCATGTGTAACTGTTTAGGGAACATAAAAGGAGACAAAATTTGGAGCAAAATGATATCTATTCTTTACTAATCAAGGATGCAAAGTAAATGCCAAATACCTCTTCTCAAAAACTTCCAAACTTGGCCTGGGAATGCGGTTCAGTGGTAGAGTGCTTGCCTTGCATGCATGAGGCCTTGGGTTCGATTCTTCAGGACCACATAAGCAGAAAAAGCCAGAAGTGCTGCTATGGCTCGAGTGGTAGAGCACTAGCCTTGAATTGAAGGGACAGTGCCCAGGCCCAGAGTTCAGGCCTGCTGTCTGGCCTAAATAAAAACAAAAAAATAAAACAAAAGAAAAACTTATCTTTTCTCATAACTGAAAAGAGGCTCCTTTTACAGAAATTCTCCTTATCTAGCTCAAGGTCATCAGAACTTCAGCAGACTTACCTTGTTGAGGTGTAATGCACCTAACTCTACTGAACCTAATCATGGCTAGGAAAGTATGGACATCGATATGATTGTTGTATTTTTCTTTATAAATATATATTACTGTCAGTTATTATATATAATATATTATAATATAGAATATATTAGACATTATATAATATTTCAAATATATTATAACATGTATTACATATTAACAGACTTCCTATTTTTAGAGTTAGGAGCAAGCAGCATATTGAAAGAAAAATGTTTGAAACTCTGAGTTATTTCTCTACCACAGGACAATACCAGGTTTCATTCTTATTACCCAAAGAGGAACATAGGAAAGCGATGCCCATGGATGTGGTTCTCTGGATTTGGAAACTGTGATAATATATATATATGATATATATATATATATATATATATATATATATATATCATATATATATGAAATATCGTTTAATAATAGTGAATATGTAAAACTATAGCAACAGATAAATAAGTGAACACCTATGTGCACACAATCTCAGTCACTTTCATGTAGAAAATTTCTTTTCTATGCTCTTATTCACCTACACAGAGAGTACATGAGTTGCCCTTGAATTGTCTTGGAAGTTCATTTGCGGGATCCTGTAGCTTCACATCCTTTGTTCCCTAAGTAGCCACATGTTATGTATTCAATAACAAAACTGTTACAGGCAAAAGTATCCACCCTGACACACAGAGGAACTTGGATTTCAGAAATGCCACAAATAAGTGGGAGGTACAGCAGTACTTTTCAAAATTGAATAGATTACATATTTATTAGAAAGATGGGTGCTGCAATACACAATAAATAAAAATAAAAATAATTACATATGACATCAAATTACGAAGTTCCAGGGCATTTCCCTACTCTTGAGAACTGGAGTAATCCATATTAAAAATAACTAAATGAAAAGACGAATGTTTTATGCCAAATTTCAAAACATACTATATGTTATACAAAGGAAATGCAATAAGCATGCATTTTTAATCTAGTAAAATCATATGGTATGAAGAATCTGATTAACTGATTCATAGAAATCAATACAATGCAGATAAAACATCCGATATCTCAAGTGTCAACATAGCAGAATACTTTCAATATATGGTGTCTATTTTACATATTATCCAGCCCTATCCATCCCACAATGGCAGAAGTCTCTTCCTGAGAAAGTCCAGAGACTCGTCGACTGTGAGTGCTCAATGTAGACCTGTTCCCATTCTCTTATATTTGGGCTTGTGATAGACTGACTATCTGTTAATTTGCCAAAGGCACAATTTGAACAGGGTTCCAATAATGATATTTTAGCTCTCACGAAAAAAGGGAAATTGAAGACAGAGAGAAAATCTACCAGATCCCTGAAAGATTTCTTGATTGTGCTAAACCTGTAGCTGTCTACTAACACTTGAACAAACTGCAGTAATTGCCACTCCAATCACATGTCCAAAAAGTGGCTTTCCAAATATTGGCCTATTTTCACTTTGGTAAATCAAGACACACTATACACACTATTGTGGCCCCGTTTTACTTAAACTTTTAGCTATGGTTGGCCCAAGGGATAGTTGACCTTACCAATGTCGTAAATTTTAGGTCATCACACAATCACTTGATAGCCCTTAAACATGAAAAATACCTACCCATATAAGTCTGCATTACATATTTATTACTGTTTTTCTTCATTTGTCATGTTTTACATATTTGTGTATCCCAGGGCTTAGCTCTGTAATATTTCTTCTCATGTTTGTTACTACTGAGCACAGTAATTATTTCTGTATTTTTCTCTAGCTCTGTTTTCTTTAATTCAAGTCCTTAATAGCATTCTGTCAACTGACAACTCCTAGCTACTGATTTGAGCAAACTCAAAAGATCCCAAAGTGAGCTTTGATCTCTATCTACAAACCAATCCCTCATTACTATTTCATTAAGTGATAACACTTCCACCTCTCTTGTCAAAATAACTTGGAGTCATTTCAGACTTACATACTTTTTGACACCTCATATTTAATCTATGACCAGGATTGGGCAAATTAACTCACTGTATATTTTAGGAACCATATATATATATATATATATATATATATATATATATATATATATATATATATATGGTATATGAGTGTTAGTACTATGACTTAAATTTGGGAACTAGGTTCTTTTATTTTTCTTTTTATGGGGAGGGGGTCCGGTTGTGGGGCCTGAACTCTGGGCATGGGTGCTGTTCCTCAGCTCTTCAGCTCAGACTAGTACTCTACCACTTGAGCCACAGCGCCACTTCAAACTTTTTTTTTCTTTTTGCTTATGTGGTGCTGAGGAATTGAACCGAGGACTTCATGCATTCAAGGCAAGCACTCTATCACTGAGCCACCTTCCCAGCTCCTTACTTTACTTTTTTGCTCAGGCTTTATTTTGTATAAAGATCACCTACAATGTCATTACCCACACCTTTTTCATTTAAAAAATATGTGTATTCTGTAGCAATGTTATTGCCATTATAACCATAATTAGGAAGATAATGTGGGATCATCTGCTCCATACATTTTGAAAGGTAATGAATGTGAAACTTACAGCATATCCTCAGATATGCCTGGTAGAAACCTGGATTTGTATTATGGGTCTACAATTGATCAGTATTAGGTACTTGGGAAATTTGTTTGGCTTTGTTGCTGACTTCTGTTTTTAATAAAACACTTAATTCATTTCCTAACTGGAAGAACTATCATGAGCACTAAAATTACCCTAATGCAGGTGCAGTGCTTAGAATGGGGACTGCACATTGTATAGTAAGTCCCAAAGAAGTCAGCTTCCATCAACATAGTCACAGCATCTTACCTGAAAGCCTTAAGAAATATATACCCAACTGATGTTAATATCAGTGAAAATTTGTCTTTACAAAAAAAGGTCTTTTCTTCATATGAAACAATTAAAGTAATGTTGGGCTGTCCTGTGGCTTTTACTCTGAAGGAGTTTTGCCTAAATTTTATTCTTATTCTATTAGTGGTAGCAGTAGCATTCTTTAGTGCTACCCTTCATGTTTCTAGTTCTGTGTTCCATTTGGAATACTGTTGTAACTTAGTTAATAAACTTTGTTATCAGAATAAATAAACTACATCTGCTGAAGTTTTAAATAAAGAGACAATTTTAGGTGTGCATTACATTTTATGTGTTTAATACATTCCTGAAATTATTCCTTTTAGGTTATATATCCCTAACAAACTATTTTTATGTTTTTATATGATTTATAGATTTATTATATGATTCTTATATGATTTCTTAGAGATCCATAAATTAAACATATCAGAACAGGAAAAGAGTAGGTAAGAAGTCATAAAAACATTATTATGGTGTCTTACTGGCTAAGTGTAAAGAATATGTAACAAATCAGTTGGAAGATTCATTTGCTCTTTTTGCTATTCTCTCACCCTTCATTGTAGAAACCTTCTCACTATGAACTCCCAAGTGGTTGGGACCTTTCAAGCCTCATCTCAGTGACAGAAGTGATGGGATTAGGACATGTACCCCTATGACTGGCTTTTAGGAAGTTCACAATAAAGCAATACCAATACATATAAAGAAACTTTTGTGAGTGATGTGTATTGACAAAATTAAATTAATATGTCAAAACATCAAATTACTTACATTATAATATATGCAGTTCAACTGGCATCACTAAATCTATAAATCAATGCAAACTAAAAGCTCTATATCAACAACCAACATCTAAGGCAATGTTGGAAATATTAGATTATACACAATAAATCTAATGGAGTGAGAACTTTAACACTGGCAATGAGCAATGATAGCTGTAATTTTAACCAAGCTTGCAAAGTTCAGGTATCCACTATGTGATTAGAGATGTGGAGTTGACCTTGGTATCAAGATTGGAGGTAAATTTCAAAGGCAGTTAAGGTTGCTGCTGTATTGTAGTTCAATACAGTGTGACCCTTCCTGATAATGGTAAAGCACAGAGTAGAATCTAAGCCAGTAAAATGTATAGGAAGGATTTTCCACTGAGAATAATTGCAGGGGGTGATCATCACTTTTGCGTTGAAAATGTACAGCTCATCATTCTACTTTAAACTCTAGAGTATTTCTAATCTGAAGAAAATTATAACAAACCAATATGCTGAGATTGCTGAGCAGCTTAGGTGTGTATTTCTATAATATATGTAAAATCTTTATAGGTATGGAGTGCCCTGACCCTCACATTTCATTCTCTGTTGTTAAGTTTCATGGAGAAATGTTCATAATTATGCAATTCACCCTCATCTAAGTCTGAATCAGGCAACTGGGATAAGACATTAGGATCATTACTCCAGTGACGAGGTTTGTGACCTATGAAATAAATAACATTATTTCACAATGTATATGTGTTTCTGAAAATTTATGCAATACCAAATACCAAATGTACAAAAGGGACAATTGTCCATCGCTTATATTATCAGAAGTTAAGATACTCCTGAATTATACTTCCTTGTTAGAGGATCACAGGGTGACTGCTGGTATTTGGTATCTTTTCAGGTGCTCCTATAAATTTGTGAATTTTCTTTGAGGAAGTGTTCTCCCATAGTTTGTTTTGAGGTGTTCAAAATATCAGTACTGTCACTAATCAAAACCATGGAACAGCAAAGGTGACGGGATACCTGGCCAAAGAACTGAGAAATAACAGGAAGTGATAGGAAAGAAGACACCAGAGGACCCAAAGCCTCATTGCCAGGTTCCGGAACCCCAAATCCTGCTTAACATGCTTTATATTCATTCTACTACAGGGGTGTGGGAGTGAATGGCTACAGGTACGTCCAAAACTAAGGCATCAATCTAGTTTGTGGTTACAACTATTAACTGAGGTATTGTTTGTATACATAGTGATAATTCAATCCCTTATTTTTAGGGAGCAGAAAGGAGTAATTGTCATTACAACCATAACACAGACATCCATCTTGTCTCCAAAGTCTTAAACTTGTAGTGTCCAACAGTTCTAACTTAAATATTTTTGAGGTAATAACCCATACCCCTGTCTTCCCTTAACTGTTTGACCTTTCCAGAGCACAGCTCTCAGGCTTTTGGTTGCTGTTTGAGATGGCTTCCCAATATATCCCTTTCCAGGTATAACAGTTTGACTCTAGAATCCCTCACAAGTACTGCTACAGATCGGTTATTTTGAAAAGGATATTTTTTTCTAGGGTAGGTTCACTTTTTAAAATTTTATTTTATTTAAAGGTACTGTAGAGTGTTTACAGTTACATGAGTTGTTCTCCTATCTTTTCCCACCCCCAACCCCTACTCCCCCACCCCAAAGTTGTAAAGTTTATTTCCAGTATAGTGTCTTATGAATATCATTGTTGCAATGGTTCACTTCTTTCATCATTGTGTTATTTCCCTTTCCTTCTCCAAATCAAATAACGTATATACAAGATGCAAGGTACCAGAATCAAGAGAGATTTCCATGGATAAATCAAAGACAAATGAAATAAAATAAGATCTAGATACATCACTTTACTGACATCAAGGTTGATATCTGAAATAAAACGACTTGTTGTTTCCATGTCTTGGAGTTCATTTCAATTATAATTTTGTAGGGTCAAATGTACAGAACTCTGGAGCCAGCAATCCCACTCATGGGGATTTGTTAAAATTATCTCTAGATTGCTAATGGATGAAGAATGGAATTGAATATAGTAGAGGAAAACAAATCAACATACAGGTATTATGATTTTATAATTCTAATATGGAAGAACTGAAGCTTTTGTTTCATGAAGAAGAAAGTTTAGCCTGTAATTTCAATGCAAGGCATCAGTTATAATGAGTCTGAAGTCTTTTCCTCCAAGATATCCAAGAGTACAATACTCATTCTCTGAAGAGTAAATAAATAATTATTTTAATTAGCTTTGCTTAATATTAATTTACTTGTAGAAAATAAGGTAAAATATCTTCTCTCGGGCTCAGAAGGTGGATCAGTGGTAGTGTTTGCTTTGCATACAAGAGGCCCTGGGTTCGATTCTTAAGTAAAAAGAATTCTTAAGCAAATGAAAAAAGCCGGAAGTGGCGCTGTGGCTCAAGTTGTAGATCGCTAAACTTGAGCTAACAAACTGAGGGAAAGCGCCCATGCGCAGAGTTCATGCCCCACGACCGGACTCTAAAAAATAAAACACTAAAACTAACAGCACAAGTATGTTTTTTACAGCATTATGACCATATCTAAAATATGCAACCAATCCAGATGCCCCTCAATAAGTGAATGGATCAGGAAAATGTCGTATATATGCACAATGGAATTTCATGCTTTTATCAAAAAGAATGACACAGCCCCTTTCTTAAGAAAATGGAAAGACTTGGGAAAAAAATCATTATGTGAAGGAAGCCACACTCAAAGAAACATAAGCTCTATGTTTTCCCTCATTTTCATTAATTAATATATGCTTAGTATAGTCCTGGCAGATAGGTTCATTTTTTTAACCATTAATATTCGCTTTTTTCTCTCCATCTTCATCTCCCATTCCGAGAAAGAGAGAGAGAGAGAGAGAGAGAGAGAGAGAGAGAGAGAGAGAGAGAGAGAGAGAGAGAGAGACAGAGAGAGAGAGACAGAGAGAGAGAGACAGAGAGAGAGACAGAGAGAGAGAGACAGAGAGAGAGAGAGAAAGACAGAGAGAGAGAGAGAGAGAGAGAGAGAGAGAGAGAGAGAGAGAGAGAGAGAGAGAGAGAGAGAGAGAGAGTGTGCAGTAATGAAACTTGACTCGGAGCCTCAAAATCTTGCTTGTTTTTTTCACTCATGACTGACTGAATCTGTGCTATTTTAACCAAGGTTAACTCTCTGTTTGAGTGAACAATTGAACATAAATGTCTCATGGATTGCTACCCCAGCCATCTGTGAACCATGATCTTGCAATATCAGCCTCATGAGATGAGATACTTGCATCTAGCTCTATTGCCAAGTGTCATTTGCTTTGTTTTGTTTTGTTTTTGTTGTTTTTGTGCATCCAAAATCTGTATGGAAAACAAAACATTTATAATCAGGACTATTCACATAAAATGTTTGTTGTTTAAAAATTACCTTAATAATGTAATCCTTTTGCATCCACATTATGTGATTTGATTTTTTGAACTCTATTGTTGCAGTCAAGTCACTTATATATAATTTGAATCTTCTTGTCTTGGTTTTATAGGGTGTTAGGTGTTTAAAAACAGAATGTATCAAGGTTTAACTCTGCACTACTGAAGCAAGACCTTTATAATTATTCAATGTCCTGTAAATCATAAGTTTATCACTTCTTGAGGCACCATATGAGCACAAATAGTTTCCTATAATATCTCCTCATATTTTAGACCTCAATGCCATGCAAAATTCTGCCAAATATGCAAGGCCATCCTTTGTAACTCTCCATTGATTTTCAATGTTCTTCTTTCTACTCTTTAGTGCTAAGTCCTGTGATGGTCATGTTGATTTTCTCCCCTGTTGGATTCATCATTGCCTCTTGGGAACTACTGTTATGCACTACTGTACTTCTGTCCATTCTCCTTGTGCTTCGGCTTGTACCCATCTCACCTCGAAGTGCTAAAAATTGGAGATATTTGCTTTACTCTTTATCTCAGACATCTATCTTTACTTTCTAGTAATACATTCATTGAATTCCTTCTGTAAAGTCTAATGCCTTGAAAATTATTACTACATTTTCATGGCTTTCTTATTTGGCATAAGGGAAGAAAATAGATCAGTACTGTAACTTAGGTAAAAGATTATTGCAATCATGCTTCAATAGACATTGTTCATTGGATAATGTGTACTTCAAGGACTGCCTGCCTTCTTCCTTTTCACTATTTTGTTTTTTTTTCAATGTAGTCTTTTCTTCTGGAAAATATTTATGGGTCTAGTGAAGATCAATTCCTACTGTAATTAGTCATTAATTTATTCCAACCTCATTTCACGGGTCCTTCTGAGTTTCTTCAGGGTCTGTGTAGTGCTTCACATTTTTAGATAAGTTTTAACATCGATGCATCCAGTGATGAAGACACATTCCTTAAGTCACCATTTTGATGACTGAAAAGAAACCATGCTGCAATCTCACTATATGACAATTTCTTGGTTTTAAATTCTTTTAGATTAAAATTGATGCTGGACAACAAATTCTGTGTACAATTTGATATTTTCCTAATTATTGTAGTATATTTCCCAATTTTAGATAAAGTTAAAAACATTATCACTTACTTAGTTTTAGGATTTCTAAAACGGTGAGAATAAAAGTTCTATTCATTCACAATTTTAAAATAATAGAGTGTCCATTATGACCAAGTGAGATATTTTAAAATTTTTATTTGTAGTCCTAAAAGGTTGTGCTGGGGAATCAAGTCCAGTACTTCATGTGTCTGAGTCTACTGTGGGCCTCTGAACCTGATGTGACCTGTGGTTTTATTTTCACTCAACAGGAATAAAGAAAAATTTCACTAGGAAGAAATTATTACTTGCTTACTTTCTCCAATATCTCTTGCATACATAAAAGTAATATAATACTACACTGACTGAAAATGGTGTTCCTATTAGAATAATTGTTTATTTTTTGTAGCTCCACTCTTCACTAAGTCTTGTCCCTTTCCTATCCCCTCCTTCCCATAAAACTTTACTGGATCCACTGGAAACCCATTTCCATTCAGCCTCGTCTTAAAAAGTCCAACCTTAATTAACCTACCCCCTGGTAGTCCTTCTATAAACTTTCAAGGCCCTGACTGCAACCAGAATCCTTCCTGAAAGCCCGCCTCTGCTACAGGGAAAGCCTTCTTCCACTCCACCCCTTTCTGGAATCCCTTCTCTGCACCACCAGAAACCAGGCCACATCCAAATCTCCTCCTATGATCGGCCTTGCTGCAGCAAGAACCCCGCCTGCATCGGGCTCCTCCGTCTAATCCTGACATCATCCATCAGATACCCCTTCCCTAACTATTTTATTACCTCATAGTCCCATTGCTCCCATATTTTTATTACCTCCAAGTTCTTCCCTTCCCTTTCATACCCCACTCCCAACCAGACTTCTCCCTCGACCCCTCCTGGTTTCATCAGAAATTCCATCCATACTAGTCAACTTCTA
This sequence comes from Dipodomys merriami, assembly GCF_024711535.1. Classification (NCBI taxonomy): domain Eukaryota; kingdom Metazoa; phylum Chordata; class Mammalia; order Rodentia; family Heteromyidae; genus Dipodomys; species Dipodomys merriami. Next base: position 325,310 of record NW_027206463.1, on the reverse strand, counting down.
AGTGGCCTAACATCTCAAACACAGCCCTGAACCTACCTCTTCCCACAAAGCCCTTCATGTTACACCAAAAATCCTCCATCTCTCTATAACTGCCCTTGTAGCCCCGCCTTGGTTGACCAGAAGCTTCTCACACAGCCCATCTCCTGCCTGTAAAGCCAGCCCTGCTCCACCACAGGCCTCTCTACATCCCATATCTACTCGCTCACTGGCTGCATTGTTCCCGAGATGAATCCTGTTCTTATTGGATCCTCCGAGAGATCCACACCCTATGCAACCAGATACCCTGCCCTGTAGACTTTCCACTCCTTCTCAAAGTTAATTGGAAGAGGACTTCCAATTAACCCCATGGCTCCAAGCCTAACCTGCTCTAGAAAACCCCCACTAGACAACCCCCACCACACTATCCCATCTCTCGACTCCCACATTGCTCCAATGGAAAACACTGCATCCTTTGGCCTCCCTCTGGAAGTCTCACCAGGCTCAACTGTAAATCCTGTCCCTTCATAGTCCCTTTTTGAAGGTTGCCTTACCCTACTGGAAACCCTGTCCTAAGTCTAATGCCCTGCCTTGCAACACTGAATTCCCCACACAAACTTACTCCTCTTTTCTAAGTGGTGACTGGCTACACCAGAAACCCCGTTTTAACTAGGCTAGTCTACTGGATCCTATCCCTGCTCTCACAAAGCTCTGTTCCTACTGCCCAATAAATAAGTGGACGAAAGCCTTAAAGAGAAACTTCTCTGAAGAAGAAAGAAGGATGGCCAATAGACACATGAAGAAATGTTCAACATCTCTAGCTATAAAAGAAATGCAAATCAAAACAACATTGAGATATCACCTCACTCCAGTTAGAACGGCATAAATCAAGAACTCTAACAAAAACAGATGATGGAGGGGATGTGGACAGAAGGGAACCTTACTTCATTGTTGGTGGGAATGTAAACTTGGTCAACCACTTTTGAAAGCAGTATGGAGGTTCCTCAAAAGACTTCACATAGAACTCCCCTATGACCCAGCAATCCCACTTTTGGGCATTTACCCAAATGTTTACAAACAAGACCACACTAAATCTACCAGCACAACTATGTTTATTGCAGCATTATTTACCGTAGCTAAGATATAGAACCAACCCAGATGCCCCTCAGTAGATGAATGGATCAAGAAAATGTGGTATATATACACAATGGAATTCTATGCCTCCATCAGAAAGATGACATTGCCCCATTTGTTAGGAAATGGAAAAACTTGGAAAAAATTATATTAAGTGAAGTAAGCCAGGCCCAAAGAAACTTAGGTCCCATGGTTGCCCTTATTTTCAATATCTAGTATATGTATGAGTCAAGCGAAAAAGGTCAGATAATGTGATGTCAGGAAAATGAACCCTTAGATATGTATTTTTTTTTCTTTCATGCATGTGTTTCTAACACATTTATAAGATTATCTGTTTGTTGCTTTGTATGTCCCTCCCCCACAGTATAACCCCTGCTTTCACTATATTTGATGTCAGTATAACTTGTGGAGGAGATGGGGAAAAACCAGTTGTTTAAGGATACAGGTGGAACTGTTGCAACAATGAGAAGTACAAGTTGTCATGTCCAAAATGAGCTTTACAACCTTGGTGCGGGGGGGGGGGGCAAGAGGGGAGAAGGAGAAGGATTGGGATTGGGAGGGGAGGAGGGAGGCTGGGAAGAGATGTGAAGGGTAAACAAAGGAGGAGGCTGCAATTCTTAGTAAGAAATGTATGCATTATTCTGCCCTTGTAATTGTAACCCCTCTGTAAATTATGTTCACAAATAAAATAAAATACAATTTCAAAAAAGCTCTGTTCCTGAAAATTTCCTCTATACATTGTTACTACATTCTGCTCTGCCAGAAACCCCACCTCCATCCTAACACATTTCCAAAAGGCCTGCTATTCTCCACCAGAAACCCTGCCCCTTACTAGCCCACTTCTTCCTAGCACTGCTCTGCCCTCTTACAGACCCTGAAAAGCCTCTCCCACATAGCTCTGCATTCCTGCACCTTAATCCCCAACTTCTGTCAGTATCTTGCCTTCATTCTCTTCCCTGCCTTATGGAAAACCTCACCCTACATATCCCACAAGGGCTCACAGTGCTACACCACAACCCCTCCTCTACATAACCTCCTCCTTTGTAGCCTTGTTCTTTCTTTTCAAACCTCTGCCCCAAACAGCCTCTCCCTCAGTGACCCCACCATCTTCCACTGAAAACCCATCCACCTGCCAGTCTCCATCCTAAATTCCCACCTACTTCACAAGAGACCCTGCTCTTAACAAGTCTAGTCTTTCCTGTCCCCTCCCTGCTGTCTAAAAGCCCTACACAAACTGGCATTCACCCTCAAAGCTCCGCCCTGCTCCACCACAGAGGCTGTGCCAATATAAACTCCTCCCTTGAACCAGACAGGGCTCCACCAGAAACCCCACACCACCTCATCCTTGGAGTTCCCATCTAGTAACTTTTATTACAAATGTGATTTTATCATAGTCACAGAATTCATACTAATATTGATTAGTATGAATATGAATATGATAAGAAAGTGGTATTACCGAAAGACAATAAACATTAGATAGTTATTAGATGCCTTAGTCTAGTTTGGGGTTCTGTTACCAGGCAGATACACATTGTGTGAAAATATGTGAAGATGATTCCTCTAACTGGAAAGCACTCTTTGAAGTATCAGTAAGGTTTCATGAGTTATCATTTTATTACTAGAATTTTCTTGCACATTTGTGTCCATTAACTTAAAAATATTAGTTATTTTAAATCCTCTACTTTGGTTGAGGAAAGAGTATTAAGATGGATGATAAACTCCCACACACCTTAATATACCTGCAACAGCACTAGACATACACTCCTATTGGTCCAACAGGGTAAGGCAGACCTGTATTTTACCCAAGCTTTGTTTGTGGTATGCTATAGTTTTTTCAGGCTTAATACAAAATGACTCTGCCCAGAATTAATGAAGGCATTTATAGCTAAAATGATTTAGGGTCATTGTTAACATGTAATGCATGCTGAGGTTTTTATTTATACCTCTCTTTTTCCCTTTCTTTCTTTTCTTTTCTTTCTTCTTTCTTTCTTTCTTTCTTCCTTCCTTCCTTCCTTCCTTTCTTTCTTTCTTTCTTTCTTTCTTTCTTTCTTTCTTTCTTTCTTTCTTTCTTTCTTTCTTTCTTTCTTTCTTTCTTTCTTTCTTCTTTCCTTCCTTCCTTCCTTCCTTTCTTTCTTTCTTTCTTTCTTTCTTTCTTTCTTTCTTTCTTTCTTTCTTTCTTTCTTTCTTTCTTTCTTTCTTTCTTTCTTCTCTTTACTTTCCTCTTATAGGAGTATACTCGTTTGCTGAACAAGTATTCTACCATTAGAATAATCATTTTTCGATTTACTTACTTTGCTCATAAGTTATCCATTTTGCTGAGGGCTGAACACAGGCTAAGATCCTCACCTCTGTCTGCCAAGTAGCGGGGATCACAAATGCATTCTAACATGCGAACCTTTAGGATGATATGAGATTCTTACTACTTTCCTTGCACACTGGTTCTGATCTGTGATTCTCTCAAATTCTATCTCTTCAATTAGTGATGTGAGTTCCAGTAGCCTGCCCTCAGTATAGATCATCTAAATGAATTATTGAAGGCAATTTCACGTTAATCTCTTTGTTGCCAGTCCAGGAGCTATTATAGTTTTATTTCTAGACAAATTTTGTGTATATATGCACATTAGCTTTAAAATATTACTTTTTCCCCTTTTTTTCCTTTTTAATTTTCTTGGTCATGGGGCTTGAATTCTGGGTCTGGGCACTGTCCTTGGGGCTTTTCAGATCAAGGCTAGCAGGTTACCAGTTGAGCCACAGTGCCATTTCTGGTTTTCTGGTGGTTAATTGGAAGTAAGTGTGTCGTAGGTTTCCTGCTAGGGCTAGCTTTGAACTACTATCCTCAAATCCCAGCTCCTGAGTAGCTAAGATTACAGGCATGAGCCACTGGCACCCACCTAAAAATGTTACTGATTTAAAGTTCTGTGATTTAGTTGAGGGAGTAACATGAGTGTGTATAAAGATAACTTTCATTTCCTAAAAAATGGGGAAATGTCATTCTTTCTGATGGAGGCAAATTATATTAAGTGAAGTAAGCCAGGCCCAAAGAAACATAGGTCCCATGGTTTCCCTTATTTGCAATATCTAGTATAGGTATGAGTCAAGCAGAAAAGGTCAGATAATGTGATGTTAGGAAAACGAACCCTTAAATATGTATTTTAATGTTTTCGTTTCTTTCATGCATGTGTTTCTAACGCATTGATAAGATTATTTCTTTGTTGCTTTGTATGTCCCTCCCCCACAGTGTAACCCCCGCTTTCACTTTATTTGATGTCAGTATAACATGTGGAGGAGATGGGGACAAACAAGTCGTTTAAGGATTTAGGTGGACCTGTTGCAACAAGGAGAATTACAAAATGTCATGTCAAAGCAAGCTTTACATTGTCGGTGTGGGGGGGGGGAGGGGGGTATGATTGGGTGGGGGGGAGGGGGAGGCTGGGAAGGGAGGTGAAGCGTAAACAAAGGAGGAGGTTGCAATGCTTGGTAAGAAATGTATGCATTATCCTGCCAATGTAATTGTAACCCCTCTGTACAGTATGTTCTCAAATAAAATTAAATTAAATTAAAAAAAAATAAAGGTAACTTTCAAGTTACATCTCTAAATAATTTCAGAGTTTCATTTTCATATTTATTTCAGTTATTAATAACAGAAACTCCCAAAGTAACAGAATAATCCTTCATTTTCTCCTTCCCATAGGTACTATTGGAAGAGAATGAGTGTGATTTAAGACAATATGTACTTGAAATTATAAAAAAATTATTTTAATGATACATAAAGAGCCAGATAACACAATGTGCTTTTCATTTTCTAAAGAAAGGAATGTCATGAAAGTATATTTATTGGCAGGCTTTTCACCTGAAAAACAAAGAAAAAAACAATATCATAAAAAAGCTGAAGGGGATCAGCAACCATGTAACTGTGATATAGCATTGGAGACTTTAAGACATGAACTGGTTCAGGTAAAGTAATACGTTGGAAAAGTTATCTGCTCACTAAATTTATTCATTATACATTTTTTCATTTTATTTATATGTCACTTAATATATAAATACACACATGTTTGTGCAATATATATATCAGCTGTATTTGTCCAGTGAAATGTATGGTTATGTATGGTTAGGTAATTTCATCATGTCAAGTTCATGGACTTCCATAAACCTTAACAACCCTGCAACAGCACTGCATATGCAAACTTAAGTGTTTAGCATTTTAAGCTAGATCTGGGTTTTACCAAAGCTTTATATATAGGGTGTCATTTTTTTCATTTAGTCTTGACACAAAATGTGTGTATCCTAGAAATGATGGTATTAATAGCTACAATAATTTAGTGTAAATCTTTACATTGAACACATGCTCAGTATGAGTTGTTCTTTCTTTCCTTGTCTTATTTTATCTTTAGGAAGTTGATTTGAGTTTTGATGTTGTGTTTCTCAGAAAAGTATTCCACCACTGGAGTCACTCCACCAATCCTGTCTTGTTTAAGTTACTTTACTCACAGAGTAGCAATTTTTACACCCAGCCCAAAAAAACAGGGATCATGATTGCATTCCAATATCCCTACCTAGTAAGTTGATATGGATGATACTTTCCTTCCTAGACTGATTTAGAACTGTGATCCTCTCAAATTCTACCACTTTAGTTAATTGTGTGAGCTCCAGTTCTCCCTACTTCTAGAAGATAGGACAGACATAAATGATTACAGGTAATTTGAGTGAATCATTGGCTAATATAGGTGATTTGATATTAAAGTGTAGGGTAAGTTTGAAAGTATAATCACAGTAGTCAGATATTTTGCTAAGTAATTTTGTTTCACATTAATAAAACATCTTGACTAGAATTAAGGATTTACTTTTACTGTCTGTCAACTTGTATGTCATTTGGTAAAATAAACTTCACGTCTTCCCGGTGGGATAAAGAACTTTGAATAGTCTGATGTGCTGGATTACATCTATAATCATGGTTAGCAATCAGAAATAAATAGATCACAATTTGAACAAAGACTAACCAAAAATTTAGGAAGTCCCAATCTCAACAAACTAGTGGATCATGTTGAATCATGCCATTAATCTCAGAACCACAAGAGGCTAAGTCTCTGCCTAGTACTTGTGTCACTTGGGTAACTGGGACACTTGGAGGCAGTCACCTCTACTGATCCAGAAACTGGGCTGAGTTTTAGCAAGAGGAGGGGGGAGTCTGCCCCACATTCCTAGGGTGGACCTCACAGAATGTAGTGAGCATGCTTGCTTTCCTCCTCCGAATGGCTTAAGATGCCACGCTACTGAGTGTTCATTATTTGATTCCAGTGACCTGTGTTAGAGGTGTAAGGAAACATTAAATAAATTTCACATATGCCAATTAAGCTGCTCTCCAAGCCTGTGAGTTCAACTCAGCAAGTGTTCATTATTTGAGAGTTGAGAATACTGAGGTAGGGGAGAGATGGAAGGTGAGTGAAAGAGGGGAGAGAGAGAGAGAGAGAGAGAGAGAGAGAGAGAGAGAGAGAGAGAGAGAGAGAGAGAGAGAGAGAGAGAGAGAGAGAGAGAGAGAGAGAGCTGGGCACTGGTGGCTCACACCTGTAATCCTAGCTACTCAGAAGGCTGAGATCTGAGGATAGCGGTTCAAAGCCAGCCTGAGCAGGAAAGTCCGTGAAACCCTTATCTCCAATAAACCACTCAAAATCCAGAAGTGGCGCTGTGGCTCAAGCAGTAGAAAGCTCGCCTTGAGCTCAAGAGCTGAGGGACAGTGCCCAAGCCCAGAGTTCAAATCCCACAACCGACAAAAAAAATAAAAGTGAGAGAGGGTAAGGAAGGACGGAAGGAAGGAAGGAAGGAAGGAAGGAAGAAAGAAAGAAAGAAAGAAAGAAAGAAAGAAAGAAAGAAAGAAAGAAAGAATGAATGAATGAAAGAAAGAAAGAAAGGAAGGAAGGAAGGAAGGAAGAAAGAAAGAAAAGAAAAGAAAGAAAGAAAGAAAGAAAGAAAGAAAGAAAGAAAGAAAGAAAGAAAGAAAGAGAGAAAGAATGAAAGAAAGAAAAAAATAAAGAAAATGATTGAGAATGAATTGTTTGGAGTCATTATTCATATGTCAGAGGTACTACCTGTATTTGGTGTTAGGTCTGCCCCAGGCCATGCAGACCCTATTCAGACACATTCCCACTTCTTGGCTAAGTTTCAACCCTTCATGTGTTGCCTAGTATCTGGCACACCTGGAGGCAGCCACCTCCCCATCCTGTTAAGTCACAACCTGGTCAGCCTCTGGTCACACTTTCCTTCTGACCAGAGGTGAGTCCCAGAACTTGAAGTCACATCCAGATCTAGTGTGGTCAGAGTTTCCCTCAAATGGCCACACCTCATCTGGTCCTTCACATAGATACATCCTTGCCTGAGGTTAGGTCGCCCCATTTTTTTTACATGCATTTCCATCATGTATGGCATGGGCAGCAGTTCAGTAAATAAACTACTTTACCTGAGTGAATACTGTGTGGTGTTCTCTTCATGGGGTACCTAATGAAACTCACTTAATTAATATACTTTACACTTCAGAGTTTCTAGTTATGAATCCATGGTTATTTTTGTGACACATGTGAGATCAGTATCTACAAAACATATTTACTAACATCATTTAACCGTATAATTCTGCCTGGAATCTTTAGTACCAGCTTAATTAACCATAAAGTCTATTTTGTTTGCTTTGCTTTGCTTTGTTTTTGCTTAAAGTAATAGAAGAGTTGGTGAGACAATCTGTGTGAAGCCTCAGGGTCTGTGTTGGAGGGGCAGAATGATGCAGGCTCAGGCCTCAGGATTATCTGAGGACTGTATTTGTGTATGTGGAAAGCTCTTGGCATGCCAGGCTAGAGAGGGAATATGTTCTCTCACCCTATCTCAAAGCTCATGTCAGACTCCTGGGAGATGAGGAAGTAGCTCTTCTGCTTACTTAAGTATAGACGAACAGCTAGTCAAGCATTTTCCTGAGTACAGGGAAGTGGCTGGACCTTGCTCTAAAATAGTTTAGATAAAAATATACAAAGACATTGTCTCATAGTTTAAGCAAAATTGTATCTGTTGAAATTCTTTGTGTGAATGTCTCCTGACTAAATCTTTGCAAAGATAATACTTGCTTGTCTTGAAATATCCACGAGCAATAAATCACAGCATGCAGTGGCAATTGCTGTTTGCACTCTGCATCCCCTGTCTCCTGGTGATTTTGTGACCCTTATTCAGGGACCCCAATGCCTTAGACATTGACAACTGGCACCCAAACAGGGAACCTGCAGTGTTGAATTCAGGAAGGTATATTCAGGTAAATACTTTTTAAATTACAGGGTGATGGGACAAGTTAAGTCTACTCCGTACTTACATATGCTAAAACATTTTCTTGCTGATTATGGTGTAACTATTTCTTCTTTTGACATAGAAATGTGTATTAATGTAGTTAGGGAATGGAATCCTTGGTTCCCCGCTGAAGGGAAATTAGATGTTGATAATTGGAAATGAGGAAAATACAATGTAGAAATAGCTGTTCGAGAAGGGGAAAGGATTCCTGTTAGATTTAGGTCCATTTGGGCTCTTTTACATACCTTTTTTAAAGCTTTAAATGAGAAAAGAGGCCACCCCTTCTATTGTAGATTTACAATTGGACTCTGAGGTTAAGGACGCAATAGATAAGGATGCATCACAATTAATGGAGAAAAAACAAGAGGTAAAGAAGCCTGAAAAGGAACAATCTGAAAGCGTAAATAGAATGTCTGAACAAATGGAATTGATTTTTATCAAGATTACAACATATGGAGTTAGAAATTAGCAGAGTGAAAGAGAATCTGAGGAAGTGAAAGTAAAACAGCCTTCTGCTCCTCCGCTTGCCAAAGCAATTTTTACCGTGTTACTCCCTCACAAAACAGAAGGCTTAGACAGTGAGTTTGATGATGAAATGCATATTTTTTCTTATCCTGTAATTTGACCACACCCTGTGAATGGTTTAGCTCAACCAGCCAGATATGAGGGTGTTGCTGTCAATGATATTGGTAAACTTAAGAAGGCAGTGAGGTTGTATGGTCCTCAGTCTCATTATGTTAAAGAATTGCTTAAGGGGCTTGCCCGACATTACAATAATTTTGCTCTCGAGGATTGGAAGATGCTTTGTAGAGCCTAATTAAGGATCCTGAGTACCTACAATGGCAAATGTGGTTTACTGAGTTATGTACAGAAAGGACTAGACAAAATCCACAAAGCAATAATCCGCGCCTGTAGGTCATAACCTTTCCCATGTTGAGTAGAACAGAACAATATGCAGATGCTCATATACAAGTGAACTCTCCTGAAGAGATCCATGAGTAGTTACGAGACATAGGTATTTAGGCATGGGAGAGGATTCAGCTGGTAGGAGAGCATTATGGCTCCTGGACGAAAGTAATTCAAAAACTTAATAAATCCTATATTGAATTTTTATCATGATTGAAACTGACCTTGGAACTTACTGTTGTGGAAGAGGCTGCACAGCAACAACTGCTGGGCATGTTGGCTTATGAGACTGTTAATGAGGACTGTAGATGAACCCTATTGCCTATTAAATATGGGGATGTAAATACATATTTAAGGGCGAGTAAAGACATTACATCTGAATCCCGGCTTATGCAGTTGTTTGCTGAAGCTATGCCCACTACCTGCCATGCTTTACAAACCAAACCCTCAAATCTAAAATGTTTTGGATATGGTCAAATGGGACATATAAAGAAGAATTGTAAAAAGGCTACTGACGTTAACAAGAGAGGAACAGGAATTTGCCCTAAATGTAAAAAATGAAAGCACACTCTTTCCGAGTGTGTAGATCAAAATAGGAAATAAAGGAATAACTATAAAAATGCTTACCCTATGGAGAGAAATTCTCCATCTGGCCAGCCCTGGGCCCCAGGATTAATAACCGAGGGCAGCCAACCATTTTTCTTCCTCGTCCCTGCCACAGCCCACAGCGCCACAATGAACATGCCGATTCATTCATCTACTGAGAGGAATATTGGTTTAAAACATGCTTGCATGTAAGTATCAATTATGGTCATTCAAAAATGACAAATGTCACCTCCCCAGACATACTAAAATCATGATTTCTAAGTAAGATAGGATATTATGGTGGTACAAGTGTTGAGATATATGGATGAGTCTGATGTGTATCTTGCACTGAATTAGACAGGAAGATATCCAATATCATATACGATAAAAAAAAATGGTAGTGAAAATATATTCCCTTGAGAAAGATATAGGAAGCTGCGAGAAGTATGGAGAAATTCAGATAATTTTGAAGGATTTAGAAATGCAAGCTCAATTATGTCTCTTTAAGTGGAAGGGCGAAAGAAGGGGAAGAGAAGAAAATAACTGAAAGCAGATCATTGTCCCAACTTAGGGTACAATATAACTTCCAAGTTAAAGAGAGACCAATATAATATGTCCCACTTAATTTAGATACATGCAAAGTATTTACTTGGCGTTTTCCCACTTTAATGCTCCAAAATAAATGAAGACTTATAAGAAACTTTATGTGTTGTCGTTACTTCAACCTGAACAATAATTGTGATGAGTCCTCTTTTTCTCAGTATGCTCTTGGAAAATACTTCCTAAATTAATGATGTTGTGACTGATTAGAGAGTCAGTGTAACAGGTTTCTACTTGTATGATAATCCCAGAATAGTTTAATGCAGTTTTTTCTCAAGGTATCCAAGTATATTATCTGAGGCTGTACTTTGAATACACCCTCACACCTGAGCACATTATTTGAAATTGTACATCAGCATTTTCTTGGCACATTCTACTTTGTACCTTTGTCTCTTTGCATGTTCCTTTTGATTTCACAGTTGCTCTATTTCCATTTATTCTGTACAAACTGCTAAGAACATTGTTCAACTACCACTTTTTGTTTGCAAACACCCAGTCTATGTATGAAGGTACTTTGTCCATGTTAACTAATAGGGTAGTACTCACTCTCTGAGGAGAAAAATTCCACAGTATAACTCTACGCCCATATTAGAGGGTGTAGAATTTAAGGCATTTTAATACAAACAGTGATATCTGAATTGAAAGGCTCCTTATGGATATTTTCTTGGAGCTCATTAGTTTACCCAGGAGAAATATAAATATCCACACACTTTGGAGCTAATTAGTAAGTAACTGAATTAACACTAGATCCTAGATGTTGTGTTATTACAAGTCACCATTGTATTATTGTTACATCAGGATCCTTCCCTAAATTCATATGTGTATCAGAAAATGAAAGAAAGGCATTAAAACAAAATGTCTTATCTTTTTAGGCATTTAGTCCTTGTGGTGAGTGTAATGTCTGAACTCTTCCATTCAATGAAAGCTTGAAGTTTATAAGAGCACTTCCTACATATAAGAATTTGTGGCAGGTTCATTGAGAGGGTTATTTCAGCATGGAGATATCCATAACAAGAATTATATTTAAATAGAGTATATGACAGTTATGACGTATCAATGGTTATTAAGGCATTTTCTATTCTAAAGAAGAATCAATTTGCGGAGTCTTCAGTAACATCAGTAAAACTGTATGTTCAACGTTTACTTGGTGGTACTTGTCCTACATTTATAATGAATAGCCTGATAAGATAACCAAACATATCTAACAATATTTCAATAAAATTCCAAACTGATGTAGATACATGGGTCACTCATTGGAACTGTAGGGCAAATTAGGCTTGTCTGTGCTATAGTTCAATCCATAATCTCCTGGTTAAACAGTCTTCAAAAATATTCACAGAATATATCTAAGTAAAGGTCATGACAGTTACATCTGTATAATACTTCTAAGGTCAGGATAAAAGCATTTGTTCCCAACATTTAAAATCAACAGGATCTGTTGAATTCATGGATCTAGAATTTGATGGCTTCACATTCATATCTCAAAATTTCATCAATATGACTTACATCTCTACCAGTTCACCAAAACACTGTTTTTATTGAACTTGTCTATCGGGCTAGGAAGTTGGCTCACTGGTAGATTGCTTAACTTGCATGCCTGAGGCCCTGGGTTCGATTCCTCAGCCCCACATAAGCAAAAAAAAAAAAAAAACCGGAAGTGGTGCTGGGACTCAAGTGGTAGAGCACTAGCCTTGAGCTGAATTGCTGAGGAACAGTGCCCAGGCCCAGAGTTCAGGTCCCATGACCGGACCTCCTCCCCCCCCCCACAAATAAATAAATAAATAAATAAAAACTAGTCTATGTCCTTTTAGTTTTCAAATCCAAATAGCATATTTCCTTCAATGTCTCTGTAACAGTTTTGACCTTTTCTTCCTGCAAATTCTTTCCTTTCTTCACTTCTGTAAATCTGTTTTTTATTACTTTCTTGTCTCCTTATCTCTTTCTTCCAATCTTGTCCACATTGGAATTCACATTGCTACACTTATGTCATAACTTTTCTTTTCCTCTTCCCTTTAAAAATGCCCCCAATTTTATCATTCTTTTTCATATTCATAGTCATGGATATTTTGATGATATCTAGACAGACTTATCTTTGTATCTGTTTAATATAAACTTTAGAACTATCAGAGAGTTTCTTCCCATACTCCATCATTTTCACCTGTAATCCTTATCCCCAAGAATATCACTAACACATTTGCCTGGCCATAGATGTAGAACCCTTTAGATTTCTTCTTACCCTTCTACTCCACCCATTATATAAGATGAATGTTCAAGATTTTCTCAGTTTCTGTTACTAATTTGATTTCTTTTTTCTTTTCTTTTCTTTTTTCTTTTTTTGTTGTTGTTCGTGGGGCTGGAACTCTGGGCCTGTGTGCTGTCCCTATGCACTTCAGCTCAAGGTGAGCACTCTTCCTCTTGAGCTACAGCATCATTTTCGAGTTTTCTAGTGGTTTTCATTGGAGATCAGAGTCTCATGGACATTTCTGCCCGGGCTGGCTTTGAACCGTGATCCTCAGATCTCAGCCTCCTGAGTAGATAGGATTACAGACATGAGCCTCTGGGGCCCAGCACTAATATCATTTCTATGTACTCCTTTCTATGCCACTGACACAAGTCTATTTCATGTACTCATCACTGGTCACCTAGTCTTAAAGAACTATTTGCAAAGTATGTTTTTTCCCCATAGTCTTTTCATATTAGTCCTCTCAATCAACAAATTACTGCTTCTTGTAAGTATGCAGAGGGAAGAGCTCAGACACAAATTTTAGTATCATTATTTACTCACTACATTGACTGTTGGCCTTACATTTCTCATTTGTAAATGGATGTAATCTACCAGAAATATTGAATAATACATTTGCTTACTCCTAGAGCAAGAAAAAAGAAAAGTGAAGAGTCCTTACATTTTCCACCTTAGCTTACAAATAAGGAAAGAGTCAAATTCAGTTTGTTGGTATAAAGTCACAAATTGTTTCATGCAGAAATAAAAATAAATTTTAACTCCTGGCTCTAAGGGCTGTGTCTTTTTAAGGCAACTACAGATATGTAAGTGTATTATGTAAATTGGGTCATGTGTCTACAGTTGCATTGAAGAACATACTCAACATATCACTGGAAAACATTCATTATTGAATAGTATCTATATGAGAATGTTACTTGAAATAATCACACTAGGTTGAAAACTAATCTTAGTCCACCAAAATTTTCTTATTGCTGTATGTGTTGCCAAGTGTTCTTCATAAATTTATACATAGATTTTCTTCAGTGAACTGGATAGGAACTAAAACTGAACAAGGATTTCTGCCTAATGAGTGAAGCATGCTTGACGAATGTGTTGTTAACTTCTAAGGATATATAACTAAGCCACTGGCTATGTGGGTGGTGAAAGGCTTTCTCCTAAGTTCCCAAGGCTAGAACAAACAAGATCATTTGATAACAAAGCACTCAGCTTATTATATTTTATCTAAGTGGGATAATAAACATGTGGAAATAAACGATTTTATTTATAAGCAAACAATACCACCAAGAAATGTGAATATACATTAGAGAGACTGCAAGAATAACATTAGGGATTTACTGTCTCACCTGATTATGTGATTGTATTTCTTGATATTTAAACTCTCCTCTTGTTATTCTTATTGTATGTAATCCAACTCTGTTTATTGTTATGTATTCAATGTGGGAAATCTAGCTTCAAAGATGTCTAAAAATTTTTCCTTTTCAATCATAACATTGTCATTATCAGGGTCACTGTGGTCACCATCATCTTCAACAAAATTACTATTAACATGATAAGTGCTAATTATTGAAATCCTGGTATGTGTCTATGATTTTGTATTATTTGTATTTTGATTAATAATTTTAATATTACCACTGTGCATGCATCCATGTTAAAATTTTGAATAAATTAAGAAACAAAAAAACTAAGCCATGCCAGGTAGCTTGACTATGTGATTATAACAAATTATTGAACAGATTTTTGAAGCATTGCACATTCCTAACCAGTATGAACTAACTTCCTCTCTCCCTGTCACTACACACAAATAGTTAATGGTTTGAACAGAATTTTTTCAAGTAATATACTATAAATATTACTACAAGATCATGTGTATATCTAAAATTACCTTGAAAATAATATATTCTACTTTCTATTGATATATTAGTCATTTTAATCTAGGAAAATTTTGGAAAAATAGACTATATATCTTTGAAATGAAAAGGGTAAAAAATAGTAGCATAAAAGTTTTTAAGGGAGTCTATATATTCAGAAATATATATGTGTGTGTGTGTAAATGATATGGGTAGAAATTCATACATTTTTAGAGGGATTTTGTCATCATATATATATATATATATATATATATATATATATATATATGGAATTGTGTGCATTAAAGTGAAACAAACATCTTAAAACATAATTAAAATTAAAAAAAATCATCAAACCAAGTGCCAGTAACTCAAACCTATAATTCTAGCTCCTCTGGCTGCTGAGATCTAACAACTGTTTTCACATCTAGCCCCGACAGAAAAGTTCATGTTAGATTCTTATCTCCAATTTACCACTCCAAAACAGCAATTAGCCCTTTGCTTCAAGTAGTACAGTGCTGGCCTTGAGCACAAAAGGCTTAGGGACAATGTCCAGGCCTTGCAAACAACAACAACAACATGCATCACATTAATTTCACAAAACATGGATGCTCATGAAGAACCAGCTTATGACATGGAAACCTTTCAGAGAAGATTATACTTGAAACACCCTAGACTTCAGGATAATAAAGCTCTGAATTTATAGTCTTTAAATGTATGTCCTATCTTGGCTATTATGATTTAAGTAAAATAGCAGAAGAATAAAAAAACAGAAAAGATGACAATACCATAAAAATGTAGCTGTCTATTTTGGCAGCTATATTGCAGAATTTCTTGACTATCTTTTAAATCAGCTGGGAAAAAGTCATTAACTGTATCCAAATGAATAAATTGTCCATATCAAAATAAAAAGTACTATCAATAATCACAGCTGACTTTCAGATTTATTTTCAGTGCAATTGGCCATGCATCCCTAAAGGAAAATGCAGCTTAAAAATACTCAAAACATTTGTGTATATTCCTGGGAGCATGTTTAAAAATTATTGCACAGATTTTTTTATTTTTATTTATTTTTTTAAACAACAAGAGAAGTCAAACACAGATGTGGACCTCTAGCAATAAAAGCAGGATATCAAGTGCCAGATACTCAGCATATTAGGTTTCCTACATAAGTCACAGGGCTGTTAAGTTCTAAATAACTCTAACGTGATCCAAAACCCTAAAAAAAACTGGCACAAAACCATCGTGAATGACTGTCTCCCTGGATGTAAATTTTTAAAAACATTACAGTATCATAGTATAGTGAAATTATTCTTTTCACCAATAGCAAATGCTACCCTACCTTAGTAAACTAAGACTTGCTTCAATCAATGCTATTTTGTAAAATAACAAAACAACAGATGCTGAAAATAAAGAGTTGCATTACTTGGGTTAAATCAATTTCTAGTTCAACTTAGAACATAGGTTAAACTTTTACTAGTAAAGCCCTCAAAATAATTAGTAACAGAAGTAGTGTTATAAATTTGCTAAGCTTTATCCTTAATTAAAAATTTTTAAGATAAAAATTTGACAACTACTTTCTTTAAAATTGATAGTCCTGGATTCTTATGCAGATCATGACAAACCTTCTTAAATCATACACATAGGCATGGCTCATGCTAACATTTATCTATTTCTTTACTTTTAGCTGCATGAGCACAAGAGGAAATTTGATTTTATACCTATATTTTTTAAGAAAATACTTGATATAAACAGAGTAAGGGACAGGATATAGTAGTGATTTCTGGGGAAAAAATAGCGTAAATCTATCTATATATAGACATATATATGTAGTCACGAGTACCAAAAATGCAGAGTCAAAGCATCAGTGACGTTAGTGCAATCACTTTTTTTTTCTTTTTCAAATTCTGAATTACTGCTATTTAAAAACACCTTGAAGCAAGTCTTTTGTCTTAAACATTGTTTTGAAACTAAGGTAGCAAACATTTTTCCATGTAATGGCAGTTGTTATATGCCATTATCTTGCTTTGTATAAAAGAAAATAACATGAGAGATTTTTAATACTGGAGTTTGGTTACATTACATATTTAAGCTTCTATACAGAATGATGGACACTTTGAGAAGCTATTCCTCATCCAGAAATATTTTACTCTTTTAAAAATCAAAGCAAAACAATTTTTTAAAAGCCCCAAACTACTTTGCTCCTTTTTGCAATAGTGCACATTTTATCCATAATTTACTTATGGTTACAAAACATCAGAAGATTTTTTTGTATCTTCAATGGTCCTTAAAGAAAAGCAAAACATTTGTGCCCCTCTAGATTTTAATTGGCAGAAATATGTCCACCAAAATAACCTATTGTATTTAAGCCACATCACTAAAATAAAATATAGTGAGACAGAGAGAGAGAAAGAGAAAGAGAAACAGAAACAGAGCATAATATCCTTCTTAATGGATGTCTCATCTAGATTGACATGACCAAAGTCCTATGCTTTCATTTAATGTCCAATGCCACTCTCCACAATATGCACCAGTTGAACATATGCTCTGGGAGCCAAAAATGGACCAAAAATCTACCTCTTCTAAAGAACGCTTTAAATTATTTTTAAGAAAATTTTTATTGTTTAAAAGGTGAAAAAAAATATAAACAAGAAACTGATTCACTCCCATACTTCATGCATCCATAAACAAACCAAAAACAAAATTTGGCATAAGAACAGACCTCAGGACCAATGGAATAGAATTGAAAACCCAGAAATGAAACTACAGACCTATAGCCATCTAATCTTTAATAAGGGAGCGAAAACAATAGAATGGAAGAAAGAGAGCCTCTTCAGTAAATGGTGCTGGCAAATTGGTTAACTATTTGTAGAAAACTAAACCTCGATCCTTATATATCACCTTGCACCAGAATCAACAGCAAATGGATCAAAGACCTCGAAGTCAAAGCAGACACTGTGAAAACAATACAGGATGGAATAGGAGAAACCCTAGGTCTCCTTGGTGCAGGCTGAAATTTTCTTAATAGAGACCCGGAAACACAACAAATCAAAGAAAGGTTGGATAAATGGGATTGCATGAAGTTGCTGAGCTTCTGCATGGCAAAGGACATAGATAGCAAGATCAATAGAAAGCCCACGGATTGGGAGAAGATCTTCACTAGCCATACAACAGACAAGGGTCTCATATCTAAAATATACTTGGAACTCAAATAATTAAATCCCCCAACAACAAATCCTCAAAGAACCAATTGCCCAATAAATAAGTGGGTAAAGTCTTAAAGAGAAACCTCTCTGAAGAAGAAAGAAGGATGGCCAATAGACACATGAAGAATTGCTTAACCTCCCTAGCCATAAAAGAAATGCAAATCCAAACAACATTGAGATACAACCTCACACCAGTTAGAATGGCAAAAATCAAGAACTCTAACAACAACAGATGCTGGAAGGGATGTGGACAGAAGGGAAGCTTACTTCATTTTTGGTGGGATTGTAAACTTGTTCAACCACTTTGGCAAGCAGTATGGAGGTTCCTAAAAAGACTTCACATAGAGCTCCCCTATGACCCAGCAATCCCACTTTAGGGCATATACCCAAATGTTTACAAACAAGACCACACTAAAGCTACCAGCACAACTATGTTTATTGCAGCATTATTTACCATAGCTAAGATATGGAACCAACCCAGATGCCCCTCAGTAGATGAATGGATCAATAAAATGTGGTATATATACACAATGGAATTCTATGCCTCCATCAGAAAGAATGACATTGCCCCATTTGTTAGGAAATGGAAAAACTTGGAAAAAATTATAGTAAGTGAAGTAAGCCAGGCCCAAAGAAACATAGGTCCCATGGTTTCCCTTATTTGCAAGATCTAGCATATGTATGAGTCAAGTGGAAAAGTTCAGATTAGGTGATGTTAGGAAAATGAACCCTTAGATATGTAATTTAATGTTTTTTTCTTTCATGCATTTGTTTCTAAAGCATTTATAAGATTATCTCTGTGTTGCTTTGTATGTCCCTCCCCCACAGTATAACCCCTGGTTTCACTATATCTGATGTCAGTATAACTTGTGGAGGAGGTGGGGAAAAACAAGTCTTTTAAGGATACAGGTGGACCTGTTGCAACAATGAGAAGTACAAGTTGTCATGTTGAAAACGAGCTTTACAATGTTGGTGCGGACGGGGGGAGGGGAGGAGGATTGGGTGGGGAGGCGGGGACCATCTGGGAAAGGATGTGAAGGGTAAACAAAGGAGGAGGCTGCAATGCTTGATAAGAAATATATGCATTATCCTGCCCATGTAATTGTAACCCCTCTGTACAGTATGTTCATAAAAAATTAAATTAAATTAAAAAAAAATTAAAAGCAAGAACAAACTACTGCTGCAAGTTTTGTTACATCCATTTTCTCTGTACATACAAACTGCTCACTAATGAAGGGAAAAAAGAATACAATCAATGGTGTCTGCTGATTGATTCAAAGAGGAGAAACAAGGCTGTCATTAGTATCCAAACTCTGGTACCTATATGGTCTGCTTTTATAGCGTATATTTATTTCTCTCTTCTGTTTTTTTTTATCCCAACTTCTAAATGCTATTTTAGGGGCACAGCAGATTAGATTCCAGCACTTGGTGAAAATAATTCACAAGCTGTGACAAAACTCTGTCATCTTCAGAGTGCAATTTTGTATATACATTGCATGGTTATACTTCTCTTAGATTTGTCTGTAGTGGAATGGCCATGGTTTAGGTGGGACTGTAGCAGTATATGGGCCACGGACAGTCATTTTGGCTATGTACACATTCATAGTCAGTCCATGGCTTCCAACTAGTAGCGCTATTTCTGAAGGTCTAATACACAAACTGAACCAGCTGATGCACTGGCTCAAAATTTGTCTACTGCTGCATTCCAGCAAACTTCAAAAATTCCACCTGTTCCCCTATAGCTGTGAACTAGAGCAACTGTCTGTTTTCCAGATGTGCACACATTTGTCAAAAGAACCACTTGCCAGATGCCTGCCATCGGGACTGAAAGCAACACTGTACACAGGTTCTTGGTGATTTGTCAAAGTATGGATGCAAATCCCTAGGCCTACGTCCAATAACATAACAGTAGAATCAAAGGACGCACTTGCTAACATAAGGTTGGCATTTGGATTATTTGTCCCTGGTCCTGCTGGACCATTTGATAGTATAAATTTCTTTATTATGTGCTTGCAAATCATGTACACAATTATTTTGTTTCATGCTCCATATCTTCAAAGTCATGTCATCAGAACAGGAGGCCAGAAGATTGACAGTGGGGTTCCACTTGATAGCATTTACTTTATTTGTATGTCCCTGGAATGTTTTAATAGATATCTGTTGTCCTAATTTGCAGAC
Organism: Dipodomys merriami; assembly: GCF_024711535.1. Classification (NCBI taxonomy): domain Eukaryota; kingdom Metazoa; phylum Chordata; class Mammalia; order Rodentia; family Heteromyidae; genus Dipodomys; species Dipodomys merriami. Next base: position 305,316 of record NW_027206463.1, on the reverse strand, counting down.
ATGAATGGACATATCTGTACTACATGAAGCAAAGGTGTTGTTGATCTGCCAGCAACATCCAATGCTGGTGCCCAATGAAAAGGAAACTGATGCTTCGCTTCACAATTATTTGGGTTTTCAATTCTATTCCATTGGTCCTGAGGTCTGTTCTTATACCAGGACCAAGCTGCTTTGATTGCAGTGGATTTAGTAGTAGAGTTTGAAATTTGATATTGATATTCCTCCAGCACTGTTCTTTCTGTTGAGGATTGTTTTTGCTATTTGGGGTCTTTTATTATTCCATATGAATTTTTGGATTGCCTCTTCTATTTCCTTGAGGAATGATGTTGGAATATTGATAGGTATCGCACTGAATTTGTAAATAGCCTTGGGAAGTATTGCCATTTTCACGACGTTGATCTTTCCAATCTAGGAGCATGGAAGTTTTTTGCCAATTTCTAAGTTCTGTTTTGATTTCCTTTTTCAAGTTTTCAAAATTTTAATCACCGAGGTCCTTCACTTCTTTGGTTAAGTTAATTTCTGGGTATTTTATTTTTTCTGGGGCTATTACAAATGAAGTTGCTTTCCTAATTTTAGACACACTTTTCTCATTGTTGGCATACAGAAAAGCCATTGCTTTTTGAGGGTTAATTTTATACCCTGATATTTTGCCAAAGTTTTGAATCACCTTGAGCTCCCCTATGACCCTCCAAACCCACTTTTGGGCATTTACCCAAATGATCACAAACAAGACCACACTAAAGCTACCAGCACGACTATGTTTATTGCAGCATTATTTACCATAGCTAAGATATGAATCCAAACCAGATGCCCCTCAGTAGATGAATGGATCAAGAAAATATGGTATATATACACAATGGAATTCGATGCTTCCAACAGAAAGAATGACATTGCCCCATTTATTAGTAAATAGAAAGACTTGAAAAAAATTATATTAAGTAAAGTAAGCCAGGTTCAAAAAAAGATAGTTTCCATGGTTTCCCTTATATTCAATAAGTAGTATATGCATGAGTCAAGCAGAAAGGTCAGATAAGTTGATGTTAGGGAAATGAACCCTAAGATATGTATTCAAATGTTTATTTTTTTCCTGCGATTGTTTCTAACACGTTTATAAGATTATTTCTGTGTTGCTTTGTATGTCACTCCTCCATGGTATAACCTCTGCTTTCACTGTATTTGATGTCGTTATATTTGTGGAGGGGAAGGGAAAAAATAAATCGCTTAAATAAGGATACAGGTGGACCCATTGCAACAAAGAGATGTACAAGTCGTTATGTTGAAAACGACCTTTACAACTTTGGTGGGGGGGGGTAGGAAGAGAGGAGGTTTGGGTGAGGAGGCAGGGTAAGATGGGAAGGGATGGGAAGAGGAAACAAAGAGGAGGCTATAATGCTTGATAAGAAATGTACTCATTATCTTGCCCATGTATTTGTAACTCCTCTGTACAGTATTTTCACAATTAAAAAAAATTAAGAAAAATAAATAATTAAAAATAAAATTGGATAAAAATCAGGCCAGTTTAGTTTCAGGTTCCCCCCCCCCTGCGCCCCACATCCTTCCTCCAACAGAAGGGATTCAAGACCAATTGGTGAAATGCCTTGCTAACAATCAAGCCCTGGGAAAATGAAGCTCTAAAAAATTACTTCAGTTAAAAGAAATATTGTCTTAAATTTTTGTTTGAAAACTTTGGAAAATGTACATACAACTGATTTTGATTTTGGGGTGCTTAAAGATTTGAGTGTGTTTTGTATGTGTTTGTGAACATGTTCATGATAGAAATTGTTAGCATTTTGTAAAAATTGTGTGAGTTTAAGTTTAAAATTCAAACGGTTATGAGATTTGGACATTACCAAAACATTTTTAAAGCATTTTCACATTGTTTAAAATAGGTTTTTTAAGGATTCTTTAACTTAAAAATTAGAAAATCTGGTATTTTCAAATGCATAAAGCTGTTTATACAGTAATCAATATATCTGGCTTAACAAAAAGGAGAAACTTAGAAGCTAACAGAATACCTATCTTTAGGAGTGAATGGTGAACAGGCAGAAGTGCAGTTTAGCTGGTCATGCATGGTGGAACAGGCCATGGGAGGAGTCCACGCATGGTGAAACAGGACAAGCTGGCAAAAACACAGTTCATCTAATGCTAAAGAGTCAGATTGGGTGCGTGCCCTTTCCACAGGAAGGGCCAAGTGGCCCATCTTTATTCTGTCACTATTTCCTGCAGATAGACACTGGAGACATGATGGTAAAAATGAGTGATGTGAAGATCCGATTAGCATTGCTAAAACTGCCCCTTGGATGTGTTAAAATTAAAAGTAAGAAGGGCTTAAAAAGAGGGTTAAAAAGTTTATTTGTTCAACGTGATTTGCTCTCAATGATATTCTGCCATTGGATATGTTTTTTTTTTTTAAGGCATAAAGGTGTTAAGGCTAGATTCTTGGTAAAATGATGGTGATTGTAATTTTTGATTAAGAAAATATGTTATTTGAGTTTAAACGATTTCATGTGTATCTGTTTTAAAACAAGCAGCCAAGAGAAAATGAGTAACACACCTAGCCTTTAGAGTTCAAGGGATTTTTCAAAGTGCAGCTAAAAACTAAAGTACAGAATATTAAAACAGATTAATAGGAGGCTCATAAATTAGGAATGGATTTCTGTATATAAAGTTTAAAAGTAAAATTATTCTAAACATTTCCCTCAAAGTACAAAAAGGAAAAATTAGGATTACCAAAATAATTGCTTAATTACTATTTCACTTTGCTCTCATAGGTATTTTTTTTTAACAGTTCCCAGCAGGCTCACAAAAAGAAGTGAGGATTCTTGTAAGTTTGTCAGATGTAACTTTGGTTCTTAGTAAGTTTCAGGTAAGGATATGCTTAAAAGCTACTTCTATGTTGATCACCTTCTTGCTTTTAATTGGAGTAAAGTGGCATTTTTGCGACTCATTGATTTGCAATTGGTTTGAATCCAGCCCGGGCAGGAAAAGGTCCGTGTGAGACTGTCGCCTCTATTCAGCCAGCAGAAGGCTGAAAGAGTAAGCAGAGCTGCTTTAGGATTTAAAGTGGCAGAATGTGAGCCTTGAGCTGTAGAGCTTATGGACAGCACTCAGGCCCTGAGTTCAAGTCCAGCAACCAACTAAGGGAAATGCCAATGAGGCATTTTTCCCAGTGTGGAGAAGACACTCCTGGGACAAAAGCAATGGAGGAGCATCCAGAGATTGTAAGCCACTGCTTGAATGGCAGAAATAATGTCAGATCATAGAGTCATTTGTATGTGGCCCTTCAAAAATTGGTTAGAATCAGGAGGTCATGGGAAGATAGTTTGTAAGCATGCCTAAAGTCTATGACTACCTTGTAAGGGACAGGAACTAGTCAGTCATCTGTGATAGCACTAAAAATCTAAGGTTGTAAAATGTGGAGGATAGTTTATATTCCAACCTCTGTATGTGCCCAAAACTCTAATTGGCAGTAACTTTTGAGCTGACTCCAGCTACATGAAATTCATCTGCTCAGGAAAAAGTTTGTAAACCTGAGAGTGTGTTTCTATTGATATCTGTCTGAAGGCCTGCATAGGTAACTCAGACATTCTTAGGTTACTAGAGATCACATTACTAAGCCATCCAGAAAGAGCCTTTTGCAAACCAGAAGACTAAATAATCTACTCTGCTGTAGTTAGAAAAAGGTCTGTGAATTTGTCAAAAGTTAAAATGTTGTTCTTAATGACATCTAATCCTGGTAACCTCTTTGTAAAATAGGCTAAGAATATAGGTTCCTGGTTAGGTAGGATCAACACCCCTGAGTCAGCTTGAAGAAGTGACAGAAGATGAATCTTTGCCAATCATCCCCTTTTAAGAACAAGAGATCACAGTCACTTTTTAAAAAATGTGGTAAAATAGACAGAAGGAAAAGACATGGGAAAGAATAGTACAAGCCTGAGCTCTCTATATCTGCCTAGAAAATCCTAGCCTTATTAAAAGAACTATCTCGTTTAAAAAATTGTTATCTTGGTCAATTGTCCTGGGATATTTTCTAAATAGTCTTAAAAACTAGTGGGGTCATAGCCTGCCAAACCTATGCAATGTATCCATAACAGGTCTGTGTAGGAATTTGTAGCCCAGCATGAGGTGTGACAATCCCTTGGAGCCACTGAGAAACCCTGCTACTGGTGCTGCTGCTGCACACCCTAATGAGTAGAGTTCAATGACAGCTTGACAGTCACCTGGAGGAAATCTATATCATCACCCAGACCACCCCCACCCTGGTAAAAGTAGACTCAACTCCTGCCTGATTCCATCACCTGAAAATGTTTCCTGGTTGAACGCTGCTGATACTAAAATCTTGTGGGACATTCTTTTGGTGATATCCAGTAACCTTTCTATTCCCACAGTGGATATTGGGGTCAAGTATATCACTGGCTTGACTTACATACATAAGGGTCACAGCCTAGTTTGGCTCAGGTATGGTAATAACCTGCTTCCTCCTGGGTGTGTTTTAAAGATAAAAGAGAGATTTTTTTTTTAAATCAATGGAAGTAGGAGGAGGAATGAGAACCAGCCCTAATCTTAGCCTTAAAATCTAGTAAGCTTTTCATCCCATTGGTGCCTTGAGGCTTTCTGAGATAACTTGGTTCCACAAGTTGAAGGAAATTGGGCAGTTTTAAATTCTAGCCACAAAGGAGCTCAAGGAATTGTAAAGAAGCGGAGTGTAGTAAAGAAAGACTTAGGAAAGGAATTAGGGAAAATTCTTATCCTCTAGATAAGAAAGGATTTAAAAAGTAAGGATTGTCTTAAAATGTTCATAAAGAAGACAAACATTAGAAAGTTTAAGTATGTAGCAAATGGTGTGAATATGTATTAAAATTGGAGCTTACGAGTACAGCTGGTATAAAGGTAAGTTAGGTGTGGTATACGGAGTGAGGATTGCTGGAAGAAAATGTAAGGGCCTTTGTTACTGTTAATTTTGTTACTCACAATCAGACCTTGTAGACTGGTGTTCTTTGTAAAAACAGAATCAGCACAGTCCATCTATTAGTTATGAGATCCCAATACCAAACTTTAAATATAGAAGGCTGTGCCAATTAGGCAAACTTTAAATATAGAAGGCTGTGCCAATTAGGAGACCATGATTGGTCCCCGATGTTCTAGAAGAGGAGAGAAAGAAGAGCCAAAGTAACTCCAATTTGAGATTAACCACACCATATTGTGCTAAGCTGCCCTCAGAGTAACCCCAAGATAGAGAAAAAAATACAGGATGTCACCAACCCTGCCCACACTTAAGAAAGAAGAACAGTTGCCCAAGTGTTCCAGGAACAGGATAAACCAATAGTTCAGAAAGAGGGCAGAGCAGTTAGGGTGGATTCAAACCAATCATGTAACTGCTTGTGTGCAAATTCCCTAAACTTGTTTGTTCAGTACTATAAAAGCTGTGCTGATTTTGTGCTCAGGGACTGATGTGCGGAGGAAACAAGCTTGAGCTTGAGCTTGCAAATAAATGTCTCTTTTGCTGTTTGCATTGGTCGTGGTCTCTGGTGGTCTTTCATGGGTCCCAAGTCCATACAACAGGGCTTGATACAAAATGTCTCTTCCCAGGGAATTAAATGATGGCATTTATAACTAAAAGTATATAGGGTCATTATTAACATCTAACACCTGCTGAGGTTTTTATTTATACTTCTCTTTCTTCCTTTCTTTCTTCCTCCCATTCTTTCTTCCACCCTTTCTTTCTTTTTTATTCTTTTTTCCTTCCTTCCTTGCTTCCTTTCTTTCTTTTTTCTTTCTTTCTTCCTTCCTTTCTTTCTTTTTTTCCTTCCTTCCTTCCTTTCCTTCCTTCCTTCCTTCCTTCCTTCCGTCCGTCTTAACTTCCTTCCTTCCATCCTTCTTTCCTTCCTTCCTTCCTTCTTTCCTTTCCTTCTCTCCTCCTCCTATTCTATTTTTCTTTCTTTCTCTTTCTTTTCTCTTTCTTTCTTCGCTTTTTTTTCTCTTTTAGGAAATGAGTGTGAATTTAGATATTTTGTTGGCTGAACAAGTATTCTACCATTAGAACAATCCTTTTTTCAATGTAGTAACTTTGCTCATAGATTATCAATTATGCTGAGGGCTGAACAGATGCTAAGTTGTTCACCTCTGTCTGCAAAGTAACTAGTATCACAAATGCATTCCAACATGCCAGGCTTTAAGATGTTATGAGAATCTTATTACTTTCCTTGCACACTGGTTCTGAACAGTGATCTTCTCAATTTCTACCCCTTTAGTTAGTGATGTGAGCTCCAATATCCTGCCTTCAGTATAGATTGTCTATGTGAATGATTGAAGGCAATTTCACTTTAATCTCTTTTTTTGCCAGTCCAGGGGCTGTTATAATTTTATTTCTAGACAATTTTTGTGTATATGTGCACATTAGCATTAAAATGTTGCTTTTCCCTCTTTTATTCCTTTTTTATATTTCTTGGTCATGGGGCTTGAATTCGAGGCCTGGGCGATGTCCCTAAGCTTTTTAGATAAAGGCTGGCACTTTACCATTTGAACCACAGTGCCACTTCCGGTTTTCTGGTGATTAATTGAAGATAACAGTGTCACGGATTTCCTGCCCGGGCTAGCTTTGAACTACCACCCTCAGATCCCAGTTCCTGAGTTGCTAGGATTACAGGCATAAGCCACTGGGTCCCAGCTAAAATGTTACTTAAGTTCTATGATTTAGTTGAGGGACTAGCATGAGTGTGTAGAAAGGTAACTTTCAAGTCATCTCTCTTAATAATTTCAGAAATTCATTTTCATAATAGTTATTGCAGTGATTAGTAACAGAAGCTCCCAAAGTAACAGAATGATCCTTCATTTTCTCCTTCCCATAGGTATTATTGGAAGAAAATGAGAGAGATCTAAGTCTAAGTCAATGTTTACTTGAAATTATGAAAGGTGATTTTGAGTACACATAAAGAGCCAGATTACACAATGTGCTTTTCATTTTCTAAAGAAAGGAATGTCATACAAGTATAGTTATTGACAGGCTTTTTCATCTGAAAAACAAAAAAAACCAATATTATAAAAAAGCTGAAGGGGATAAGAAATCATTTAAGTGTGATATAGCATTGAAGACTATAAGACATGGATTTATTCAGGTAAAATAATTATGTGGGAAAGGTTATCTGTTCACTAAATTTATTTATTGTAAATTTTTTATTTTTATTTATATGCCACTTAATATATATATACATACATATATATACATATATATATATGTATATATATATACATATATATGTATATGTATATATATATATGTATATGTATATATATATAAAACAGCAGTATCTGTCCAGTGAACGGTATGGTTAGCTAATTTCATCATGTCAAGTTCCTCAAAAGGATGGACTTCCATAAACCTTAACAACCCTGCAACACCACTGCACATGCAAACTTAAGTGTTCACCATTGTAAGCCAGACCTGTGTTTTATGAAAGCTTTGTAAATACTGTGTTATTTTTTCACTTAGGCTTGATGTAAAATGTGTTTGCCCCTAGAAATAAATGATGGCATTATAACTACAATAATTTAGTGTAAATCTTTGCATTGAAAACATGCTCAGTATGAGTTGTTGTTTCTTTACTTTTCTTATTTTATCTTTAGGAAGTTAATTTCAGTTTTGATGTACTGTTTGCCAGACAGGTACTCCACCACTGAAGTCACTCCACCAATCCTTTCTTGTTTAAGTTACTCTACTCATAGAGTAGCAATTTTTGCACCCAGACTAAAAAGCAGGGATCGTGATGGCATTCCAATATCCCTACCTAGTAAGTTGATATAGGTGAAACTTTCCTTTCTAGACTGATTCACAACTGTGATCTTCCCAAATTCTACCACTTTAGTTAATAGTGTGTGCTTCTGTTCTACCTCTAGAAGATATGACAGAAATAAATGATTACAGGTAATTTGAGTGAATCATTGGCTAATAGGTGATTTGATATTAAAATGTAGGTTAAGTTGGAATGTATAATCACAGTAGTCAGATACTTGGCTAAGTAATTTTGCTTCACATTAAAAACACATCTCGACCAGAATTAAGGACTTATTTGCTGTCTGTCAACTTGTATGTCATTTGGGAAGCTTCATGTCTTCCATGTGTGATAAAGGACTTTGAATGGTCTGATGTGCTGACTCACATCTATAATCATGTTTAGCAATCAGATATAAATAGATCACAATTTGAACATAGCCTAACCAAAAATTTAGAAAGTCTCAATCTCGACAAACTAGTGGATCATGTTGAATCATGCCATTAATCTCATCACAAGAGGCTAAGTTTCTGCCCAGTACTTGCGTCACTTAGGTAACTGGCTCACTTAGAGGCAGTCACATCTCCTGATGCCGAAACTGGGCTGAGATTTAGCCAAGAGGAGGGAAGAGTCTGCCCCACATTCTCAGGGTGGACCTCGCAGATTGCAGTGAACTTTCTTGCTTTCCTCCTCCAAATGTCTTGAGATGCCATGTTGCTGAGTGCTCATTATTTGATTCCAGTGACCTGTGGTAGAGGTGTAAGGAAACATTAAATTAATTTCACATTTGCCAATTGAGCTGCTCTTCGCAGCATGTGATTTCAACTCACCAAGTGTTCATTATTTGAGAGTTGAGAATACTGAGGCGGGGGGGGGGAGGGAGGGTGAGTGAAAGAGAGGAGAGATAGAGAGAGAGTGAGAGGGAGAGAGAAAGAAAGGAAGGAAGGAAGCAAGGAAGGGAGGAAGGAAGGAAAAGAAAGAAAAAAGAAAAAAAGGAAGAAGGAAGGAAGGAAGCAAGGAAGGAAGGAAGGAAGGAAGGAAGGAAGGAAGGAAGAAAAATAGAGAAGAAAGAAAGAAAGAAAGAAAGAAAGAAAGAAAGAAAGAAAGAAAGAAAGAAAGAAAGAAAGAAAGAAAGAAAGAAAGAAAGAAAGAAAGAAAGAGAAAATGAAAATGAATGGTTTGGAGTCAGGAGTCACATGGCAGAGGTACTACTTGTATTTGGTATTAGGTCTGCCCCTGCCATGCAGACCCTATTCAGACACCTGTACATGTCTTGGCTATGTTTCCACTCTTTATGTGTTACCTAGGTATCTGGCACACCTGGAGGCAGCCACCTCCCCTTCCTGCTACACCACAACCTGGTCAGCCTCTAGTCACACTTTCCATCTGGCCAAAGGAGAGTCCCAGGCCCTGAGGTCACATCCAGATGCAGTGTGGCAGAATTCTCCCCCACCTGGCAATAACTCATCCAGTCCTTGGCCTAGATACTTCCTGGCCCAAGGTTGGGTCACCTCCCCCCCAATTTTTTTATATGCCTCTCCACCATGTATGGCATGGGCAGCAGATCAGTATATAGACTATTTACCTGACTGAATATCATATGGTGTTCTCTTCATTAACTATCTAATGAAACTTACATAATTAATATACCTTATCCTTCAGAGTTTCTAGTTATGAATCCACGGATATTTTTCTGACATATGTGAGGTCAGAATCTACAAAATATATGTACCAACTCATCATTTAAACTATAATTCTGCATAGAATCTTTATTTTTAAATATTTTTATTAATGTGAAAATACCATAAAGAGGGGTTACAATTACATGGGCCAGATAGTGAGAACATTTCTTATCAAGCATTGTTGCCTCCTCCTTTGGTTCCCCATATCATCCCTTCCCCTCTCCACCCCCCCAAAACCCCACACCCCCCCTACAAGTTGATGTTAGGCAAAATGAACTCCAAGATAAGCATTCAAATGTTTTCTTTTTTCTTTCTTGTAATTTTTTCCAACATATTTATAAGATGATATCTTTGTTGCTTTGTATGTACCTCCCCCAGGGTGTAAGCCCTGCTTTCACTGTATTTGATGTTGATATAATTTGTGGAGGGGAATGGAAAATAGGTTTTAAATAGGGTTACAGGTGGACCTATTACAACAATGAGATGTACAAAACGTTATGTCAATTTTTATTTAATTGTGAAAATAACATACAGAGAAATTACAATTCATGAGCAAAGTTATGAGTACATTGCTCATAACGCATTGTTGTCTCCTCCTTTGTTTCCCCTTCCCATCTCACACCACCCCCAGTAAAGTTGTAAAGATCGTTTTTTGACATAATGTGTTGTACATTGTTGCAATGGGTCAAGCGCTGTAAAACCATCTGCTCCTGGGCTTTTCTTAGACGGGAGGTCTCATTGCTGTTTCTATTACAATGCTTGATTTAGGCTTCTTAAGATGGTTTAACTCATCTTGGTTTAGTTATGGCATGTCAATATTTGCTAGGAAAAGGTCCATTTCTGCCAAGTTCTCGAACTTATTACCATAAAGTTTTGAGAAGTATTCCCTTATAATGTTCTGAATCTTGGTTGTTTCTGTGGTGATGTTTCCTTTCTCATCTCTGAGTTTATTTATTTGGGTGTGTTCTCTTCTTCTGATAAGATTTGCTAAGGGTCTGTCAATTTTGTTAATTTTTTCCAAGAACCAACTCTTTCTTTTGTTGATTTTTTTCTATGGTTGTTTTTGGATTCTAATGCATTTAATTCTGATTTAATTTTAATTATTTCTTTCCGTCTAATGGATTGGGGTTTATCTTGCTGCTCTTTTTCAAGGAGGCTCAGATGTCTCATTAAATTGTTGGTTTCAGATCTCTCCAATTTGTTGATGTAGGAACTCAGAGCTATAAACTTGACCCTGAGTAGTGCCTTTGCTGTGTCCCAGATGAGCTGGTAATTTGTGTACTCATTTTTGTTTAATAACATGAACATTAAATTTCCTTTCTAATCTCTTCCCTTACCCACGGTGGTTCATCAGTGTGTTGTTCAGCCTCCATAAGTTACAAGACTTTCTTTGGTGGCTTTTTCTGTTGAGTTTTAATTTTATGCCCTTGTGGTCTGAGAGAATGCACGGCATAACTTCAATGTTTCAGAATTTGGACAAGTTTGCTTTGTGGCCTAAAATGTGGTCTATTTTAGAAAATATTCCATTGTTTCTGAGAAGAACATGTACTCTGATGCTGCTGGGTTAAATATTTGGTAGATGTCTGTTAAATCTAGTTGATCCATGCAGTTGTTTAGATTTGCACTTTCTCTGTTGAGGTTTTGCCGAGTTTATCTATTTAGTGAGGAAAGTGGTATGTTAAAGTCCCCAATAATTAATGTCTTTGGATCTATGTGTGATTTGAGGGAAATTAGTGTTTCTTGGTTGAATTTGAGTGTTCTGTTGTTTGGCGAATAGATAATTAGAATTGTAATATCCTCCTGAAGGAGAGATACCTTAATTAGTATGTAGCTACCTGCTTTATCTCTTCTCACTAATTGTAATTTGAAGTCAATTTTATCTGATATTAGGATTGCAACTCCCGCCTGTTTATTGGGGCTGTATGCTTGGTAGATTTTGTTCCAGCCTTTCACATTCAAAATGTGTTTGTTTTTATGGGAAGATGTGACTCCTGAAAGGAGCAGATAGATGGATCTTGCTTTTTAATCCAACTAGACAGTCTATGTTGCTTAATTGGAGAGTTAAGTCCGTTAATGTTGAGAGATAAGACTGAGAGGTATTTGGGAGTTCCTGCCATTTTATACATCAGGTGGTATAATTGTGTTCTACACATTTATTGACTAGTTACCAATTATTCTCAAATTTTAATATGTTAAAATACTTTCTTTTTTTCTAATTTTCTTGCCAGGAAATCAGCAACAGCTCAGTCAACATTTCTCTCATAGGACTTTTCACATAGGTTGGTTAAATATTGACCTGAGCTCCAGTCTTCTGAGGACTCACTCATCTGCTTAGGAATTGATGCTGGCTGTTGGAAAAGAACTCAAGGAAGGATGCCATTTAAAGCCTTATAACTTTATTCTTTACCAAGTTATTCTCCTGCTGTTTTGGTTGTTGAGAGTGTATACAAGAGCAAGCATTCCATGGAGAGAAAGGAGACACCATATGAACTTTACTTACTGAGATTTCTGAGTGATTTGCTGTCACATGTACTGCATTTTGCAAGTCGAATCTGTCAAAACCTACCAGTTTTAAGAGATAGTAGGAGCGTTAAAAGAACTCTTAGAGACAAATACATCTTCAACCTAATTGGTTCCAAGCATTCAGTCTAATGCATATTCAGCAGGTACTGAAACTTGTGTTGGCTGTATCTATGTGTCTTTCTCATGTGTGCATGTATACATGTGTATATGTATGTGTGTATTTGTGTGTATAACATACATGTGTACATATATAAGGGCAATTGCACACATATATGCATATATAAATAAATGTACATATACAAATATATGTTCATATATATATACATATATATCAGGTGTTCAGTGATTGATTTAATCTAGAGTTTACAGCACATTGTCATTCTCACAAAATGTACATGATAAACTGCTCTGAGGATCTGTGCTCACTTCCCTCATTACCTTATTTTCATCCCTGTGAACAACGTCAGCCTACTTTCCATAGGATAGCTTTGTTTTTGTTACTTACAGATAATAAAAGAAAAAGGATGTTTGTAAAAGAAAATGAACTTTTAGGTCACAGGTTAAAGTATCTTATCCGTCCCAATGATTCCTATGAGATAAAATTTATAATAGTACTAAAAGTGAAAAAGAATTCCTGGATCTGTTGTTTTGCCATTTAGAATGGCAAAGAATAATTTCACGGCACTGTTATAACTCTTAAAGAATGCAAGAGTAACTGATGGTACCTATCATATTTCCACAAAACCAGTGGATCCTGAAGGATAATAGTAGACCAGCAGATATTCTAAGAAGCAGACATGGAGCATGAAAGAAGAAGAGAAGGAATGAGAGAGAGTGAAAGAGAGAGAGAGAGAAATGTCATAATTATTAAAGTGCATAACAGATGAACAAGAAATGTATGAGAATATTCATACTGCTATTTTTAAACTCTACAGGTACATTTGAAGATATTTGATATATGATAACCCATCAACATAAAATATAAAGTGATTTTGATAAAAATAAAGAATACTCAGAAGAAATTATAAATGCAAAAACAATCTTCACAGAAGCAAACACTCAGAGATATTTCATGACTTTTAAAAGGACAAAGTGGCTGAAGTTAGTATAAATTTAGAAGTATGACAATACATAAAAATATAAAAAGATATTCATATAGTTCATTATATAACCCAAAGCAGAAAGCAAATGTTGTTTGGATGATTTTTTTTAAATACAGTCTCTCAGGTGCTGGGTCGGTGGCTCAGGGGTAGAGTGCTTGTCTCGCATGCATGAGGTCCTGGGTTTGATTCCTCAGCATCACATAAGGAGAAAAAGACAGAAGAGGTGCTGTGGCTCAAGTGGTAGCACTAACTATGAGCTGAAGAGCTGAGGGACAGAATCCAGGAACCAGAGTTCAAGCGCCACAACCAACAAAAACAAAAACAAAAAACTAAGCAAAACACATTCTTCACTTTTGTGGCCTCAACTCTGTAATACCACTGATTCAGCATAGGGCTAAGATTTTCGGTGTGGACATTTATCAACACTCCTGATTCAGACGCTACTTGAGAAAATTTTTAATCAATATTGCATTAATTTTGCTCTTTGTAAATTCACATGCACCTGTAAAAAATGGTTTTGCCATCCCAGTAACATTCTCAAAGTACCTCGTAATGACAACTTACAAAAATTTGTATTATATTATAACAAGGAAAACAATGCTACAAATAAAGAAAAGCAATAATTAAATATTAATGATTAATAAAATAAAAACCAAATCCCAGTGTTTCCAGTATTTCAAGTGTACTGCATATTAGATTTTACTATTTCTCATATTTCTGTACATTTAAAACTGGCTAAAATTATGATGTTCAACAAGAGTTTTATAGGCTATGAGAAGTCTTTAAAGTTACCCTCTAAGATTACTATTTATGTCTCATCTCATAATTTATATATGGCTTATATCATCATTTGTTCCTCACTAAAATATAAAGAAAGGAAGCCCTAAAGTTTTAACAGAAACTTTGTAGTAAAAGTATTAACTCTTGCTCTGTTTCTTTACACAAAGTCTTTGCAACTTCTCATTAGTATCCTTTCTATAAACTCTGAAATGGAGATACTTAGTAGTATATATCTGCTACCATAAATCTTAAATACTTTATGGAAAAGTTTTATGACCTGACAAAAAGTCTTAATTTTGGCATATATAAGCAAATTCCCAAAATTAAACATATTTAAAACATTAAATTTTTTGGAGGGAGGTCCAGTCGTGAGTCCTGAACTCTGGGCCTGGGTACTATCCCTCAGCTCTTCAGCTCAAGGCTTGCACTCTACCACTTGAGCCACAACAGCACCATGTCCGTCTATTTTTTCTGCTTATGTGGTGCTGAGGAATAGAACCCAGGGTCTCATGCAAGCAACATTAAAACATTAAAACTTTTAACAAACCTTAACACTTGCTGCTGTGTTCATTATGACAGGGGGCTTGTATAGAATAACTGAATTCCTCTTGCTACACATCTCTTGAACAACAAATATCCGGAATTATTATGTTTTTGACATATCAATCTTGACTTTATTCTTAAATGTGTGGTTATGTAAGAAATATATGGTTCTAAAATTTCACGACAATACTTTAGAACTTACCTTTTGTTGAATTATCTAGTTTAAGAAAATCAATTCCACCTTATATATAAAAAATGTTCTGTGTACAATTTGGTAGCACATACTCTAAAATTGAACAATATGCAGAAGATTAGCATGGCCCCTGCGCAAGGATGACAAGCAAATTCTGAAGCAGTCTATATTTATACAACAGATGCTGGAGGGGATGTGGCCAGAAGGGAACCCTACTGCACTCTTGGTGGGAGTGTAAACTTGTTCAACCACTTTGGAAAGTAGTATGGAGGTTCCTCAAAAGACTCCACATAGAGCTTCCCTATGACCCAGCAATCCCACTTTTGGGAGCATTTACACACATGTTTACAAACAAGACCACACTAAAGCTACCAGCACGACCATGTGTATCGCATCACTATTTACTTTAGCTAAGGTATGGAACCAACCCAGATGTCCCTCAGTAGATGAATGGATCAAGAAAATGTGGTATATATACACAATGGAATTCTATGCCTCCATCAGAAAGAATGACATTGCCCAATTTGTTAGGAAATGGAAAGACTTGGAAAAAATTGTATTATGCGAAATAAGCCAGGCCCAAAGAAACATAGGTCCCATGTTTTTCTTATTTGCAATATCTAGTATATGTCTGAGTCAAGGAGAAAAGTTCAGATAAGTTGATGTTAGGGAAATGAACCCTAAGGTATGTATTCAAATGTTTTTTTTTTTCTTTCATGAGATTGTTTCTAACACATTTATAAAATTATTTCTTTGTTGTTTTGTATGTCCCTCCCCCACAGTATAAATCCTGCTTTCACTGTATTTGATGTAGGTATAATTTGTGGAGGGAAAGGGGAAAAACTAATCGTTTAAATAGGGATACAGGTGGACTCACTGCAACAATGAGATGCACAAGTCGTTATGTCGAAAATGAACTTTACAACTTTGGTGCGAGTGGGGGAGCGGGGAGGATTGTTTGGGGGGAGAGGGGGAAGGGGAAAACAAAGGAGGAGGCCACAATGCTTGACAAGAAATGTACTCATTATCTTGCCCATGTAATTGTAACCCCTCTGTACAATATTTTCACACACAAAAAAAAGATTCCACATAGGGCTCCCCTATGACCCAGCAATCCCACTTTTGGGCGTTCACCCAAATGATCACAAACAAACAAGACGAAATTAAAACTACTAGCACAACTATGTTTATTGCAGCATTATTTACCATAGCTAAGATATAGAACCAACCTCCATGCCCCTCAGTAGATAAATGCATCAAGAAAATGGTGTGTGTGTGTGTGTGTGTGTGTGTGTGTGTGTGTGTGTGTGTGTGTGTGTGTGTGTATGGGAATTCTATCATCCATCAGAATGAATGCCATCACCCAATTTGTTACAAAATGGAAAAACTTGGAAAAAATTATATTATCTGAAATATGCCAAGTCCAAAGAATCATAGGTCCCATGGTATCCCTTATTTGCATTAAGTAAATATATGTCTGGGATAAGCAGAAATGATAAAAAAAACTATGTGCATATGACTATATAAGATGATGTTAAGCTAAATGAACCCCAAGATAGGAACACGGTTTTCTTTTTCTTTCTTGCTATTGTTTCTAATGTAATTATAACGTACAATGTGATTTTTTTATTTTTTATATGGTCCTCCCACACAACATAACCCCTGTTTTCACTGTATTTGATGTCGTTGTGCCTGCGTATTGTATATACACTTCTCTAATTTGGGGAGGGAAAGGGAAAAAAACAAAATGCTTAAATAGAGATACAGGTTGACCCATTGTAACAATGAGATGCACAAGACACTATGTTGAAAAACGAACTTTACAATTTAGGCGGGGTTGGGATGGGGGGTGGTGAGGAATGTACTTGTGAAGGTGGAAGGGAAGGGATGGTGGGGGAAAAATAATGGGGAGGTAACAATGCTTGATAGGAAATGTACTCATTACCTTGCACATGTAACTGTAACCCCTCTGTACAGTATTCTTACAATAAAAAAAGTTTAAAAATGTTCTGAGATGGAAGAGTTTACTTCTATTATTTTACCTATATAATATCGTTAACAAAGAAATTAATGCAATACACTGACATGAAGATATTTTGAATGTGTGTGTGTGTGTGTGTGTGTGTGCACATGCATGCTTGTGCGTGTGCATACCTGATTGTTGGCGTGCGCAGAGTTTGAACTAAGGGCTTCAAGGACTCGCTAGGCCTTTTCTCTCTAGATTGGTCAGCTAATATATTAGCTACATCTCCATTTCTGGCCCTTTTCTAGTTCATTTAAATTTTTGAAAAATAATCTTATGGGTTTGTTTTGTTTTTTTTTTTTTTTTTTTGCCCTGATTGGCTTGCAACACTTATCCACAGATCTCAAGCTCCTAAGTAGATATGCCGAGTGGACAGGATTACAGGTGTGTCCAACCAGCACACGGCTTTAAGAATAATTTTAAAAGTAGAAGAAACTGTACTTCACGGAGTCCTCTTTTATCATTTCCTACTTTTAAAGCATTTTGGAGTGATAATATGTGAATTTATTTCGTTTTGAGATTCTTACAAGACAATAACTGATGGTATTTAAAAGTTTAATACTTTTTAAAAAGGATACTAGAACCGTGGAACAGAAGAAAATTGGCTCTCTTTGGACCTCAATTTATAATCTCAGTTTGTGCATGATAATCCAATGTCACCAACACAGTCTGTGTTGAAGACAAAATGTGACAAAAAGCAATTACCACGGTCATAATTGTTATGTTATTAGTTATTGGACAATATGAATATTGAATTGAGAGTATAAGAGAATGGAGAGATTTTACCTACCATTTTTGTATTGCTGAAAGGCTTTTGGAAACTTTGACTCATTTCCTTCCTCACTGTGTCTTTAGGCTATGCACTTACTGCCTTTAATTACAATTTTCTCAACACAAATCTCCATCTTGATACAGACAAAGGCCTGGATGAGCTTCCAGCTCCAACTTAGGCCTTGAGAGATAACAAGACAGTCATTTAGCAGGTCAGAGGAACCTGCCCAGACCTACCAGGCTCAACCCCTCCCAGGAAATAGTCACCCACCCCAGGCAGAGGAAATTCTGCCCCCAGGAGTGGCTTTCTTCATTGGGTAAACAGAGCCAGAGGCTGCCCCTCCCTACAGCAGCCTAGATAATCAATTGAAATTCAGTAAACATAATCCTGAGAAAGGCTCGAGGCTGGACTCTGAGAATGTCTCAGAAGCTAGACCCTCAGGGAAGAACTACTGTTTGCTGAAAGGCCTCAACTCAACCCAGAACCTAGCCTTATGTCATCATCTCCAAACTAGAGGGCACAGCCATCTCCCGCTTCTGCGATACTCAAAACAGATCCCTCTCCCACTGAACTAGCCTTGGAGGAGGATCACAAAATCCTGGGTAAAGCAGAGCACTTTTCAGCTTGCCCAAACAAACTGACTTAAGTAACTTGATCAAGCCGCAGGAAAACCAAACACCACAAGCAGACCAGAGACTCCACCAAGAGACTGGTTATGGACACAAGGGAGATACAGAATCTTCCCAACCCCCACCCCCCAAAAAATCAAAGACCTTTCTTCTTTTGAACCTTACTTTTAATTTTTTTAAATTTTAATATTTTTAAATTGTTGTTTTATATCTTTTTTTCTATACTGACGTTTTGATTCCTTTCTTTTTCTTTCTTTTCTCATTATTTTCACTTCTTCTCTTTCATTCTTTTCTGCATGACTTAATTGCTGTTCTGCTCACCCTCAAATATACGCGTCGCCGATTATTAGATCTTATCGTCCATTGTGTATACACTTAATCCAGAAATTTATTACTCAATTCAAAACCTCTTAGACTTAAATTCTTTAACAGCAGTATTACCTCTTTATACCCATATAGTATTTTAAACATTTTTATTTTTCTAGTTGTTGATGTCTCCTTTCTATCCCTCCCCTCCTCTCATCCTGTCCTCATTGTTCTCTGAATACTATCACTGCAGTTTTTAAGGGTTTTACTTTTTAAATTTTGTTTTTCCATTTTTTCTTCTCTCTTTTCTCTTTTTCTTCTTTTTTTCTTTTTTTTCTTTCTTTTTCTTTTTTCCTTTTTTCCTCTCTCTGCTATCATTCTGTCCAATCCATTTCCCTCTTTGATATGAGGACATTGTTAATTCCACTCTCCCTCACCTTCCCACATCCCTCTAATGCTATTTTTCTCCACATTTTCCATAAACCTAATAATTTCTGGTTGCCAAATTGTCCTTTGCTGTTCTTAGGCCATTAAGACATAGTTGTTCAATGTTCAATAGATTGTATCTCTTGAACAAGATTGTATCTGCAGACTTTTGACTGTGCAACTACAGACTTTGTTTGATAGTTACCTTAAAATAGTGTTCTAACACAAAACTGGTGTTATTCTCATCCCAAATGGGCAGAACAAGCTGGAAAAACACAAGAAAAAATGGCAATCCTGGAGATCTCAACTACCACTCATGACAATCAGGGGACAGAACAGATAATGAACAATCCAGAGGAGAGTTCCCAAAAAGCTCTACAAACACTACAGGTAAAAGGCGTAAATGAAAAGAGTGAAAACATGCAAAGGTCTCAGTGTGAGTGGGAGACAGAGGAGGCAAACCAAAGATCAATACAGGAGTCTCATGAGCATGAGGAAGCTACTCAAAGATTGATACAGGAATTTCCTGAGCAGATTGAGAACATTCAAAGAGAAATAAAGGAATTGTGTGAGCAGGTTCAGATCAGTCAAAGAGAAAGATAGCAATTATGTGAGCTGGCTGAGAACAGACAACGAGCAAGTCAGCAATGGCGTGAACAAGCTGAGAACACTCAAAGAAAACTACAGGAAATGCATGAACGTGAGGATGCTAATCAATGAGAAATACAGGAACTGAGAGATAGGGCTGAGAATAGACAAATATCAATGGAGGCATTAATGGAATA
The DNA here is from genome assembly GCF_024711535.1 of Dipodomys merriami. Classification (NCBI taxonomy): domain Eukaryota; kingdom Metazoa; phylum Chordata; class Mammalia; order Rodentia; family Heteromyidae; genus Dipodomys; species Dipodomys merriami. Next base: position 285,782 of record NW_027206463.1, on the reverse strand, counting down.
CAAAAACAGAGAGCTGAAAGAAATCAGGGAGACATGGGCTGGTAAGGGGACTCAGTGGTAGAGTGCTTGCCTTGCATGCATGAGGGCCTGGGTTCAATTCCTGAGCATCACATAAGCAAAAAGAAAAAACGCCAGAAGAGGCACTGTGGCTCAAGTGGTAGAGTGCTAGCCTTGACCTAAAGAGCTGAGGGACAGTGCTCAGGCCCAGAGTTCAGGCCCCATGACCTGATCCCCCCCCCAAAAAAAAAGAAATCAGGGAGACTGGGAAGGTAATGCTCACTGGAGCCAATCAGAAGGAATGAGAGTCCAAGGAAATGATAACAAATCAACTAAGTGATTTGAGAATAAACATGGAACACCAAATTAAGGAAGTAAAGAAGTTCGCACAAGATCTAGAACAAAGTTCCAACAAAGAATTTGAAGCCATCAAAGCCCATCAATTAGAAGGGAAAAAAAATAACAAAGTAGAAAGTCTTGGCAGTATGTCAGACCATGCAGAAGATCGAAACTCGTGGATTTAAGACAACCTACATGTTATAGAGAAAGAACATACAACCATCCAAGACAAGTCCAATAAATAAGATAGATCTATTCAACACTTGGAAGATATCATCAGAAGGCTTAATGTGAGGATAATGTGTGTAGAGGAACACCTAGAGACAGAAGTTAATGGTCTAGGAAATTTGTTTAACAGGATCCTAGCAGAGAACTTCCCAAACATACAAAAAGATAGGCCTATTCAGATACAAGAAGCTTTTAGAACTCCAAATAGAACAGACCAGAACAAGACATCCTACCATCACATTATAATCTGCAAAGGATAAACTCAGACCAAGGAAAGGATCCTTAATGCAGCGAAGGAGAAAAGATAAATCACCTATAAAGGGAAACCAATTAGAATCCCCTCAGATTTCTCAGCAGGGACAATCAAAGCAAGAAGATCCTGGCATGATGTATGACATGCACTAAAGACAAACAACAATCAACCAAGAATACTTTACCTAGCTAAACTCTCCTTCATAACTTCAGGTCAAATAAAAACATTCCATAGCAAAGAAAAATGGAAATATTATATCTCCACCAAAGCAGCCCTACAAAAGATACTGAAAGATGTCCTAAACATAGAAAACGAACAAGACGACAGTACAGGCCAAGAAACCACACCCAAACTGAGAATCCAAGAACCATAGGAAAAACCCAGGTGCCCCAACTCCCAAGAAGGTGGATAAAATGGTAGGCACTCCCAAATACCTCTTAGTCCTATCTCTTAACATTAACGGGCTTAACTCTGCAATTAAGCAACATAGACTGTATAGTTGGAGTAAAAATCAACATCCTTCTATCTGTTGCCTTCAGGAGTCACATCTTGCCCATAAAAACAAACACATTTTGAATGTGAAAGGCTGTAACAAAATCTACCAAGCAAACAGCCCCCCATAAACAGGAAGGAGTTGCAATACTAATATCAGATAAAATAGACATCACATTAAAATTAGTTAGAAGAGGTAAAGTAGGTCGCTATGTACTAATTAAGGGATCTCTCCTTCAGGAAGATATTACAATTCTAAATATCTATTCATCAAACAACAGAGTACCCAAATTTATCCAGGAAACACTACTTTCTCTCAAATCTCAAATAGATTCAAAGACATTAATTGTTGGGGACTTTAACACACCAATATCCCCACTAGATAGATAAACTCAGCAAAAAATCAACAGAGACACCACAGACAAAAATAACTGCATATATCAACTAGATTTAAGAGACGTCTACCGAATATTTCACCCAGCAGCATCAGAATACACCAGCATATGGAATATTTTCCAAAATAGACCACATTTTAGGCCACAAAGCAAAATTGTGCAAATTTAGAAACATTGAAGTCATACCTTGCATTCTCTCAGACCATAAGAGTATTAAATTAGAATTCAACACCAAAAGCCAACAAAGAAAGTCCTGTAACACATGGAGGCTGAACAACACACTGATGAACCAGGAGTGGGTCATGCAAGAGATTAGAAAGGAAATTCAAGTGTTCATGATATTCAACAAAAATGAGCACACAAACTACCAGCTCCTCTGGGATACAGCAAAGGCAATACTCAGAGGCAAGTTTATAGCTCTGAATTCCTACATCAACAAATTGGAGAGATCTGAAACTAACAATTTAATGAGACAGCTGAGCCTCCTTGAAAAACACAAGCAAGATAAACCCCAATCCAGAAGACAAAAAGAAATATTTAAAATTAAATCAGAATTAAATGAATTAGAATCCAAAAAAAAAAAAAAATAGAATCAACAAACAGAGTTGACTCTGAATAGGAGACACCCTAGGACTCCTTGGCACAGGCCGAAATTTTCTTAATAGAGACTGAGAAACACAACACATCAAAGAAAGGTTGGACAAATGGGATTGCATGAAATTGCAGAGTTTCTGCATGGCAAAGGACATAGCTAGCAAGATCGATAGAAAGCCCACGGATTGGGAGAAGTTCTTCACGGCCCATACAACAGACAAACGTCTCATATCTAAAATATACCTGGAACTCAAAAAAAATAAATCCCCCAACAACAAATCTTCAAAGAAACAACTGACCAACAAATAAGTGGGCTAAAGAATTAAAGAAAAATTTCTCTGAGAGGAATGAATGATAGCCAATAGACACATGAAGAAATGCTCAACCTCCCTAGCCTGAAAAAACCTCCCTAGTCACCTCACCCCAGTTAGAATGGCTATAGTCAAGAACTTTAATAACAACAGATGCTGGAGGGGATGTGGACAGTAGGGAACCTTACTGCATTGTTGGTCGGAGTGTAAACATGTTCAACCACTTTGGAAAGCAGTATGGAGCTTCCTCAAAAGACTCAACATAGAGCTCCCCTATGACCCAGCAATCCCACTTTTGGGCATTTACCCAAATTATCACAAATTAGTCCACACTCAAGCTACCAGCACAACTATGTTTATTGCAGCATTATTTACTATAGATAAGATATGGAACCAACGCAGATGACCCTCAGTATTTGAATGGATCACGAAAATGTGGTATATATACACAATGGAATTCTATGCCTTCATCAGAAAGAAAGACATTGCCCCATTTGTTAGGAAATGGAAAGACTTGGAAAAAATTATATTGAGCGAAGTAATCCAGTCCCAAGGAAACATAGGTCCCATGGTTTCCTTTATTTGCAATAACCTGTATATGTCTGAGTCAAGCAGAAAAGGTCAGATAAGTTGATGTTAGTGGAATATACCCCAAGTTAATATTCAAATATATTTTTTGTTTTTTTTCCTTTCATGCAATTGTTTCTATCTTATTTATCCGATGATTTCTATGTTGCTTTGAATGTCCTTCCCCTATGGTCCATACATTCACTGTATTTGATATTCCTATAATTTGTGGAGGGAAAGAAATAAATCATTTAACTAGGGATACAGGAGGATCCATTGCAACAATGAGATGTACAAGTCATTATGTCGAAAAATGAATTTAACAATTTTGTTGGGGGTTGGGGGGCGGATCGGGTGGGGGTGTGGAGGAGTATGGGAAGGGATGGGAAGGGGAAACAAGTAGATGACAGCAATGCTTGATAATAAATGTACGAGTTATCTTGTCCATGTAATTGTAACTCCTATGGATGGTATTCTCACAATAAAAAAAGAAAGAAATATACTCATTATCTTGTCCATGTAATTGTAACCCCTCTGTACAGAATTTTAACAATAAAAAATAAAAATACAAAAAAGAAATCAGAGAGAGTGGAGGGAAGGATGAAGGGAAAAAAAGAGGAAAGGAAGAAGAGAGCATGGGAATCTTGGTTTTGAGTCCATGGATCAAGAGAGCCAACCATTCACTATTTCTGTGGGTAGCATTTCAGAGCCTAAAGACAGTATGTAGGAGTAAGCCACTGACCCTTTAACAACTTCATGATATTCAGGAGCTCTGTGGTCACCAACTCCTGGGGGAAGCAGCCTCAGGGCTCAGGGTGAGTCACCAGGTTTCAATCATCCTGGCCCCAGCAAGTTATTTTCTGGTCAGATAATAAGAACGTGTCTAAGGGCTAGGGAGGTGTTGGGGTGAGGGAGTGTCAGGGGCAGGGTAAGGGATAAGCAGGAAGATGAAGAGGGAGGACGATCCTAGGTCAGGTGTGTCAGGACATTGGAACCATGACCTCGCATGACAACACAGATCACCAGTTATAGAGTCTTTGACCCAGCCACACTTCAATTAAGAGACCTGGCACCTTGGGTTCACCATTGACTGCCTGGCTGTCGTCCACTGCAGGATATCTGTGCAGTACATCTTTGGGGACTGGGATTTTCAATGGCTGAATCTGAACATGACACCCCCGGTCTTCATTCCTCCACCAGAGACAGAGGTAAGTGGGCCACTGGCACAGGACAGCCAGGGAATGAGAATGGGAGTTGGGACCCAAATTACCTCGAGACTTCCTCTAGGGGGTGCTAGGACCACGAGACTGCCATTCTCAGAGGCAGATGTGGGTCTCTTTGCTGGCTCTGCCTTTAGTTTACCTGGCAGATCTGGGATTCAGAGAGGGCTGACTGAAGTTGGGGCAGGCATGGGGAGGCTGGTGGGAAAACAAGAGGAACTGGGCTCTGAGCAGGGTTGTTTCTTTGAGGATACTCAAAACCCAGGAGCTTTCTTGGGATGGATCAACCCTTTTCTCCTTTTTCCTGAGAGAGAGGGACCTAGAGCCCTCTAGTCCCTTGGCCGAAAAATCCTTTCATTCCCACATCCTGTGGTTGGATAACTAGAACTCACCTTGCTGCCCAGTGTCAAGGCAGGACAGTGAGAGATCCTGAGTCTTTGATAAGGTCAGGGGATCCTCAGTATGAGATGAGATTGTACTTGAACATCATAACTTGGTGCATGGTCAGTCCCATATAAGACTGCCATGGTGTAAGACATAGAATCTAGAGAATCAGAGCAGGATGGGGTCTGTTCTGGAAGTCTTGAGTATTATGTGTGAGCTTTGAGCTCCTGTGTGCCCACCTGCTTCACTTTCTTGGGTGGGTCTTTGCTAGAAAAAGCTTGAAACTAGGGCCTCCTTCTTATCCCTTGTCTTTGCTGCTCAAAGCTAGCACTTTACCGAGCCACAGCTCCACTTGCAACTTTTTTGGGTGTTTAATTGGAGAAAAATTGTTCTCATGGACTTTGCTGCCAAAGGTGGCATTCAACTATAATCCTCAGATCTCAATTTCCTGAGGGGCTAAGGTGAAAGGAATGGAAGAGTATCTTTGGCCGGGTGCCAGTAGCTCATGGCTGTCATCCTAGGTACTCAGGAGCTGAGAGCTGAGGATCACAGTTCAAAGCTATCCTCAGCAGGAAAGACCCTGAGACTCTTAACTCCAACGAACCACCCAGAATACCAGAAAGGGTGCTGTGGCTCAAGTAGTAGAGTGCTTGCCTTGAGCTGAAGAGCACAGGGACAGCACCCAGGCTCAGAGTGCAAGCTCCACAACTGAAAAAATAGAAAGAAATTCAACATCTTTGCCTGCCAATAATGGTGGAAGTGTGGCGGGGGGGGGACAGGGGGGTGTTTTGGTTGAGAGACAAGGTGCTGGCTTCATTGTACAGACATTTCTAAGAACTCCCCATGTTTGCCCCAGCTTCAAGAGGACGTGGCCTGTGACAGGCAGGGAGTGGGTGAATGGTTGCAGGGGTGGGATTGTTGTGTATGTATTCTCTTCATTGAAGGATGGATTTGGATGTTGGGTGACAAAGTCTGAAGTCAAGGCTTGCAAGAAGTTTGTGGCCTGACGAGGATGGGTTTCCTCTGGGTATGTGAAGGTGGCTGAAACCGGAAGCCGCTGATGCCTCACAACTCACATCCTCGCTACCCAGAAGGCTGAGATATGAAGACATAGTTCCAAGCCAGCATGGGCAGAAAAGTCTGCTAGACTTGATGTCCAATGGACCACCAAAGAACAGGAATTGGTGCTGTGGCTCAAGTGGGAGAGTGCTCACCTTCAGCTGAAGAGCTGAGAGACAGCGCCCTGGCCAAGTTCAAACCTCATGACCAACTACAAAAAAGAGAGGGCTAATTTTTCCGCATAGCAGTGTGTACAGTAGGAACTGCCATGCTGGATTATGAGACATTTCAGATATGTGAGAGGCTTACTGGTTTGTCTATAGTGGGTCTGATGTCTGTAGTGCCACCTTCTTGAGAGTGGGATGTGATCCTAATGGAGAGAGTTCATGGTTCTGTTCTCAGGGGCTGCTGAATCCTTGGGCTGTACGTGTGTGTGTGTGTGTGTGTGTGTGTGTGTGTGTGTATCTGTCTGTCTGTCTGTCTGTCTGTCTGTCTGTCTCCTCTGTGTCTGTGTCTATCTGTGTTTGGAGATAGAAGACCTGGGCCTTGAACTCAGGGCCTAGGTTCTGTTCCTGAGCTTTTGTGCTCAAAGCTATTGTTCTGATACTTGAGCCACAGCTCCACCTTTGGCTTCTTGGTGGTTCACTGTAAATAAGAGCCTCACAGACTTTCTGTCATGGGCTGGCTTTGAACCGTGATCCTCAAACCTCAGCCTCCTGAGTAGCAAGGAAGACAAACATGAACCACCCCTGCCGGGTGTGTGTGTGTGTGTGTGTGTGTGTGTGTGTGTGTGTGTGTGTGTGTGAGTGTGTGTGTGTGTGTGTGTGTGTGTGTGTGTGTGTGTGTTTAGAAGAGGGCTGTAACAATGAGTGCTGGACCCTTTGGTAACTTCTGCCTGCTTTCTTTGGGGGGGGGGTACATGAGCTTTGTGTCTGAGTCTGGGGACCTGGAAGGGAGAGATGTTTGATGGGGACTCAGCACCGTTAAATTATAAGACCAAGGTATCTGTGTGCCCTGGAGCTGTCTACTCCCTTGGGCCTGGTTGGTGGCAGACGGAGCTTGGGAAGACCTGGGGGTTGGGCCCGCAGGGGATGGCTCCCCAGGGGGACAGGCTCAGGCTGGTCTGCATCAGGATTCCCCACTGCTACCTTTCTGGCCAGGCCCTGGTTATAAGAAAATGAATTTACTCTATGTCTATTTTGCTTTTCTGGGGTGTGTCATTTCAGGGAGTGGGGGTGCTGTGAAGAGGAAAGACCCCAGAACTGACACCTCCATGGGGACATTTTTTTGTGTGACAGAGCCAAGTCATTGCTGTGTATGACGAGGAAGCTGCCATCAGACTGACCTGGAACAATGCTCAAAGGTACGTAGGCTGTTGAAGTATCAAACCCACCCACGTCTGCTTCCCACTCACAACAAGGGGGGTGCAGTGCAGGTGGCCCAGCACTGGTCCTAGGGGATTATAGATGGTGGTGGTCATGTGCCGGTGGTTCTCAAATATTCTCCTGGCTATTGGGGATGCTAAGGTCTGATGTACGTGACTCAAAGCCAGCCCAGGCAGGAGAGTCTGTGAAATTCTTATCTCCCATAAACCAACCCCCCCCCAAAAAAAAGCCAGATATTGTGCTGTGGCTCAAGTGGTAGAGCCTAAGCCTTGAGTAAAAGAAACTCCAGGATGACACCCAGGCCCTGAATCCAAGCCATAGGACTAACAAAAATAATGAAGTAAATGAATAGTGGCCACCTGTTATCTTACTACCAAAAAGGATGGATTGAGTCTTTTCTCTGGTACTTGTAGCCAAAGGTAATGGGCTTCTTTTGATGTTCCTCTAAACCTCTCCTACTCTCCATTATCTTTCCAGGCTTCACTTGCAGCATAGAATTCAGATCATTCCACTCAAAATGACTTGATGTACCCTCCCCTACCTGCCTTTCTTGGGCTGGGGATCCTGGATGTACTCACACACACACACACACACACACACACACACACACACACACACACACACACACACACATGCTCACCCAGGCCAACTCAGACTAGCCTTTTCAAAGACACTTTATCTTCTTGGATTAACTGACCCAGGAGAGGAACTTGATCCCCTGTAACTGAGTATTTTAACTAGGGCTTGCTGGTTGACATGAGATAAACAGAAGCTCAAAAGAAAGGCTCCGGTGCCAGTCTCCTCTGGCTCATGCTCACACCTGATGTCCGGGCTACTTGGGAGGCAGACATTTGAGGGTCAGAGATTGAAGCCAGCCATAAGCTGGAAAGCTGGTGAGACTCTTCTTTCCATGGAACCACCAAAAATTCAGAAGTGGAGCTTTGGTTCAAGTGGTAGAGCACCAGCCTTGAGCACGAAAACTCAGAGAGAGTGCTCCCAGATCCTGAGTTCAAGCCCACACAAAGAAATGGACCTATCTTGTTGCCCCCAGATTGCCTGGGCCTTGAGTGCCTTCTCACAAATTGTGATACAACACCGGTCTCTGGGTAGTGTATCAGAGCCTTCAGTAATTGAGTGGTGGAAGCCAGGCCTTCCCCTTCATGTGATCTCAACCCACAGGAGCAGGAAGGCAGAGCGTGACAAGGCCAACAGCCTGCAGAGCAGAGAAGACCCCACTCTGCTAGGGTGATTGGAGCAGGCTTCTTAGAAGCAGCACTTGAAAAGGGGTCTTGCTTAACAAGGAGGATCTGACAGGAAGCACAGAGAGCAAAGATGTTGTACATAAAGGACAACATAGAGGAGCATGTTCATTTCAAGCCAGGGCTGCTGCTGAGAAATACGGTACAGATGTGCAAGACTTTCCTGAGACAGGCCCGAAGGGTTACAGAAGAACAGCTATCCAGGGTTGGATCCAGGGTTGTCTTAGCAGTAGTGGGCACGCCTAGCACACATGAAACCCTGGGTTCGATTCGTAGGTCCCGCATACACAGAAAAAGTTGGAAGTGGCACCGTGGCTCAGGTGGAAGAGAGCTCATGTAGAGCAAAAGAAGCTTAGGTACAGAGCCCAGGCCCCGAGGTCAAGCCCCAGGACTGTCAACATAAAACATCACTCCGAGGGACCTTGGTGACAGGTGGATGGTTATGCCCTCTAGCTCTTGGTAGAATTTTTTGTGTCTCCATCTTTGACAGAAGGGAGCTGGACACTCCTTCTGCCTTGGGATCCCCTGGACCCAGTTATCAGAAACCCTCCCATCATCTTCCACCAGGACATGGAGCAACTTGCACCAGAAATCCTTAGATACAGGTTGAGTTGGGCGGGGGCATACAGGGCAGAACTCAGAAGTCCTAGTGGGTCTGATCTGCCCCAGATGACCAGGCCATCCAGAGGAGGTGGATGGGAGCTTAGAGAGGGTTAATTATGTGGAAGGGGCCCTTAAATGCCTATGGCCCTACCCAGATTCCGAGCCTCCCTTTGCTGTCCCTGAGGGATCTAGAGGAGTGACTAGGTGGTAGTGTCTAGAGGAGGACTAGTTGGAAATTCTAAAGAATGACACACCATAAATCATGCGCCGATGGCTCATGCCTGTCATCCTGGCTACTCTGGAGACTGAGATCCAGAGGATCTTGTTTCCCCAGCACCTGCAGGAAAGTCTCATGAGAGTCTTATCTTCAATCTCCAACCAAAAGTGACACTATAGCTCAAATGGTAGAGCACTGGCCTTGAGCAAAATTCATCATCAAGCCCTGAGTTCAAGCCCTCCAACCAAAAAAAAAAAAAAAAGACAAGAATGAAAGACACCCCTTGCCTGCAAGATATGGTGAAGGAGTGGGGTTTCTATGGTTGGGAGACCAGCTGCTGGCCTCAGTGTACAGACATTTCTAAGAACTCCCCAGATTTGCCCAAGTGTGAAGTTACAGCATGGTGGGTGTTGCCTTACCAAGAACTCCAGAGTTCGTGGCCTTTCTTAGGCAGGGAGTAGGCGAATGGGAATAGGGGTGGGTGGGTAGTGTCAATTATATTCTCTCCATCCATGGAAGAATGGTTTTGTATGCTGGTGTCAAAGTCTGAAGTGAAGGGTTGCTTGGGGTTTGTGGCCTGACAAGTTCGGTTTCCCTGGGTGTACGAAGGTGTCTGAAGCCAGATGCTGCCAGTGGCTCACAACTGTCATACTAGTTACTCAGGAGGCTGAGATCTGAGGATCGCATTTCAAGGCCAGTTTGGGAAGGAAAATCTGTGAGACTTTATCTCCAGTGAACCAACAGAAAACCGGAAGTCGCTCTGTGGCTCCAGTGGTAGACCTCGCACCTTCAATTTAAGAGCTGAGGGACTGCGCACAAGCCCAAATTCAAACCCCATGACCAACAACCAAGAATAAGGTAGCTGAGTTTTCTACATAGTGTTCTGGACCGTAGGAAATGGTATGCTGTATCATGAGACATTCCAAACATGTGAGAGTCTCTGAGTTTTGTCTACAGTTGGTCTGAGGATGATAGTGCCATCTTCTCAAGGGTTGGGATGTTTAGATGCTCAGGGACTGCTGAAGCCTTGGGTTACCCGTGTTTGGTGTGTGTGTGTGTGTGTGTGTGTGTGTGTGTGTGTTGTGTGTGCGCGCGCGCGTGTTTGTGTGTGTGTGTGTGTGTGTGTATTTTTTCCTCATCTTTCTCTGTCCCCTTCCTCTGCCTCTTTCTGATGCCCCTCCTCTACAGCAATCTTGCCTTTAGCCCCCTATCAGGGTCTAAAATGAGTCTTAAATTGCCACAGACCTGCATATTCCAGCTTTTCTTTGGGGCTCAAGTCTGGTTATCCATATCTTTGGCTACCTCCAGGGGATTCTGGGTTAACAGGGCCGGCTGGCATAGGTTCTCCCCTTCCACAGGGTGGGGAGGGTACAGGGGTTCAGTCATGCAATGCCCTGTTCTTTGCCTCAGCTGGGCCTCTGGCTGCATGTCCCTCTTTGGAGGCTGGCAGTGGAGTTGGGGAAGGGTGGTTGCAAGTGGCTTTGGCCAAGTTGAACATGATAGCTGACTGAAGGCTGCCCAACCAAGGAGCTTCCGGGACTACATGGGAGATGAGGCCAAGGTGGCTTGGAAGTATCCGTCAGTGTCTAGGAAATATCAACGTACCTTACAGGAAAGTCTATCTTCTGGCCCCAGCTGGGCCTCTCTAGTTCCTTTAGACAATTGCAGATGCTCAGAATACAGACGCACAGACTTCAGATTCCAGGGCCAGGGAACTGGGGGTGAGAGAGTGGTATGGCCAATACCTCAATGTTCTGGGGCATTAGCCTTGACCTGGCTATGCCCCCTTGTGTATATTCACTTCTTAATCCAGTGCTGGCCACACACAGGCCATTTGTGGCAGTGCTGTGGAAGTGGCAGTAGCGGAAGTGAGATCTAGGATGACCAAAATCTGGATTTCTGGCCTGTGGGGATGGGGATGGCAAAGGGTGTCTATTAAGAAAAAACATCTCAGGGCTGGGAAGATGTCTAAGTGGTAGAGCGCTTGCCTTGCATGCATGAGGCCCTGGGTTCGATTCCTCAGCACCACATAAGCAGAAAAAAAAGCCAGAAGTGGTGCTATGGCTCAAGTGGTAGAGCACTAGCCTTGGGCTGAAGACCTGAGGGACAGCGCCCAGGTCCAGAGTTCAGGCCCCACGACTGGACCTCCCCCTCAAAAAAAAAACTTACAAAGAAAAAAACATCTCAGAGCTGGAACTCAGGGCCGAGGCACTGTCCTTCAGCTAACACTCTACCAATTGAGCCACAGATAACCTTTCATCTTTTTTAGTAATTTAGTGGAGAGAAGAGTCTCATGGACTTTCCTGCCAGGGCTGGCTTCAAGCTGCCATCTTAAGAGCTCAGCCTCTTGAGTAGCTGGTATGAGCCATTGGCAACTGCTAAAGATATTACCATGTGTATGTGCATTTATGTGCACATGGAACTGTGTGTGTGTGTGTGTGTGTGTGTGTGTGTGTGTGTGTGTTTACCGGGGCTTGAACTCAGAGCCTAAGTGGTATCCTTTAGCTTGTTTGCACAACGTTGGTGCTGTACCACTTGAACTATAATAGCTCCACTTCCCAGCTTTTTGGTGATTTATTGGAGAGAAGAGTCTGCCCAGGCTAGCTTTGAATCTTGATTGATCCTCAGGCATCAGTCTTGAGTAGGTAGGATTATAGCCATGAGCCACTGGCATCTAGCTACAAGGATGTCTTCTCATACTCTCTTCTGTTGTAACACATTGCCTATTTGCCCTGCCCTAGATCCTCTGACCTCCACATCAGCTCCCAGCAGCCCCTGACGGTGTGGAGAACATAAAGCTCAAATTTGATCTTATTTCTTTGTCCCCAGGGGAGGGAATGTTTCCTCTGAAGCCTGGCATAGGAGGGATAGCTGCAGATGGGTACTGGGCTAGGAGAGAGGTACTCTGTTTTAGCCAAGAAGGAAGTGTGGCCAGATGCTAATAGCTGATGCTGTCCTATTCCTAGCTCCTCAGGAGGCTAAGATGTGTGGATTACCATGCAGAGCCAGTCCAGTTAGAAAAGTGTGTGAGACTCTCGTCTGCAAATAACCACCCAAAAGCTATAAGAAAAGCAATGGCTCAAGTGGTAGAGTGATAGCTTTGAACGAAAAAACTGAGGGACAGAGCCCAGGTCCTGAGTTCAAGCCCTAGCACCAAGATGTACGGCTGCACGTGCACACACACACACACACACAGAGGAAGGTGGTAATGATAAGCTGAGCTAGAACTGGGGGCAGTCCTGAGGCATAGTCATAATAAACTCTCAAGGCAGATCAAGTGGTTTCTTCTAAGTCCTTCTTGGGCTGAGTGGGTCTGGTCCATGGCAGTAAGGTCCATGGAATCTGCCCTTCCATCCGTGCACAGGACCATATAGGACCAAGGGAAGGACACTATGGATGCTCCTTTGTAGTCGGTCCAGGATTGCAAACCTTCATCTGCCCCCAAGCACTGGAGAGGAAAGCAGGGTTCCAAGACCTGGGACTCCTGGGATAGCAACTGCTACAAGCATCAGCCAGCTAGCTGTGGATTCCTGATCCTACAACTCTTTCATGAGCCCAACTCAACACCTGCCCAAGGTGTGCCTGACAGATTCACACTCTTGTGATACCCGGATGAGTGGGTGTTACCTGGTGTGCCATCTTGCAGCTCCTGCCCCTCCTGGCCAAGTAACGTGGTTTGAGACATCGGTTTACTGCTCAGATGCACACTGCACCCATTACTGATGCCATTCTGATGACCCGGCTGATAACCTCCATGCCCCAAGGCTGGACCCTTCTCTGATACTGTGGCCCATCCCATACACAAAGGCCAACAAAGAGGCTGCTCTGAAGACACCTAGACATTGGGAGACCCGATCCTTGGGGTCCATTAGAAATTACTCTGTCTAGAGCCACAGAGTGAGGTCCAAGTAGGTGTTGGTCATGGGGCTCGAACTCTGGGCCTGGGCACTGTCCCTCAGCTCTTCAGCTTACCACTTAAGCCACAGCACCTCTTTTGGTTTTCTGGTGGTTCCTTGGAGATCAGAGTCTCCTGGACTTTCTTGCCAGGGCTGGCTTTAAACCATGATCCTCAGATCTCACGCTCCTGAGGAACTAGGAGGACATGTGTGAGTCACATGCACTTAGCTGATCTGGCCTTTCACCACAGTGGGCTAGGAGCTTCTGAAAGCTTTTCTTTATTTTTTTTTTCTGTGCTAGTACTGGGGCTTGAACTCAGAGTCTTGGCCCTGGTCTCTTAACGTTTTCTCAAGGCTGGCAGTTTACCACTTGAGCCACATTTCCATTTCTGGCTTTTGGTAGTTCATTGGCAAGAAAAGAGTTTCACTAATTTTCTTCCCCTGAGTTGTCTTTGACCCACGATATCTGATCTCAGTCTCCTGAGTAGCTAGGATTTACAGAGGTTGAGCCACGATTGGCATTGGGCAAGAAGATTTTCTTACAAAAGAGTTCTTCCCTGCATTTGCCCTGACTCCTAAATGCAAAGGAGGCCTCTGAGGGTCAGGAACTTTGAAAAATAGGGTTCCAGCCACTGGAAATGGATAGGGTCCTTTGTGAAAAGCCAAGTTAATCTTCCCCCTGGGCCTGATTCTGGGACCCCACCCTCTTCCCTACCTGTGACTCAAGTACAAAACTTGACCCAGCCTTGAATGTCCTGCCACACTTGTCTGAAGCAAAAGAACCTTAATTCCACCCACACCACCTGCTCTAAACCCCACCTCAGGACCTTTGCCCATGCTGCACCTTCTGCCTGAGGCCCTTTGTCCTGAATCCACATCTTAGAACTCCTGTGGAATTTTGGCACTGGTTATATCACCTCCTGGAGTAAGTCTTTCCTTCTCTTTTCGGTCTTTATTTATTTATTTATTTATTTTACTGAATATCTGTATGGAAGTATAATTCCTGTTTTTATTTATTTTTTTAATATTATTTTATTTTATTTGAGAACATACTGTACAGAGGGGCTACAATTACATGGGCAGGATAATGCATACATTTCTTACCAAGCATTGCAGCCTCCTCCTTTGTTTACCCTTCACCTCCCTTCCCAGCTTCCCCCCTCCCCCCACCCAATTATACCCCCCTCCCCCCCCACACCGACATTGTAAAGCTGGTTTTGACATGACATTTTGTACTTCTTATTGTTGCAACAGATCCACCTGAATCCTTAAACGACTTGTTTGCCCCCATCTCCTCCACATGTTATACTGACATCAAATATAGTGAAAGCGGGGGTTACACTGTGGGGGAGGGACATACAAAGCAACAAAGAAATAATCTTATAAATGCGTTAGAAATATATGCATGAAAGAAACGAAAACATTAAAATACATATTTAAGGGTTCATTTTCCTAACATCACATTATCTGACCTTTTCTGCTTGACTCATACCTATACTAGATATTGCAAATAAGGGAAACCATGGGACCTATGCTTCTTTGGGCCTGGCTTACTTCACTTAATATAATTTTTTCCAAGCCTTTCCATTTCCTAACAAATGGGGAAATGTCATTCTTTCTGATGGAGGCATAGAATTCCATTCGGTCTTTTTAAAAAAATATTGAATTGCTAGATATGGAACTTGTGAAGGCCGACTGGCAAATGCTCTATCTTGGTGTGTGTGTTTGTGCCAGTCTGGGGGTTTGAATTCATCACCTTGACAGTATCCCTGAGCTTTTGTGCTCAAGGCTAGCACTCTAGTACTTGAACCATAGCTCTACTTCTGGCTTTTTGAGTGTTTAATTGGAGAAAAGTGTCTCATATAGTCTTTCCTGCTTCTAATTTGGTCCTCACATCTCAGCCTCCTAAGTAGCTAAGATTACAGGGGTGAGCCACTATCACCTGACCTCTACCTCTTACTTTTATCCTCAGCCCTCCTCTGAGTCCCAGAAGAATGTGTCTCACCAGGGTTCCTTTTTTTTTTTGCCAGTCTTGGCCTTAACCTCAAGGTCTGGGCATGTTCCTGAGCTTCTTTTGCTCAAGGCTAGCACTCTATCATTTAAGTCACAGTACCACTTTTAGCTTTTTCTTTTTCTCTGTTACTGAGGAATTGAACCCAGGGCTTCATGCAATCTAGGTAAGCACTCTACCACTAAGCCACATTCGCAGCACAAGGCTTACTTCTAACAGGAGATATGAGGATTGGATTTATTGGCTTACCCCTTTTCGGCACAGAAATCACTGCCTATTTCCTATCTTTGCCAGAATTTGGGACCAACTTGAGACTCGGCAATCAGGAATGATGAATGAGTGATTGCCACCAGGCCCCACATCCTACAGAGGGATCTAGAATATGGAGCCAGAACCTTGGACAACTCCCAAAGCCTAGGAAGTGTGGTCTTTCTGGAGGAAGTGGCTGGCTTCTAGGTGTCCTGATGGGACATCTCACCCAGAACATAATGCACCCGTTGCACACACCAGCCCAGGCAAAGCCTTTGGGGTTTCAGTACTTAAATGACAGAGAAGGATGCTTTGTTCAAGCTGCTGGCTCAGACTTAGTATTGTCTGAGTGCTTGTCTGAGCTTGCTCAGGTTTTGGGGCTGGGCATGGGCAACCTGCTGAATGCCCATCATCCATACACCATCCGTCCATACACAGAGACTTAGAATTACTGCCTCCTTTTTTTTTTTGGCAGGTCCAGGAATGAACTATGAGCCTAGGCCCTGTGTCTGAGCTCCTTTTGCTCAAGGGTAGTGCTCTGCCCTTGAGCCACAGCCCACCCATGTGTGTATTTCTCCCCCTGTCGTCTCTTAGAAATAAGAGTGTCAGGAACTTTCTTGCCCCAGCTGAATTCAAACTGGCATTCTCTATATCTCAGCCTCCTGAGGAACTAGGATTACAGGCAGATGCCTCTGACACTTGGCTTTGTTTTTCTTGTTGTTCTTTTTTTAATCCTGACAATCTGAAGTCTTCACAGTGCCATTCAAATAGTTTGCATTCAAAGCAAACTACCCAGGCCTGGAGTTCGAATGCTAGGACTGCCCCCCACAAATGGAGGGAGAATCTGACAAACTCATTCTTATTCATGTGAATGCTAATGGAATGTTATAAAAGTAATAATTTGAAGTTAATTCATGATTTTATTTTAGAATGCCACACACAAATTATTGGATTTATATCTTCCATTCTAGCACCTAATGGAAGGATATTCACTAATTTATGTTAATATTTTTGTAAGTATTCACCCATGATACTTCATTAAATGGAGGCATAATGTAATCACTAATAATTGGTTATATATATATATAACAATATCCTCACATTCCCTCTCTGTATATATAAATATATATATATATATGCAGATATATATACACACACTCATATATACATATATGTATACATCTATCAATGTATATATACTGGGCACTATTGTGGCTTGATCACAGGTCCTCAGAACTTCCTGGCAGCTCTTTTAAGACTGTGACCCCATTTATGGATTGGGCATTGTGAGTTGAAACCCCAGCATGGCCAAAAATTTATTCGTGGAGTACTAAGATAATTTTGATACATTTTATTCCTTCTCTGTGAAAGTCCTGGGTCTCAGTATCATGTATAATCCATATGCAAATATATTCTAGTTCATATCATGTAACGAATCATTATATGTGTAATAATACTAAATTAATAAGGGTAATAAACATCATACGCAGTAAACCCATGTAATATAAATGAATCTCATATATAAATATTAATTTTTCCAGTGCTGGGGCTTCAATTCAGGCCCTGGGAACTGGTCTGAATTTCTTGATTTCAAGGATTGGGAGAATACCCTTCACCAACAGTTTCACAGATTTACCCAGACCCCGAGTTCAAATCAAAGGTCGGACAGAAAAATGGTACAAATTCCAAGCCAGGGCCTTATTATTATTATATTTTTGGCCAAGCATGGGGCTGGAACTCAGGTCATGGCATCTCTGCCACAACTGACCCTGGGATCCCAGGACATGAGTTCAAATCTCGGAGCTGGCAAAAAAAAAATCAAAAGAAAAGGATAAAACTGAGATTGGAAGGGGAAACAAGAGGAGGCAACAATGCTTGATAAAAAATGTATTCATTATCTTGCCCATGTAATTGTAACTCCTCTGTACCGTATTCTCACAATAACAAACAACAAAAAAAACCCTGAGTCATTCAATAAGGTGGTTTTACATTTTTTTCCCTTTGTATTGTGGCCATCCTGGGTCTAAATGACAAAGCCCAGAAAGTGTACATGACCTTGCATTGCTGATGTTTGGCGGGCTATTAGGGAAGCCATAGCCAAAAGAGGCAACTTAGTCCTGGATGTCGAATCCTGGTACTGCCACTAATGAATGGTGGGAGAACCTAAGACGCATTCTGATATATATCCATACAAATGAAATGTTATAAAAGTAACAAATAAATTACTAGTTAGTGTATGATTATAATATAAAACTGTATACAACAATTATACTACATTAATTTTCAATTAATACTTTATTATGTATTCAATCATGATACTAAAAAAAGGAAAGAATAATTTAATTGCCAATAATCGGTAGTAATATCATGTATGCAATTTCATAATATACAGACATCTTTTTCTTGTTTTAAGCATATACCTCTCTCTCTCTCTCTCTCTCTCTCTCTCTCTCTCTCTCTCTCTCTCTCTCTCTCTCTCTCTCTCTCTCTCTCTCTCTCTCTCTCTCTCTCTACCTACCTACCTACCTACCTATCTATATACCAATCTACACATTTATCTGTTTGTACACTTGTCACTCCTGGGGGTCAGTGGTAGTGTGCTCAACTAGGACATGCAAAGCCCTGGGTTCGATTCCTTACTACCACATGCACAGAAAAATCCTGAACTTGTGTTGTCTTGCTTAAGCAGTCGAATACTAGCTTTGAGCATAAAAGCATAGGGACTGTGTCTAGACCCTTATTCAAGACCCTAGGACTGGCACCAAAAAAAAAAGATAAAATGTTCTGACTGCAATGATTAAAGATAGGACTGCAAATACCTCATCAGGGAGCAAGCTGGGGGTCTGGTGTTGACAGGTGACATCTAACCTGACTTAGCCAGACGTAAACCACTACAACCCAGCTCTATGGAACCAGATGCTGCTGGCTCACTCACACCTGTCATCCAAGCTATTCGGGGTCTGAGATCTGACACTGGTGGGTTTAGAACCCAGCCCTGGCAGGATGTCTGTGAAACTCTGACCCGAGGCTCAAGGTGGTAGAGCACTAGCCTTGAGCTAAAGATCTTAGGTTAGTACCCCAAACCTTTGAGTGCAATCCACGTGGCTGACTCCCCCCAAAAAAACACCTCTCTAAATCATTAGATGTGAACTTTGTGAGGTTTGTGATGTGTTTCTGAAAGAATGGTGATACTGTTGATAGCACCCTAATTCTAATGACAGCATGTGGGATACAGCCATGTGATGAGTTCTACATAAGCTGTTGTGTTCTTAGTCCTTCATGGGGTTCATTCTTTCATCTGGTCCTTGTAAGAGATCCACAAGTAAGTTGATTGCACAGATGGGAAAGTTGAGGCTCAGATATGCCCACATGACAGAGCCAAAGTGATGTATGTACTGAAATCTAGTGAGTTGTCTCCTGTAGACAATTATTTTGGTTTAGTTTTCTCCATCATGAACCTTGAACTCAGAGCCTAGGCTCTGACTTTCATCTTGTGCTCATGTTTAGCACTCTACCACGTGGAGCCAAGGACCCCTTGCAGCTAGGTGTCACAGCTTAGGTGTCTTTAGCTGAGGTCTGTCATCCTGCCTACTCAGGAAGCTGAAATCAGATGATCTGGAATCTAAACTATCCCAGACACAAAATGTCCCATGAGACTGTTATCTCCTATTCACCATTTAGAAATTTGAAGTGGAAGCTGGGCACTGGTAACTCGCGCCTGTCACCCTAGCTACTCAGAGGCTGAGAGCTGAGGATCACAGTCCAAAGCCAGCCTGAGCAGGAAATTCCTTGAGATGGTTATCTCCAATAAACCAATGAACTGAAGGGGCTCTTTAGCACAAATGGTAGAGCTCTAGGCTTGAGCTGAAGACCTCAGAGACAGGACCTAGGCCCAGACTTCAACCCTCCAACTTATAAGAAAAGAGAACCGTGAAGTGGAGTGCTGGGAATGTGTCTTAGGGGTAGAGTGCTTCGCATGTATGAAACTCTGGGCTTGAATCCTCAGTACCACATCACTAGAAAAAAGAATCTAAAGTGATCTGTGGCTCAAATGGTAGAGTGCTGTCCTTGTACAGGAGAAACTCAGGTACAGTGGTCAGGTCCTGAGTCCTTCAGGACTGGTGTATGCACACACACAAACACTTTCACACACACACACACACACACACACACACACACACACACACACACACACACGGCCAAAAATGAAGCTGTGAACCAAATGGGAAAGCATTGAGCTTCTGCTTTGAACTCATGGTCAGCACCTTCGCCCTGTTCAACCCCAAAACCTAGCCACCGAGGGCCCAACTAGGAGAGGTCAAAAGTTTCAAATTCTTATGAGCTTCACCAGCCCTAGATGACAGGAAGCATTGTGATTTTGCACAAGTGCTTAGATTTAGCAAACTTCCGGAAACCTAGGGAGGCAACACTGACAATAATGAATAATTTCATTAGATTCAGGGCCTTAGTTGTCTGCCAGAAGGACTCTTTAATTAATTGTAGCAATTTGTCTCAACACTGGAACATAGTGTAACAAAGACAGGATGAGTGCAGGGAATGTGGCCTGCCACAAGAGGTGGCACAAATGAAGAGTCCTGTCAAAACAGAGCACTGGGGAGAGAAATAGCTTGGGGTACAAAGAGGCCTTTTTCTCCTGACCTTCAGAGCCTGCCCACACTCATCCTCACTAATTGGCCAGGATGGATTGTTTGTTACACAGCTGTACAGGAGTGAGGCCTTTTGTCTGCCTGTTCCATCAATGAGGCAGACTTCCCCCTAGAGCAGGGGGTGTGGAGAAACCTTCAGGGTACACTGGGAACAGTGACGGGAGCTCTGGAACATGCACTGTCTTGAAAGCACTCTGTGCTATGAAATCATTCTGTTCAAACTTATTTCCTAGCTGAGTTCCATTCTTCATCGTAACTGAATTTTCACCGATAGAAATACATTCATACATACACAGATACGTGGAGTTAATGGCTCTGTTTTTGGTGGCAGGTCCTGAATCTTGAACTATGAGCCTAGACATTGTCCCTGAGCTCCTTTTGCTCAAGGAAACATTTTATTGTGCCTTAAAACATGATACATCGTTAAATGGAGGCATAATTCAATACCTATTAATTATTAGTAATACATTACATGTACTTTAATATATAGACATTTCACATTCTGTAATTATTTTTATGTATTTAAATATACAATGGAATAAACCTGTAAATCTCTCTCTCTTCCCTGGCCCTCCCCCCCTCTCTCTCTCTCTCTCTCTCTCTCTCTCTCTCTCTCTCTCTCTCTCTCTCTCTCTCTCTATATATATATATATATATATATATATATATATATATATATATATATATATATATATTTGCCATAATTTACACACCTATCTATTTATACATTGGGGACTCCTTGGGCTAAAACTCAGGTCCTGGGAACTACCTGGCAGTGAGTATTTTGAGACTGCTGTGCGTATACTGACCACTTGATGAATTGGGCATTCCAGGCCCTGAGTTCAAATCCCAGCAATGCCAAGTCAATTGGTGGAGTAAGAAGCCAATGTTGAACTGTTTTCCTTTCTGTGAAAATCTTTTTTTTATTTATCTATTTATTTCATTGAAAATACTGTACAGAGGACTTACAATTATATGGGCAAGATAATGAGTACATTTTTTTTCTTTTTTAATTTTAATTTTTAATTTTTGTGAACATAGTGTACAGAGAGGTTACAATTACATGGGCAAGATAATGAGTCCATTTCTTATCAAACATTGCAGCCTCCTCCTTTGTTTACCCTTCACCTCCCTTCCCGCCCTTCCCCCACACCCCACCAAATCCACCACCACCACCAAAGTTCGTTTTTGACATGAAAACTTGTACTTCTCATTGATGCAACAGGTCCACCTGTATCCTTAAACGACATGTTTTTCCCCATCTCCTCCACAAATTATACCGACATCAAATATAGTGAAAACAGGGGTTGTACTGTGGGCGAGGGACATACTAAGCAACAAAGAAATAGTCTTATAAATACATTAGAAACAAAGGCATGAAAAAAACATTAAAATACATATCTAAGCTTTCATTTCCCTAACATCACATTATCTGAACTTTTCTCCTTGACTCATACATATACTAGATATTGCAAATAAGGGAAACCATGGGACCTAAGATATTTGTGCTTGGCTTACTTCACTTAATATAATTTTTTCCAATCCTTTCCATTACCTAACAAATGGGCCAATGTCATTCTTTCTGATAGAGGCATAGAATTCCATTGTGTATATATACCATATTTTCTTGATCCATTCATCTACTGATGGGCATCTGGGTTGGTTCCATATCTTAGCTATAGTAAATAATGCTGCTATAAACATAGTTGTGCTGGTAGCTTTAGTGTGGTTTTGTTTGTAACATTTGGATAAATGCCCAAAAGTGGGATTTCTGGGTGGTAGGGGAGCTCTATGTAAAGTCTTTTGAGGAACCTCCATACTACTTTCCAAAGTGGTTGAACAAGTTTACACATCCCCTCCAGCATCTGTTGTTGTTAGAGTTCTGGATTTTTGCCATTCTAACTGGAGTGAGGTAGTATCTCAATGTTGTTTTGATTTGCATTTCTTTTATGGTTAGGGAGGTTGAGCATTTCTACATGTGTCTATTGGCCATCCTTCTTTCTTCTTCAGAGAAGTTTCTCTTTAAATCTTTAGCCCACTTATTTGTTGGGCAATTGTTTCTTTGAGGGTTTGTTGTTGGGGGATTTATTTTTTTGAGTTCCAAGTATATTTTAGATATGAGACCCTTGTCCGTTGTATGGCTAGTGAAGATCTTCTCCCAATCCTTGGGCTTTCTATTGATCTTGCTAGCTATGTCCTTTGGCATGCAGAAGCTCGGCAATTTCATGCAATCCCATTTTTCTAACCTTTCTTTGATTTGTGGTGTTTCCGGGTCTTTATTAAGAAAATTTCGGCCTGCTCCAAGGAGACCCAGAGTTTCTCCTATTCCATCCTGTAATGTTTTCAGAGTGTCTCCTTTGACTCCAAGGACTTTGATCCATTTGGAGTTGATTCTGGTACAATGTGATATATAAGGATCTAGCTTTAGTTTTCTACAAGTAGTTAACCAATTTTGCCAGCACCATTTACTTAACAGGCTATCTTTCTTCCATGTTATTTTTTTTTAGCACCCTTATCGAAGATTAGATGGCTATAGGTCTATAGGTTCATTTCTGGGTTTTCAATTCTATTCCATTGGTCCTGAGGTCTGTTCTTGTGCCAGTACCAAGCTGTTTTCATTACTATGGCTTTATAGAAGAGTTTGAAATTTGGTATTGATATTCCTCGAGCAGTGTTCTTTCCGTTGATGAGCTTTTTTTTACTATTCGAGGTCTTTTATTGTTCCTTATTAATTTTTGGATTGCTTCTTCTATTTCCTTGAAGAATGACGTTGGGATTTTGATAGGTGTCGCGTTGAATATGTAGATAGCCTTGGGAAATATTGCCATTTTCACGATGTTAATCTTTCCCATCCAGGAGCATGGGAGTTTTTCCCATTTTCTAAGTTCTGTTTTGATTTCCTTTTACAAGATTTTAAAGTTTTCACTATACAGGCCCTTCACTTTTTTGATTAAGTTAATTCCTAGGTATTTTATTTTTTGTGGGGCTATTACAAATGGAATTGCTTTCCTTATTTCAGCCACACTTTTCTCATTGTTGGCATACAGAAAAGCCATTGATTTTTTAGGGTTAATTTTATACGCTGCTACTTTGCCAAGGTTTTGAATCAGCTTGAGTAATTTGGGAGTGGAGTCTATGGGATTCTTTAAATACAAGATTATGTCATCTTTAAAGAGGGAAGGTTTTATTTTTTCTTTCCTTATTTGGATCCCCTTTATGTTTGCATCTTGTCTTATTGTTGTAGCTAGGCATTCTAATACTAGATTGAAGAGAAATGGAGAGAGTGGACTTCCTTGTCTTGTTCCTGAGTTAAGAGGGAGTGACTTTAGCTTTTCACCGTTAAGTATAAGGCTGGCTGTAGGTTTGTCATATACAGCCTTTATTGTATTGAGGAATGTTCCATGGATTCCTAATTTTTCCAAAACCTTCATCATAAAGGGGTGTTGGATCTTGTCCAATGCTTTTTCTGCATCTATTGAGATAACCATGTGGTTCTTATTCTTGCTCCTGTTGATGTGATGAACAATATAATTTGATTTGCATATATTGAACCAGCTTTGCATCCCTGAAATGAATCCTGTTTGATCATGGTATATGATTTTTTGGATGGATTTTTGAAGTTGATTGGCCCAAATTTTGTTGAGAAGTTTTGCATCAACATTCATCAAAGAAATGGGTCTATAATTCTGTTTCTTTAATAAGTCCCTGCCTGGTTTTCAGATGAGAGTTATGATGGCTTCATAGAATGTGTTTAGTAGTGAACTTTCTCTTTCAATTTCATTGAAAAGTTAGAGGAGTATTGGTGTGAGCTCTGCTTTGAAGGCCTTGTAGAATTCCGTTGTAAAACCATCTGGTCCTGGATTTTCTTAGCTAAGAGGTCTCTTATTGTTTTTTCTATTTCAGTGCTTGATATGGGCCTGTTAAGATGGTTTATCTCATCTTGGTTTAGTTTTGGCATGTCAATATTTGCTAGGAAAAGGTCCATTTCTGAAAAGTTCTCAATCTTATTAGCATAAAGTTTTGAGAAGCATTTCCTTATAATGTCCTGAATCTTGGTTGTTTCCGTGGTGATGTTTCCATTCTCATCTCTGAGTTTATTTATTTGGGTGTGTTCTCTTCTTTTTCTGATAAGATTTGCTAAGGGACTGTCAATTTTGTTAATTTTTTCGGAGAACTAATTCTTTGTTTTGTTGATTCTTTCTATAGTTTTTTTTTGGATTCTAATTCATTTAATTCTGATTTAATTTTAATTATTTCTTTCCGTCTACTGGATTGGTGTTTATCTTGCTGCTCTTTTACAGGAGGTTTAGATGTGTCATTAAATTGTTGGTTTCAGACCTCTCCAATTTCTTGATGTAGGAGCTCAGAGCTATAAACTTGCCTCTGAGTACTGCCTTTGCTGTGTCCCAGAGGAGCTTGTAATTTGTGCGCTCATTTTTGTTGAATAGCATGAACATTTGAATTTCCTTTCTAATCTCTTCCATAACCCACTCCTGGTTCATCAGTGTGTTGTTCAGCCTCCATATGTTACCGGACTTTCTTTGGTGGCTTTTGGTGTTGAGTCCTAATTTTATGCCCTTGTGGTCAGAGAGAATGCAAGGTGTAACTTCCATGTTTTGGAATTTGGACAAGTTTGCTTTGTGGACTAAAATGTGGTCTATTTTAGAAAATGTTCCATGTGCTGCTGAGAAAAACGTGTATTCTGATGCTGCTGGGTGAAAACAGGATCAACTCATACAATTGAAATGATCCTTAAAACTTTGAAGGAGAAAAGATTAATCACCTATAATGGGAAACCAATTAGCATCACCTCATATTTCAAAGCAGAGACAATCAAAGCAAGAAGAGTCTGGAATGATGTATGCCATACCCAAACATCAAACAACTATCAACCAAGAATACTGTACCCAGCTAAACTCTCCTTCATAACTGAAGGCTAAATAAAAACCTTCCATAACAAAGAAAAATTGAAACAATATATCTCCACCATACCAGCCCTACAAAAGATTCTTAAAGATGTCCTACATATAGAAAACCAACAAGACCACAATAATGGCCCAGAAACTGCAACCAAACTGAGAATCCAAGAACAATAGGAAGAACCTAGTTTTCGCAGCCCCCAAGAAGGTGGATTACATGGCAGGAACTCCCAAATACCTCTAAATCCTATCTCTCAACATTAACGGACTTAACTCTCCAATTAAGCGACATAGACTGTCTAGTTAGATTAAAAAACAAGATCCTTCTATCTGCTGCCTTCAGGAGTCACATCCTGCCCATAAAAACAAACACATTTTCAATGTTAAAGGCAGGAGCAAAATCTACCAAGCAAACAACCCCCATACACAGGTAGGAGTTGCAATCCTAATATCAGATAAAATAGACTTCAAATTAAAATTTGTGAGAAGAGATAAAGAAGGTCGTTACATACTAATTAACGGATCTCTCCTTAAAAGGATATTACAATTCTAAATATCTATTCACCAAACAATGGCGCACCCAAATTTATCCAAGAATCACTACTTTCCCTCAAATCCCACATAGATCCAAAGACATTAATTGTTGGGGATTTTAACACACCACTCTCCCGACTAGATAGATCAACTCGGCAAAAACTCAACAGAGAATACTCAGATCTAAACAGCTGCATAGTTCAGACATCTTTCTGTGAAAATCTTGTGTCCTAGGTACAATGTGTAATATCTATGTGAATACATACATATATGATATCCCTTATAAATGTATACAAATATTATTTTTGGCAGTCCTGGGCCTGGAATTCACGCCTTCGGATATGTTCCTGAATTTCTTTTCTTCAAACGGGTGAGCTCCGATGTCACCCAGATCACAAGAGAGTTACCCAGCCCCTGAGTTCAAATCCCAGATACGGCAGATAAAATGGTCCAAATTCCAAGCCAATGCCTTAACACTTTGGGGAGGGGCAGGCATGGGTCTTGAAATCAGGTTGTTCTAACTCTGCCTCAGCCTTGATTACTCTAGGCTGGGGTGCAGCTTTTACACCCACAGATAATCCAAGGATTCTAGGACCCGAGTTCAACTCCTATCACTGGCAAACAATCATAAAACGAACAAAAATGGAGGATGAATAAAACAGGAAGTTTTCCACAACAGTTAGACCTTTGTTTCCTTTGCACTGTGACCATCCTGGGTCTCAGTGACTAGGCTAGAAAATTGTATGTGACTTTGCATAGCCGAAGGCTGGGGGCTGTCAATAAAGCCTGAGCCCAATCCAGGCACAGAGGCCCTTAGTTCCATCCTGTGACTGCCACCTACACATGGCTGAAGATCCTAGGAAACACGTTCCTAACGATAGGAACACTAATAGAATGTTTGACATGTACTAATTGAATCACTAATTAGCTAGTCATTGTAGTATAAGATTGTACACAATAAATAAAGATCATTGATTAATTTAATTAATATGTATTAAGTCTTCTACCGTGATTAATTAATGGAGGCATAATTTTATACCAAATAATTGGTAGTAATAGAATATATATATATATATATATATATATATATATACAATATAGACATCACTCTTTATATGGAGTTATACACTAGAATCTACATAAATGTCTGTCTCTTGCATACATTTATTTATAGATGCATATACATATGTAAATACCCACATACTTCAGTCTACACATCTATCTGTTTATATATTGGCCACTCCTAGGACGTGAACTCAGACCCTCAAATTTGCCCGACAACTTTACTTCCATCAAACGGTTGTGCTAACATTGATCCATTCATGAAGTGGGCCCTTTAGGCCCTGAGTTCAAATCACAGAATTGTCAAAAACTTAATCCTGGTGGAAGAAGCCAATTGTCCCACATGTTTTCCTTACTGGTGAAAGTCCTGGGTCTCAAGTATGATATACAATACACCCTGGATCTGAATGACAGCTGAAAAAATGTTCTTAACGTGGCATTCCTGAAAGCTGGCGGGCTCCAAGGGAAGCCATAGGCCAACACGGAAACATAGCCCCTGAGTTCGAAGCCCGGTTCTGACCCTTACCAATGGCAGGACATTCTAAGAGTCTCGTTCTTTTTCATAGGAATACTAACAGAAGGTTTTGAATGTCAAGATTGAATTAGTTCTTCCTGAATTATACTACTGTAAAATTAGAGTGATTTTAGGAAGCCAATGGATTTTAATGAATATTTTTTGAAACATTAAAAGAATACAGTCAATTACATGGACACAATAATTTCAGGACAGTGGTTGATTTAATTAATAATTAATTAAGGATGAAAACAATAATATTAATTACATGTAGTCATAATAAATATTCAAGAATTTGTAGGAATATAGCATTTATAACTGAATAATGTATAAACATCTCTGGCACTATAAAGATCTATATTTATTTGTGTACTACCAACTGCATTCCAATCTGTTCTTATTTTGTCAATACTTGGGGCTGGATCACAGGTGCTTGCTAGCACTCATAAAAATTGAATCGTGGATTAAGAAGCCCATGGTGACACATGTTATCCTTTTCTGTGAAAGGCCTGGTGTCAGGTGTGAAGTTTCATACACAGGCAAATCTATACCCTATGTAATAAATGTAATAAATATTCCATGTGTAATAACAGTCAATAAAATAAATAGTAAATAAATGAATAATACAAAAAACAAAATGAATACACTAAATGCAATATGGAGTCAACATATGGGGCCCCCTGGGTAACCCCCCCCGAAAAAATACCTCACAAAACATCCAATTAAACAATTAGATGTGAACTTGTTTGGTTTGTGAAATATTCCTAAAGAATGGTGATACTGATGAAAGCACCCCAATCCTAATGACAGTTTATGGAAGAGAGTTATATGCTGAGTCCTTCATTGAGTGCTCTCAGCTGAGTCCTGCAAAGAGTAAGATGTGCTGTGTCCTTTATAAGGTGCATTCTTTCATCTGGTCCTCGAAGAGCTCCACAACTCAGATGATTATGCAGATAAGAATATTGAGGCTCAGATATGTCCCCATAGCAAAAACAAAATTATGTATTACTGAAGATTAGTGAGTTGTCTCTTGTGGACAATTGTTTGTTTTTATTTTTCTCAGTCATGAACCTTGAACTCGGGGCCTATGCGCTGACCCTTACCTCTTGGGCTCATGACGAACACTCCACTACGTTGAGCTATGTACCCCCTTGCAGCAGAGTTGCCACGGCCTAGGATTCAATAGCTGAAGTCTGTCACCCTGCCTTATACAAAGCTGAGATCTGAGGATCTGTGTTCCCAGCTATCCCAAACACAAAAGGTTCCATGAGAGTATTATCACCAATTCACCACTAAGACATCTGAAGTGGAAGCTGGATGCTTGTGACTCATGCCTGTCATCCTGGTAGTCAGGAGGATGAGATCTGAGGATCATGGTTCAATGATAACCTGGGCAGGAAAGTCCTTAAGACACATAGCTCCAATGAACCACCAGAAAACCTGAAGTAGCTCTGTGGCTCAAGTGGTAGAGCACAAAATTTGAGCTGAAGAGCTCAGGGACAGCACCAGGCCCAGACTTTAACTCCTAAAACCGACAACAACAACAATAAAGAAAGACAGAAACACACTAACAGACCTGCAGGAGTGGGCTGGGAATGTGCCTTAGAGCTAGAATGTTTTACATGTATGAACCCCTGGGCTTGATTTCTCAGGACCACATCACTAGAAAAAAGCCTGAAGTGGCTCTGTGGATCAAGTGGGAGAGGGCTATCCTTGTATAAGAGAAACTAGGTACAGTGCTCAGGTCTTGAGTTCAAGCTCCAGGACTGATGTATGCACACATGTGCACATGCGTGCACGTGCACACACTCGCGCACACACACATAGACCAGAAGTGAAGCTGTGGCACAAAATGGTAAAGGTCTGGGCTTCTGCTCTGAGCTCATGGTCAGCTCCCAGGCCCTCTGTTCAACCCCAAAACTTAGCCACCCAGGGCCAATTAGGACAAGTGAAACGTTTCAAAATCTGCTTAGCTTCACCAGAACCATATGACAGGAAGCTTGGATTTCCCAAGCTTCCAGAAACCTGGGAGAGGTATCATAGGCCCATGATTGCCCACAATGAAATATTTCATTGGAATCAGTGCCCTAGTTTTCTGCCAGGACTTCTGAATTATATTGAGCACTGTATCTGAACACTGGAATTCCCTTCTCACAAAGGCAGGATAAGTTCAGGGAACTTGGAAAGACACAGGAAGTGGCACAAATGAAGGCTTCCTGTAAAAACAGAACACTGGGGAGAGAGATCACTTGGAGTACAAAGAAGCATTTTTCTCTTAGCCTTCAGAGCCCGTCCACACTCATCCTCACTAATTGGCCCAAATGGACTTGTTTGTTACAAAGTTGTACAGGAGGGAGGCCTTTTGTCTGCCTGTTCATACAATGAGAAAGGGTTCTTCCAGCAGGCCTGGGATGCAGAGAAACCCTCAGGTTACACTGGAAACAGTAAGGGGAGCCCCAGAACATGTACTGTTTTGAAAGCACTCTCTGTGTTATGAAATCATTGTATGGAAAAACAAATTTCCTAGCTTGGCGCCACTCATCATAGCTACTCTGGAGCTTTACCTATAGGAATACATCCATACATACACAAAGACATGGAGGTACAGACTCTTTTGCACGGGGGAGGGGGGAGTCCTGTGGTTGAACTGTGAGCCTACGCGTACTCCCTGAGCTCCTTTTTTCAAGGCTAGTGCATTCACCTTGAGTCACAGCCTCACTTCTGGGTTTTTCTGTGATCTATTAGAAATAACAATGTCATGGACTTTCCTATGCTGGCTGGATTCAAACTAAGATTCTCTACATCTCAGGCTCCTCAGGAGCTGGGATTACAGTCAGCAACCACTGGTACCTGCCTTTATTTTCTTCTTCATTTTTTAATCTGGACAATGCAACTTCTTTTTTTTCCTTTTTTTAAATTTAATTTAATTTTATTTGTGAACATACTGTACAGAGGGGTTACAATTACATGGGCAGGATAATGCATACATTTTTACCAAACATTGCAGCCTCCTCCTTTGTTTACCCTTCACATCCCTTCCCAACCTCCCCCCTGCCAATCCAAATGCCAATCCCAATCCTTCCCCTCCTTCCCCTGCCCCCCACTCTCCCTCACTAATGTTTTAAAGCTCATTTTGGACATGACAACTTGTACTTCTCATTGTTGCAACAGGTCCACCTGTATCCTTAAACGACTTGTTTTTCCTCATCTCCTCCACAAATTATACTGACATCAAATATAGTGAAAGCATGGGTTATACTGTGGGGGAGGGACATACAAAGCAACAAAGAAGTAATCTTCTAAATGCATTAGAGACACATGCAGGAAAGAAAAAAACATTAAAATACATATCTAAGGGTTCATTCTCTTTTTTTTAGCCTTTTCTTTTCTTTTTTCTTTCTTTCTTTCTTTTTTTTTTTTTTTTTTGCTGGTCCTGGGACCTGAACTCTGGGCCTAGGCGATGTCCCTCAGCTCTTCAGCTCAAGGCGAGCACTCTACCATTTTGACTCACAGCGCCACTTCCAGCTTTTTCTGCTTATGTGGTGCTGAGGAATTGAACCCGGGGCCTCATGCATTCAAGGCAAGCACTCTACCACTGAGCCACTTTCCCAGCCCCTTGGTTCATTCTCTTAACATCACATTATCTGAACTTTTCCGCTTGACTCACACATATACTAGATATTGCAAATAAGGGAAACCATGGGACCTATATTTCTTTGGGCCTGGCTTACTTCACTTAACATAATTTTTTCCAAGTTTTTCCATTTTCTACCAAATGGGGCAATGTCATTCTTTCTGATGGAGGCATAGAATTCCATTGTGTATACATACCACATTTTCTTGATCCATTCATCTGCTGAGGAGCATCTGGGTTGGTTCCATATCTTAGCTATGATAAATAAGGCTGCAGTAAACATAGTTGTGCTGGTAGCTTTAGTGTGGTCTTGTTTGTAAACATTTGGGTAAATGCCCAAAAGTGAGATTCCTGGGTCATAGGGGAGCTCTATGTGAAGTCTTTTGAGGAACCTCCATACTGCTTTCCAAAAATATCCCTAGTCATAAAAGAAATGCACATCAAAACAACATTGAGATACCACCTCACTCCAGTTAGAATGGCAAAAATCCAGAACTCTAACAACAACAGATGCTGGAGGGGATGTGGACAGAAGGGAAGCTTACTTCTTTGTTGGTGGGAATGTAAACTTGCTCAACCACTTTGGACAATGCAACTTCTTAACAGGGTCATTCTAATGGTTTGAATTTATAAATTAATTACCACAATGTTCTTTATAGCTGCTTTCTCTAAAAATGATTTTCTCTCCTCATCTTCTCCTTTGGACACAGGTTTGAAGCCAAAAGTGAGAAATGAGTGTCCCAGGATTTGGGAGCAAATGTCCACAGGACATGCCAGCTCTGTCACTTAGCATTGAGCTGCAGTGAATTTACTGTTTCAGGATGAGAGGACCGAAAGCTGGAACAATCCTCATACTCTCTGCATTTCTCCTTTTGCCTATAAAATGACCTAATAATTATGAGTGTTTTGTGTCTCCAACTTTAAGTATCTAGAATATACTAGAAGCGTCTTCATGTTTCTGTTTTTCTCCAGTACTTCTCGAGATTTAGACCAAGGATTTGTGTGGAGCAGCTCATTGGAGAATCCTTGAGGAAAGCCGCTTGAAGCCTCCTAAGGAGATCGCTGTTCAAAGCCAGCCCAAGCAGGAAAGTATTTGAGACTCTTATCTCCAAAAACCAACAGAAAACCAGAAGTGGAGCAGTGGTCCAGAGGGTAGAGCTCCAGCTTTGAGAGAGAAAGCCCAGCAGGAAAAACAGGCCAGACCAGGCAAGAATGTTCAGAAGGTGCTTTTGTCTAATTAATGACCAGATGGCTTGAAGTGGAGTTGTGAGGATGGTAGAGCCTCACCCTTGAGCAAAAAAGCTGAGAAATGCATCGGGCTTTGAGTTTAAGCCCTGGGATGGCAACAAAAAAAAATTCAAAAAGAGAAGACCAAGTTATGTATCAGTGCCCTACTTATTTATCTGTGTATATTACCACCCTGAGTGCAAACAGAGCATATTCAATGCTTCTGCTTGTATTTACTGATTTATTTTTCAGATATAGTTGTTGCACATACTGCATCATTCTCTTCATTTCAGGTACATGGCTTTTCTCTTCCAGGATTCCAGGCCTGTGTCTTTATATGATTCACACTTAAGCTCTCAGCAGCCTTTATTTACATTTTATTATGAGGCCAAGGCAGGAACAGTCACAAATCAGGCAGGGGAAGAAAAATTCTGGCTTCATAGAAATAACCAGCATTCAGAAAATTAAACTTGGGGACATAAAATGGTAGCATACTTATGTAAAAACTACCATTAAGAAAAGGATGAGGTTGCTGGGAATGTGGATTAGTGAGAGAGTGCTTGCCTAGCATGCAAGAAGTCCTAGGTTCAATTCCTAAGTAGCATTACACAGAAAAAAGCCAGAATTTGTGCTGTGGCTCAAGTAGCAGAGAGCTAGAGACAGAGCCCAGGCCTTGAGTTCATCCCAAGAACTGGTAAGAGATAGCTAGCTACGTAAGTAGGTAGGAAGGAAGGTAGGAAGTTAGGTGGATGGATAGATCTTGGACATCAGGAGGAAAGAAGGAAACACTTCCCAGTGATGAGGACTTCTACAGGGTGCTAGGCCACCACATTGCCTTCACACAACCACAGATCAGGAAGACTGTCTCTGTCCCACTTCTCAGGCAGCCGAAGTTCCCAGAGCCAAGAGGGCAGAGCCAGGTTCTAACTCAGGTGCTTGGAGACAGAAGAGAAAGGGCCCTGCCTCTCCTTGGGGTGGGGATTTGCATTAATTATGTGCAGATTGAAGGAAGGAGAATGGACTGGCAGAGGTAGAAGAATGGTCTTTAAATCTGACAGATGGAGAGTCAAATCCCCACTCCTTAAAACCAGAGGGCAGATTTTTCTTCTCTGTTCCTCCCCTCTCTAGCTCTCTATTGTTAACCTAAAGATAGCCTGAGGCTCCCTTCACCTGAGGGAGGAAGGTTAATTAGTCATTGCTTGAAGAGGCTGAGAAATGCCTGACCCTGATGTAACTAACAAATGTTTCAGGGTTCCCCCCATTGCTGGCTGTGCCTGGAATTCATGAAGTGCTTTTGCAGCTCACTTCCTTGTTCAGTATGTACATTCTGCCTCCTAATCCTGCAGGCCTAGGTCTTTTCACCTAGTATGGCTTTTGAAATTCTTTTCTGTCCTTTAAATGCAGTGTTACACTGGAGTTCTTCCAGATAACAGGACTAGGCTTGGATTCTGAGAACTTCATTTGAACCCAGGATGGGTCAAAATGTTTCCTTCCTCTTTCTATAAGAGCTCAAGAATTCTAAGAACATTTAGAGTGCAAGTAACTTCTCATCACCAAGATAAACACAGGGTGCTCTTGAACATCTGACCTTTCAGAAGTGGAAGTCAGAGTGTCATAGACTTTCCTGCCATGGCTGGCTTTACCCTGTGATCCTCAGATCTCAGCCTCCTGAGCAAGATGACGGGTGTGAGCCACTGCTGTTCTGATAGGTTCAGAAGTGTAATTACATCGACAAAACAAGTCAACTGTTCATCACAAAAAGCTTGGGGAGCATATTAAGTCTTTCAACATTGGACCTTTCAGAATGCTGTAGGACACAAGGTTATAATGCTAGGGTCTGAGAGGCTGGGCATATGGATCGGCTACACTTGAACCCTGAGCTCTGACTCCAATTCTGCTGTACAACAGTGTTCATTTTCCAGAGAATGGTCTCCTAATTAGCAAATAGGAAAAGTACTTTGATTAACCCTTACTTTTTTCCAGTGGTGTGTCCTGAATCAAGCGTAGCCACTGTCCCTGAGCAAGGCGAACACTGTAACACTTGATCCACAGCACCCGATGGGTTTTTTGGTGGTTCATCAGAGATAAGAGTCTAACAGGCCATTTTCACGATGTTAATCCTTAAATATGTATTTTAATGTTTTCGTTTCTTTCATGCATATGTTTCTAACGCATTTATAAGATTATTTCTTTGTTGCTTTGTATGTCCCTCCCCCACAGTGTAACCCCCGCTTTCACTATATTTGATGTCAGTATAACATGTGGAGGAGATGGGGGCAAACAAGTCCTTTAAGGATTCAGGTGGACCTGTTGCAACAATGAGAAGTACAAAATGTCATGTCAAAACCAGCTTTACAATGTCGGTGGGGGGGGAGGGGGGTATAATTGGGTGGGGGGAGGGGGGAGGCTGGGAAGGGAGGTGAAGGGTAAACAAAGGAGGAGGCTGCAATGCTTGGTAAGAAATGTATGCATTATCCTGCCCATGTAATTGTAGCCCCTCTGTACAGTATGTTCTCAAATAAAATAAAATAATATTAAAAAAAAAAAAAGAGTCTAACAGGCTTTCCTTGCCTAGGTTGACTTTGAACGGTGGTCTTCAGATCTCAGCCTCCTGAGAAGCTAGGGTTCAAGGTGTAAGCACTGGCATCTGGCCTATTGTTTTTTACAGTCTTAGGGCTTCTTTTTCTCAAGACTAGTGCTCTACCACTTGAGCCATTCCACAGCTTCTGGCTTTTTCTGAGTATGTGACAATGAGGATTCAAACCCTGGCATTCATGGATGCTGAGCGAGCTCTTTACCGCTAAGCCACATTTCTAGTCCCACCCTTACAATTTTATCCCTCAACTTGCCTATCCTCAAGAAAATGCTTCTGACTATAAATCGTCTAAAGGATTCACTATAGTAAGGTGTCCAAAGGTAAGACACAGCTCATACTTGGGTGAAACTTTAAACATGTGACGATTGTGACAAATGCCTCCATTTAATTATGTATCATGTTTCAACACTTAATAAAGTATTAATAAAAATGAGTTAATGTCCTAAATTATTTTGTATAATTATATAATGTACGTTCAAAATGTAATAAATATTATTTGTATAATAATAAAACAATAAATTAATGAATCAAATAAAAATAAAATACAAAATCAATAGTAATCATAATATGTAATAAAATACACATGTAAGTATATATCATATATTACACATGTAGAGAAAAAATATTTTTTCCATTGAAGGGCCTTCATTCCTGCCCTGGGAATTCTAGCCTGAATTTCTTTTCCTCAAGGACAGTGAGTTTCACCTTCACCCATGGTGCAATAGAGTCACCTGGACAATGAGATCAAATCTGAGCAATGGCAGAAATACTTGCCCCAGTTCCAAAACTGAGACTTAATTTTTTAAAGGAAGAATTTATGTTTATTCAATTTCATACTGAATGTTAAACAAAAATACAGTGGAGAATTTTGTACAGCTATTCAGACATGCTTCCTTTACCCCTAAATTGCTTCTCTGAGAACTACATCATTTCTTTGTTTTGTACAATTTTATTGCAAAAGTGTTGTACAGAGGGGTTACAGTTACATGAAAAAGGTAATGAGTACATTTCCTATTAAGCATTGTTGCCTCCTCCTTTGTTTTTCCTCTATCATACCTTCTTTCCCATCTCCACAACTACTCCCCCTGCCCAGGTCAGTGACTTATTTTTTTTATTTTTGGCTTGGCACAGGGTTTCAATTCAAGTAGTGACAACGCTGCACCTTCCCACACATTGCTACAGATTTACCAAGACCCTAAGATCAAATCCCAGGCTAGGAAAAAAACAGACAGAAATTCCAAACAAGTGAGTTTTATTGTTGTAATTTAATTAAATAATTAATTAATATTTTATTTGTTCTTTTTTGGCCAACCATGGGGCTAGAATTCACGTCGTGGTAACTCTGCCTCAGCTTTGATCTCCCTAGGCTGGGGTGCAGCATCCGGACCCATATTCCATCAGGGGATCGTAAGCCCAGAGTGCTTGCAGAAAGAAAAAAAAAAAGCTAGAAAGCACAAATAGTGGCGAGCTACAGAGGGCTGGAGAGTTTTAGGATTTTTTTTTCTTTGCTAGGTGATTATTCTGGGTCTTAATGACTTGGTTGCAAAGTGGACCTGGCCTGCCATTGCTGAAACCTGGAGGGCTATCACGGAAGCCATAGACAACCCTGTCAACATAGGCCCCTGGTTGAAACCCGGTCCTGACACCTACCAATGGCAGGAGATCTCAAGGGACTTGTTCCTATGCATACAAATACCAATTGAAAGAGTAGTTCATGCATTGGTCCAGTCTAAAATTGGATGCGATAATCCTAGGATGCTGATTGATCTTAATTAATAGTTTATTAAACATGAAAAGAATAATATTCCTTTAATGGTGGTATAATAAATATATAAGAATTGGTAGGAACGTAGTAGGTGTCATTCAGTCATAGATAGAAGGCTCTGACACTCTTTACCAATGTTTATTTATTTGTATACCACCATCTGCCTATCTATTTATTGCTGTTTTGGCCAAACCTGGGGCTCGATCTCAGCGCCTAGGAACCACCTGACAGCTTCATTGGCTAGAATGACATGCTAACACTCACCCAGTCATTAATTGGACCTGCTGGGCCCTGAGTTCAGATCTTAGCACTGCCAGGCATGATGGAGAACACATCTACAAATGTAGATGCTATGTGATAGGATTTAAACAATATAATAACTGGTATAGGTGTCATCAGAGTCAATAAAATAAATGATAAATAAATGAATAAAACAAGAAATAAAATAAATAACCACACCAAACATGATATGGACTGAACATCTGTATGGAAATATAAATCCTATCTTTAAAATGTATATAAGGAGTATGTTTTCCAAGACTGAGGCTTGAATTCAGTCCCCCTAGGAGGAGGGAATGGCAGGAGAGCCTGAGATACTCATTTCTGGACCCAGAAAGTGTCATGGAATGCAATTGATGTCATCCTTGAATGAGTAGTTCGTGCATGATGGGAGTAGGAAATGATAGGCAAGAATCATGGAGTATCAATTATTTGTAATAAAAAGTAGAAAAAGTGTGACAATAATCATCACAGTCATGAAATGGAGGCATTAGGAAACATCCAAGAATCGGTAGTCACACGGTAGATTGGATTCCATCACAGATTGCCTTCTCTCCTACTCTATACAAATATGTACTTATTTACATACTACCTTCAGCTTATGAATGGATGACTATTGTGCTCCCCCCTTCTTCCTCCACTGGGTAATCGATCTCAGATCCTGGGAATGGCTTAGATCCTTTGTGGCTCACAGGATGGTGTGCTCATATAGACCCATTCACCAATTGGGCTTGCTAGGCCCCGAGTTCAGATCCCAGCCTGCCAAAAGATTCATCCTGAAGTCAGAAGCCAATCATTGCACCTGTTTTCCTTTCCTATGTAATTGCTGGGTCTCAGCTAGGATGGAGAATGCATGGGCCACCCTGTGGCCATGGGAATAGGTTGTCATCCATGTCAACCCAGTTATACCTGTCATCATATACTCATGAAAATACACAATACATCCATGAATAGCATACAAAATAGAGAATAACTACACTAAATGCAAGATTGGGTCCAAACACAGGTGTAAATATACATCTCATGTTTCAATGATGCATGGAGGACTATTGTAGCCTCCTTAGGGCTCTTTCTCCACTCCTGGAAACAGCCCAGCTCCTTAGTGGCTCACAGGCTGGTGTGCTCACATGGACCCATTGGGCAATTGGGCCTCCTAGGCCCCGAGTTTGAATCCCAGCACTTCCTGATGTGAGAAATCAGTCATTGCATCTATCTTCCTGTGGTGTGCATGTTCTGGGTCTCAGCTAGAATGGAGAATGTATAGGCAACTCTATACTCATGGGAAGAGGTTTTCATCCAGTTCTCCACAGTTATATCTGTCATCTTATACTCAAGAAAATACACAATACATCAATGAATAAGACACAGAATAAAGAGAATGACTACACCAAATGCAAGATGCTGCCCAGCCATGTATGCAAATATAGATCCTTGGTTTAATTATGAATTTAGGACTATATTGTCCTCTGCCGGGGCTCGATCTCAGGTCCAGGGAATGACCTATCTCCTTAGTGTCTCAGAGGCTGGTGTGCTCATCATGACACTTTCAACAATTGGGTCTGCTAGGCCTTGAGTTCAAATCCTAGCACAGCCAGAAGTTTCATCCTGATGTGAGTAGCCAATTGATCTACCTGTTTTCCTCTCCTGTGAAAGACCTGGGTATAAGAGAGGATGGAGAATGCTATATAGGCAACTCTATAGCCATAGGAATAGGTTGTCATCCATGTAAGCATAGTTATATCTGTCACCATACTCAATACTATACACAATATCTCCATGAATA
Source organism: Dipodomys merriami (assembly GCF_024711535.1). Taxonomy (NCBI): domain Eukaryota; kingdom Metazoa; phylum Chordata; class Mammalia; order Rodentia; family Heteromyidae; genus Dipodomys; species Dipodomys merriami. The sequence continues at coordinate 247,343 of NW_027206463.1, read as the reverse complement.
AATAAAAAATAAAAAGGAATAACTACACTGAATGCAAGATACTTATGACACCTGTAGGTAAAGAGAGATCTTAGTTAAAAAGAAGGGATTATTATTTTGTCCCTTGCTGGCACTTCAAATCAGGCCATAGACCTGGCCTGACATTCTAGTTTTCAAGAATGGTGAGCTTCACCTTTCCCCATTGTGCAAAAGAGCTACCCAGACTTGAGTTAAAATCCCAACACTGACAAAAGATTCATCCGGATGTCAGAAGGCAATCGTTGCACATGTTTTCCTCTCCTGTGAAAGTACTGGGTCTCAACGAGGATGGAGAATGAGTAGGCAAACCTATAACCATTGGAACAGGTTGTCATTCATGTCAACACAGTTATACCTGTCACCATACTCAGTCAAATACACAATATCTCCATGAATTAGTAACAAAATAAGAAGTATAACAAATGCAAGATATCTCCAAACATGTATGTAAATATAGATCCTATGTTTAAATAATGAATTTATGACTATCGTGGGGCAACATGGGGATCAATGTCAGATCCTGGGAATGGCCTAGCTCCTTAGTTGCTCACAGGCTGGTTTGTTCTCCTTGACCTCTTCACCAATTGGTCCCGCTAAGCCCTCAGACAGATCCCATAACTACCAAGTGGATCATGAAGTAAGAAACTTAATGCAAAAATTATTTTCCTTTTATTTGAGAGTCCTGGGTGTTAGGCATGATGGAGAACATATCTACAAATCTAGATGCAATGTGATAGTATGTCATCAATGTAATAAACAGAGTGGATATCATCATAGTAAATAAAATCAATTGTAAATAAATGAATAAAAAAATTCAAGGAACAACCACACCAAACATGTATGTACTGAATATCTATAGGCAAGTATAAATCCTATCTTTACAATGTATATAAATAGTAAGTTTTCAAGGGCTGGGGCTTGAATTCAGGCCAAGTGAACAGGCCTGACTTTCTTATCTTCAATTACGGTAAGATTCCCCTTCATCCACAGTGCTGCAGATTTACCCATACCCTGAGTTCAAATCCAAAACAGCACGAATTGCAAGCCAGGGAGCTAATTTATTTTTTATTTTATTTTATGCCCAGCATGGCACTTGAGCTCAGGTTGTGGCAACTCTGCTTCTGCTTTGATCACCCAAGGATGGGGTGAAGCCATTGGACCCACAGCTGCTCCTGTGATCCTAAACCCCCAGGTCATGCAGGGAAAAAAAAATGCACAGAAAAAATGCGGTGAGATTGCTTTTTATGTTTTGTTCCTTTGCACGGTGACCCTCCTGGGTCTGAATGACACTGTTGCAAAGGGTACTTCACCTTGCATTGCTGAAGTCTGACAGATTATTGGGGTAGCCATAGGCCCACGTGGCAATGTAGACCCTGATTTCGAATCCCTGTCCTGACACAACCAATGGCAGGAGATACTGAGAGACTCGTTCCCATCCATAGGAATAACAGTGGAATGTTATCATTGTCATGCTTGAATGAGTTGATTGTGAATGGTGCTTCTATAAAATTAGACAGCATGATTTCAGGAGGCTGATTGATTTTATTTAATATTTATGAAGCATTAAAGAATACTATTACTTACAGGAATGCAATAATTTCAAGACAGAGATTGATTTCATTAATAGTTTAAGGATGAAAAGAAAAACATTCATTACATGGAGGTATAATAAATACCCCAAAATTGGTATGAATGTAGTCTATATAACTGAATAATGGATAGACATCTCTGGCATGCTATAAAGATATATATTTATTAGCATACTGCCATCTGCATGTCAATTTGTTCATATTTTGTCAACCCCTGGGGCTCGAGCTCAGGTCCTGGGAACTGCCTGTCAGCTCAATTTGCCCCAGGATGGCATGTTGACACTCACCCATTCATGAATTTGGCATTGTAGGCCATGAGTTCAGATGCCAGCACGCCCAAGAAATGAATTGTGGAAAAAGAAGCTGATGGTGACACATGTTTTCCTGTTCTGTGGCTTTCCTGGGTGTCAGGTATGAAGTGGAATACATATGCAGAACTATATTCTATGTAATCAATGTTCTATGTGTCATAATAGTCTGTAAAATAAACGGTCAATACATAAATAAAACAAAAATTAAAATGAGTAACTCCACTGAACGCAATATGGAGTCAACATATGTATATAAATATAAATCATATACATAAATTGTACATGAGTAGGATGCTTTCTAGTGGTGGGTATCAATTTCAGGCCTAAGGAACAGACTTGAATTTCTTGACTTCAAGGAAGCAAGCTTCATCTTCCCACACAGTGCAACAGAGTTACCCAGACCATGAGTTCCAATCCCAGTCTTGGCAGAAAAAATGGCCCCTTTACAGTATATGACGTGCAATTCTTAGGTATTTCATTATTCCTCCATTTAATGAATGTGATTGTTTAAATGCTTAATAAAGTCTTAATTAATATTGATCAGTGTCCTATATATAATTGTGTATAATTTTATCATAGAATCATTCAACAAATGCTCATTTAATCATGACATTGATCACATTCCATTGGTAATCATATGGATAAGAATGAGTTTCTTAGGATCTCCTGTCATTTGAAGGTGGCAGGACCAGGATTCGAACTATGGGCTCCAGCTCCCACTAGTTAAACCCGAGGATAGGGAATTCACCAGTCTCTCCAAGAACATCAGCAAGACCAATGATGAGGCAAGCATCAGTTGCTCTCAGGAGTCCTCCTTCATATTTACAAGGTTGTGATGGGAGGATCAAAGTCACCCTAAGCAGGAAAGTCCTTGAAACCCCAGTCCCACTTCAGTCTAACAAAGCCAGAAGTAGAGCCATGTGGCTCTAGTGTGGAGGGCTAGCCTTGAGCAAAAGCAGCTCATGGACTGTGCCCAGATCCTGAGTTCAAGGTCTGGGACTGGCAACAAACAGACATACACAAGAATCTGTGCAGCTATCTGGCTAAAGCAGGTCACCCTCTTGCCCCCAACTGAATTGAATATAGTTCCCTGGGAAATGGGCTGGGGGAGGTTCTGTCATCTTGACTGTGCCAATGCTGCCTGCATCACAGGATTCTGGCCACACCCCCATTTTTTCATGTTTCTTTCTGACCAATGGGATACAAGAAAGGTGGCCATGCCCACATTCCATGCTGCCCTGTTCCACCAGGATTCCCTCGGTTGGTTGACACAACTACCAGCAGTTGAATAAGGTAGAGGTGGCTGAGTGGTGAGCAAGAGACTTGAAGCTACTTTGGAGTAGGAAATTGATGTGCCTGCCCGCCTCCCAGCCCCCTACCCTGCTTCCTTCAGGGCACTGCATTTCAAATCTCAGGCTGTAGCAAGTTACTGGCAGGTTGCAGCCTCGACCTGGTCCCGGCCCCTGGTCCTCTGTTCTGGACCTGAGTGTCTGCAATGCCTCCTCCATTACTGCTCACCCCACCTGGAGCAACTGGCAGCAACTTCTCCCAGCATCATAGGTGAGTGGCTGCCCAGCGGGTCTGTACCCTGCGACACCTGTACCCCACGACAACCCACCCAGTTCCTGGATCTGCACCTCTCTCAAACCCCACAGTCCGGGGACTCTGCCACTATTGTACCCCAGGAGTGAGCACATCCCTAGTGTCCAATGTCCCAGGAAAAGTGCAGATGCAGGGATAGGTGAAGAGGGGACACCACAGAGCCCCTGGTGGGAGCCACAGAGCCATGCATCTGCACCCTTTCTCTCCCTGGTGGCAGCTTGGTGGCTTTAGTCAGAGGTGGGGAGCAGTACCTCCACACATGCCTTCTTGGGTCTTTTTTTTCTGGTCATGGGGGTTGTTGGATACAGAAGATAGAACCCCCCCTTGCTGTGTGAGCCCTTGTCTTCTGTGCTTGGTCACCCTTTCACCTGAAGAGGGTCCCAGAAAAGCCCTGGAGGGAGGTGAAGGGCGCTGGGGGTCAGAGCAGAAGCTGAATATCTTGGAGGAACAACCTCCACACACACATAGACCCGGCCTGTTCCCCCACCCCTCAGGTTTCAAAGGTTCTCACAGGGTCATCACCTTTCCCAGCTCTGCCAGCATCTGCTGGTGCTTTTGGTCCTTTTGGTCTCCTTTTCCTCTCCAAGAATCCGCCAATTAGCCCAGAAGCATGTAGGCTAGAAGTAGAGTATATCCATGTATGTAGCATTTAGGACCCCATTCATTTCCCCAACATTGCCCCCACCCCTGGTCAGACACCTCTCTGGGGGCACCATGACCCTATGCTAGTTTCCCCTCCCAGGCTCTGAGGAGCCACCTGTCTCAGGATTCCTTCACCCAGCATCCTGGCCTAGGATTTTGGTGAATGTGGAGTCAAGGCTGGTTGTTCCCAAGAGGAAGGATCTGGCCCTGGAGAAAGGGAGAGGTGAGGTGGTGCTGTGTCATTTGAGTGGTGCTCCCCTTGGGTGGGAGCCTCTGGTTCTCTGATTCTCTCAAGGGAACCCCCATGCTCCACCTTGTACATTGTCCCAGATGAGGAATGAACAGAGGCACTGCTCAGTCACGTGTGTGTGTGTGTGTGTGTGTGTGTGGTGCATGCGCATTAGAGAGAGAGGAACATAGAAAGAGAGAGAGAGAGAGAGAGAGAGAGAGAGAGAGAGAGAGAGAGAGAGAGAGAGAGAGAGAGAGAGAGAGAGAGAGAGAGAGAGAGAGAGAGGAGAGAGGGAGAGAGAGAGAAAGAGAGAGTGAGATTATCTTTCTACTTGTACATCCTGACTGTGCTTAGGTGAGTGATCAATTGGCAAATTGCAGGTGCTGCATGGATAAGTCTTCTGTCACCAGTCTGGATTTGTGTGTGTGTGTGTGTGTGTGTGTGTGTGTGTGTGTGTGTGTGTGTGTGTGTGTGTAGAAGTGGGTGGCAACAAGGAGAGTTGGATCCTTATCCTGCTATCTTTGGGGGGCTGGTGCATGTGTTTCACAGCTGAAGTCTAGGAGCCTGGAAGGGTGAGGTACTTGAAGGGGACTCATCACTATTAAATTACAAGACCTAGGGATCTGAGGGGCCTGGAGCTGTCTACTCCCTTGGGCCTGGTTGGTGACAGTGGAGCTTAGGAGGAGGACCTGGGGGGTGCATCCCGCAGGGGGTGGTTTCCCAGGGGGACAGAGTATGTGGCCAGCACTTAGTAATGATGTGCACCTTGTAAGTATAGAGTGCACCAGCATAGGTCAGACTCCGGGTCTTCTCATCATGACGTCTGATGGGTGAGGCCAACAATATTTTAAATCTTGAACTGTGATCTTCAGATCTAAGACTCCTGAGTAGCTAGGATTTTGGGCATGAGCCTCTGGCATCGGGCCTCTGATTCTTTTTGGTATATTAGGGTTTGAACTCAAGGCCTTAAGCTTGTCAGTCAGATTTTCTAACATGTGAGCCAAGCCTTTCTGTGTTGGACATTTCTGAGATAAAAAATCAATATATGCTCAGGCTGGGCTGGATCATTGTACTCCTATCTTTGACAGGCATGCTCCACCAGGCCTGGTCCTCTGCAATTGGGACAGTAGACATGTAGCACCACACTCAGTCATCAGTTTAGATGGATTATCCCAAACTCTTAGTCAATGGCAGCCAATTATTGACCACAGGCGAAGCCCTGGGTTAGGCCTCAACCATTGGACCTCAGTTTCCCCATGGGACAATTGCAAGGAAACAAGGGACTTATACAGAGGGTTCTTGGCAATTCTGAGAGGAAACAAGAAGATACCTGGAAAGGGCTCAAGTGGGGCCTGTTGTTAATCGTGAACAGTTGTGGGTTTATGGAATAAATCATGGCTCTCTTTAATCCTTACCCAATTCCCATGAGGAAGGGGATCCTTCACTGTGTTCAGTTTTGCATTCTTTGTCTACATAGTGTCATTAAATACACATAAATGCAAATATACTGGTAGCCCATGCTTGTAATCCTAGCTACTCAGAAGGATGAGACCAGAGGATGGTGGTTCAAAGCAAGCCTGGTCAGGAAAGTCCATTAGACCCTTACCTTCAATTAATCACTGGAAACCTGGAAGTGGTGCTGTAGCTAAAGTGGTTGAGTGCTCAACTTGAGCTGAAGAGCTGAGGGACAGCTCCCAAGAATAGAGTGCAAGCCCCATGACCAACAAAAAAAGTGCAAATATGACTTTAAGTTTCCCCAAAAGGAATGACAAGGTCAATAGTAATCTTCCCAACCATAAAAAATAATTCCAAAATGATTCAGTGCACCTACTTTTGCTGAGTAATTTAAGTTATGGTTTATTTGCTGGGCATATTCTCTTCTTTTAAAAATTGTCAAATATTAGCTTTATAATAAACTTCACCTAATATTTCTTGGTTCAAAAGAGAAGTCCATACAGTTGATGTCACTTGACTTTCTTACTGTCTTAGTTCACATACAACACAGGCAGGAGAGTCTATCAAACTCTTATCTGTAATTAAACACCAAAAAAGCCAGAAGTGGAGTTTTAGCTCAAGCAGTAGAGTCTAACTTTGAGGACAGGTGGGCAGGAAAGACAGCTGTTCAGGGACAGGGTCCAGCCTCTTGGTTCAAGCCCCGGAACCAGGACAAACTAAACAAACAGGCAAACAAAAACATCCCCCAGATATTTCTTTAGGACTCTCCTTAAAGGAGTACTGGTCTGAGAAGAGGCTGCTTTTGCTGATCATACTCACTGGATCCTGCTTTTTTGGAATTCTTATTGCTATGGAGAACTCAGGACCAGACTAAAGGAATTGATAACGGACTCCTGCCAAAAGAGAATCATCTCAGGGGTGAAATATACATCCATAAGACACTTTTAAACGTCCATGTCTTTGTTTCTTTGCAGTAGAACAATGTTAAAACAATGTTATTAGGGGCTGGGAATGTGGTTCAGTGGTAGAGTGCTTACCTTGAATGCATGAGGCCCGCAGTTTGATTTCTTAGTACCACATACGCAGAAAAAGTCAGAAATGGCGCTGTGGTTCAAGTGGTAGAGCACTATCCTTGAGCTGAAGAGCTGAGAGAGAGCTCGCAGGCCCAGAGTTCAGGCCCCACAATTGGAAAAAAATAAAACAACGTTGATTCCTTTTGTTCTATGCTGACCTTCACATGCCACATTATTTTCTTTTGTAATACTCTCAACTAGAAATTTACAAACAAGTTTTATATGAGTAAAAAACACATTGGAAAAAGTCAGGGACAGAGTTTCCTTCAAGCCTTGGGATTCTTTTCTTGTACAGTGAAAGGAAAGCACAAGTTAATTGGATCTTTGTCATTCCTCTATGTTCATTTCCTCTCCTGGCATCACTTTCCATGATTTTCAGTAACAATCATTGATGCTTCTTGAAGGATAATGTATGTTTTCTGGCTTCATTGAAATAACACAAGGACACTTTTTCACATGAGGGAGCAGGTGTTTCAGAGACAACTTAGTAAAGAGAAAATATGACATTTATATTGCTTATAAATACATTATCCATGAGTACATTGAGTTCAAACTTCATAATTGCTCTGCAAATTAAAGCGAATTTTAAATGGGAAGAAGGTTCTCAGATCTTTTTTTTTGTGAGTGTATGTGCTGTGCATTATTTCCCTAGTGTACATGAGTTAACAGTAAGAGAAACATTTGCAATAATAGGAGAAAGAGAAGTGCTGTGTTTAAGTATAAAGGTTCAATACAGTATATAAGACTACAAATAAGACAACATTGGAACTAACAGCCAAGTCCAATATGAAGATTTATGGGAGTGATATAGAGAAAGCATTACTCCTAAGTGGAACATGAAGTATGAGGCCACTCCCTCCCTTTCTAAATTACACTTGCTAATCACAGACATTTGTAAAAAATAGAGTGGAAGAATAATTCTGGTTCCATTGCAAGTCAGATATAAGAGCATGGACTTAACTGGAAAAAAAGTGCGTCTTGAGAGAGCAGGTATTATACTAGCAATGAACTAGTGGCTATATCACATTTATTTTTCTTTCCTTTTCTTATATTCTTTTTTGTTGTTGTTGGTCTTGGCACTTGAACTCAAGGCCAGGGCACTATCCCTCTGCTATTCAGCTCAAGGCTACTGCTCTACCACTTGAGTCACAGTACCACTTCTAGTTTTCTGGTAGTTAATTGGAGAAAAGAGTCTCTCGGACTTTCCTACCAGGGCTGGCTTTGAACCCCAGTCCTCAAATCTCTCTTCCACTTGGCTAAAGATCACATTTCTAATAGTGTACACTCAGCATATGCAATATGTATGTTCATCTATCTTTATATGAATTCTTGAGTTAAAAATCTGGGCTACAGTTTAGACTTTACACTCACAAAAATATTTGTAGTTTGAAAGTTGATACTTCTGGAGAAATAAAACCTAAGAATAAAGGAGTCTGGAAAGTTCAGTTGGCATGCAGCCTGAGCAGAACAGTCTTTGCCACACTAACAGCCAAAAGCTGAATTGGAAGAATGGCTCAGGTGATGGAATACCAGTCATGAGAAAAATTGATGAATAAGAGCTTGAGGCTTTTGCATACATACATACATACAAACATACACATACACACAGAGGCACTTATATGTACACACAATTACATAAATGAAACAACTTAGAATATGTGGAAAAGTTAAAAAAAACAATAGAAAATATGTCCTGAGTAAGAATCAAGTGATAAATTTTAATATTAGAAAATCTTCAAGTGAACTTTCTTCAAAAAAGTTTGAGACTATTACATAGGTAGGGACCAGAGATAGTAAGAGAGTCAAGTAATTATTATTAAAGGATCAGATCCATGGAGAAATAAATAAGAAATCCCAGCAGGTTCATCTGAAAATGTACATATCCTGTGTCAAATGTTAGAAGGTCTTCGAAAATAGTACATAAACACTCTGAGCAGTCAGTCTAGTATAATATCATTGGAGAAGTTCAGAATTGCTAGTCTGTATCTAGATTAAATAAACCAAGATACCATAGCAGGACAATGTGATACAAGCCTGGAATTCTTGCACGCAGACTAAGACAGGAGATTAGAGAGTGGAATTACATAGTGATACCTTCCCTGGACCAGGAAGTATAATTTTGTTTAACAAAACAAATCAAACAAGAAATGAATACACAATTGCAAGTCTGGGCTAATTTTGTCATTATGTTTTGAGAAGTCAAGCTTTCAATTGAAATGCTACTCGTATATAATATTCAGTTGTGTTTTAAATGTTCTCTTCATTACAGACCATTCCTAGATGCAAAATGGCTCATGATTCCCACCCAAAATTTGAAAAAGTAAGTAAGCATCATTCTGTTTGATTTGAAAGAAATGATGGATTAAAAAAGCTTAAGAGAAATAACAAAGTTTATCTAATGCAAGACTTCGTAGATCTTGCTAAATTAGAATTTAGAGTTAACATAAATATTTTGGTTTTGTTTGTAATTTCATATTTTATAGGATACTAAAAATTCTTTTTAAGTAGAGGGTTTAATTGAAAAAATTCACAAATGATTCTGGCATTCCATTTTCCTAGAATATTCTTTAAAGAGAGTCATAATTAGATCTTAGTTGATAGATAATTCCAACAGTTCATGTATAAAATGATAATGTGAATAATCTAGACAGAGTTGCCAACAAATGGATATTAGTTTATAAATTTAGCAAAAGAGCAACTTTTGAGTGCTTTGTATAACATTGTATGAAAAGAATAATTGTGTGACATCTTCTTTCTTCTACCTATATGTAACAAAGGAAGCCATTTCATTAATTACGTGCCTTTGTATACAATGAGAAAAATCTTACATTGGGGTTTGTTTTTATTTTATTGGTTTGTCCTAGGGTTTGAACTCTGGATCTGGAAACTGTCTCTGAGCCTCTTTATGCTCAAAGCTCGTGCGCTACCACTTCAATCTCAGAGACACTTGTGTCTGGCTTTTTCTGAGAAGTTTATTGGAGATTTGAACCATAAACTTCCAACCTTAGCATTCTGAATATCTGGGATAGTTTAAAAAGTATAAATATAAATAACATTTGCAAGTGTTCTGATGTCAAGAATTTCACTCGGGGCAAATGATGCAACCCATTTTTTTGTAGTGGTCTTTCCAGAACAAGGAGGGCATCACATTAGCAGGGGTGTAGTATTTTTTCACAATAGATATAAACTGTTCATGATGTAAATTAAGGGAATTTTAAGGTGCTCTTTAAGAGTTGGAAACTATTGGACTAGGATGACTTTATGGCATAAATCTTGGGATTGATGATCATAGAAATAATAGTTTACTCTGATAAATAATTGCTTACTCTTGAAGAATAATTACAAATGCTTCATAATTTTATCCTCTACCAAATTGTGGCTATTTTTCTGTAGACTTCTCAATCTGTAACACTCCATTGGAAATTGCATCTATTACAGAATTACATAACATGCAAACAGGTACTGTTTTGAATCTCTCAGGTATGGAAAGTTCAGAAATTGAAAATGAGTAGTTATTAGTCATAGGAATTTTGAAGAACACATATATTCTGTGCTATTAACAACTTATTTAATTTTAAAAGTTCTTGGTTTCCATAGAGTTAAACTGTTTTTGGTTTTAGTGTGAGAAAGTACTAAATTTATTCTGTTTTCAAAATATTGGCAAGTTTATTGTGAAAATATTTTCTAGTTGGATAACATTCAAGTTGATGACCCTCTGATAAAAAAGGAATAATTGTTTCAAATTAGATGCCAAATAGTATTGATTTTAAAAAAATATTACATAAAATAAAGAATAATATTTACTGTAAAAATAGAGTGAAATTATATTTTATGCAGCTTATTTTAATATTTAATTTTATTATCAAATTGATGTACAATGGGGTTACAATAATTGTAAGGTAGTGAATACATAACTTTTCAAACTTGTTAGCCCCTCCTTCATTTTTCTCACAGTTTTCCTTCACCTCAGTACTCCTCACAAATTGTAATGTACATTTCCAACATATTGTCATGTGAGTATTGTTATTGCATTGGTTTTCCTTTTGTCCTTTGTCTCACCATTTTGTTGTTCATCTTCCCTTCCCTAATTAAGGTAAATGTATACACAATGCACAGGGCACCCAAATCATATACAGCAGGGGACAACCATAAGGGAAAAAATCCCAAACAAAATAGAAATCACATAGTACATTATAAACAACCACTACAAAAAAATCTCTGTTCCATATCTTGAAGGTCATTTTGCTCAGCATCAGCTTATATTGTCATATATACACATAAACCCAGTGGAAAATAATAATTGTATGGACAGTATATCATGAAAACAATCTGTTAACTGTTTTTGATGGTAAAGGTTGAATTAGGATTAGTGAATATGTGATTCTGATAAAGGAATTTCAAAAGAGTTTGAAAATTATTACAGGTATATTTTGATTGTTCAAACTTTTTAACAACTTAGTTTATTAAGAAAATTGCCTGTGAAAATAGGCTTTCATGCAAAGAAATCTATGGAGACTTATTTAAGAGAGAGCAATGTGGGTGAAGATAGCTCATTTTCACACTAAACAAACAAACTTTAGAAACCTTGCTGTAAATCCTGTAGGTTCTTTTGAGAATTGTTCTTACCCAGGAAATATACTCTCACTGTGTGAAATTCAAAGTTCTTAAAAAACTAAGACATCTAAATTTGTGAATTGACCTTTAACTACCAAAATAATTCTTTGAAAAAGATAATTTTGGTGCAAATATTTAGGGCGAATGTGCCCTCCACAATGAAAGAAGGTGTTGGGTTCACACTTTTCTGTTTGTAACACTTTCTACAATGACTTTTTACGTGAAGCACTGAAACACAGAAAAAAATTTGAATGGAAACTCCAATGATTACACATTTCTAAGTAGCTCACAAAAAATAAAATCCTTATTAACATTAGATATTAATGACTTTTCTTATTACATAAGCCAAAAAGTGTTGGGATCAGAAAAGAATTGAGCAAATTGAAAGGGTAAGAAAACAGTGTTCTTAGAAGCCCTAGCTAAGCATAATGGCTTCAGCAGTGGAGGGAGGCCTAAACTTTTTATATATATTGTCTTAATATTTTTGCTACCTAAAGTGATTTTATAGAGCCTATTTGGCTGTCTACAATGCATAACAGATTGAATGAAGACATGAAAATGAATTCTGCGTCCAAATGAGGCAATTTAAAAGAGTTTTAAAAGAGAAACCATGAAAATATAGTGGGGCAGGGTGGGGGAGACCTTATAGTCCTTCAGCTTCACTGGACTTGAAGCCAAGAAGCTTTGATTAATTGGAAATCAGTCAAGATCTAAGAGGAGGACATAGAAGCATTGTCCTCTGTAACAGACACTGTCATCCAAGGAATGGATGATTTAACTCTTCTTTCCCATACATCTTGCTGAACAAATGCAAAACCAAGAGATGAATAATCTATTGAAATAATTTTTCAAAGAATAACTTCACTGAAACTGATATGGTATCTAAGGAGAGTCTTAAGAGAGAAGATAAAAGTGGAGTATTTTTTATTTCCTCTAAGCATCTTGTTATCAAAATATATCTTTGAGGTTAAAAGTGATTGAACCAAAAAGTAGTGGAGTACTTATTTTTGTGGGCACTTTAGACACAAGAAGACTTTCAAGGTTAAAAAAAATGTGTAACCAAATATTTGTGATCACAGCTTCTGGGACTGATTTTTTGGACACAAAGTTTTACATTAGAGTTTGTCCTCATTAACATAGATGTAGGGTTGTCCTGGAAACCAAATGCAAGGGTGAAGTTTAATGAACTCTTGGACAAGTAAACAGCATGATAGAAAAAAAAGGCAAATAATATTTAGTGAACTACTTTGACCAATTACTTTGTCAGAACAATGAAGGAAAAATATTATTCAAAATCAGTTGAGTTAAAAGTATGAAAAAAGAGTAGTGAAGAGAGAGGAGAGAAAACATAGAGAATTGTTTTCTCTCCATTGGACAGAACTTATTAGGTTCTTGATCTTGTTTCTTCCATTCTATCTTCAGAAGCTATCAGTGCGGGTCAGGACTGTAGTACCCATTTCAGACAAAAAGAACTCACAGAAGAAAGATAATATTTGCAGCAGATGTAGGTGATCTTTAATCTTAGACAATCTATTTATATCTATTCAAAATTCTCCCCTACCCCGAACTGGCCTCTTTGAAAAGCATTGTTTGCTTTTCCCAAGACTGCCCTTCATTAACTCCTTAAAATTTTGAGAGGTCATATACATACTTTCTAGAGATTGCTCTTTAGTTGTGATTTTTTGTGTATTTTTGTTTTTTGTTGTGTTTTTTAACTGAATTTCAAAAGATTGTGCAAGTGTCTTACAATTAAATATGTTCATCTAATTGTCCAATGCTCCTGGATCAGAGTCAATTTTTCTATCATTCTCAACCAACCCCTTCTTCAAGATTTATTTCAGAATTACCACTTCCTTTATCACACGTGTACATTGAGTTTTCTAACTGTACTTGCCACTTGTTCCATTTTTCAGTCATTCTACGTCTTTACTATTATTCTTCTCGGGTTTCAATTTCCTGGTAGTCATTCTATTAAACTGTTAATACTTTGAAAGTTTTATATACATTCTATGGAGTTTCAATCCTGCATATATTTGAACTGATGTCAGCTAATATTTCTAAAATTCATTCATCTGCAATAATAATTTGCAAGATATAGATGTGAAGGACCTAGACATGGTTTTATTCTCATCCATTTGGAAGATTAATCTTTAGTCAAAAAGAAAGTTTTAAAATGGCTCAGAGTTTATTCCTAATTACCAATTTTTATAAATAGCTTTGTACAATGGTTTGTTATTATTTTGTTTTGCATGGGATAATATTTTCTACTACATATAAGTTTTGGAAAATGAAGAAAAATAAGATTTACTACTATCGAGGAATATGATGGAAATAGAAGACAGATATTATGTTTGTCACATCTCTGATGAATACCCATATTCAAGACAAAGTCATATTTCTTACTATGTTAGACAGATAGGGAAAACATAAAACAACATATGATGAGGCAACTATTTGTGACTTTTTCAAATGTACCTTACTAAGTGATGAAATTTACTGTATTAGATAACATTTGGGTTTTAAATATAGGAGGCTGATCTATTTAACACAATTCTGGAAGGCACCTACTAAAACACAAATGGTGGGCGGAACTATTGCTATACGTTAATGAATAGTTGAACCTGTTTGGCATTAGTTCTGGGTAAATAAATCAACTCTATTGTAACTTGCTCCCTACACTTGAAAACCTTGTAATGCCACTAAGTATAATCTACTTGTCAAATGTTATTTAGGTGAATGTGATTTTTAAAAGTATATTTGAAAAAGAATATACTTTCAGGAGATGAAATGTAGGTTATCATTGTTTTGAGAATGATGACATTTTTATACTACCGAACCAAGTTTTAGTGAAGTATCATTGTTTTGAAGCACTAAGGATCTTCTCAATTAATGTTTTTCTGAATTACATTTGACCTCTAAGTCAAGTTTTCTTGATCTTGGTAGACCAATTATGGATCTATCCTTCCAGGATCTACTTTTTTTTCCTACTTGTGCTGGACTGAAATCTTTCATTAATCATTAGGAGAGTGGTATAAAAATAATCTTGTGACATTTTTGATCTCATTCACTCATATGGACTGGTCATCTGTAAATTGAAAGTTAGAACTACAGTACTTTCTCTCAGATTTTGTGATATCATCTTTTATTTTAAGTTGCATTGCATTTCACAATTGCTTACTGCAAATTCCTGTTTCTCAAAGAATTCGGGCCCTGAAATATTATAGGAAATGAGAAATTGAGATGGGTCTTCAATTACTTTCTGTTGGCATGTTGCATGGGCCTAGGTGAGAAGTCTTGTCTCTGTTATTTGATGATGCAGGTAACTCGGATCTGGGATCCTAGGAACTGTGGGTCCTGCAGAAAAAATATCTTGTAGATATCATATCAGCAAAATTTGGGTATGATCAATTGGAATGCTTAAGAAATATGGAGAAAAATTCTTTAGGACCAGCGAGTTAACATAATAACTGAGCAGCAGAGTAAAATACTTTATAGATTAGAGGAAAACGAAATTGTTTTTTTACCATGTGAATTCAGAAGACCAAGAGCATTTTGAAGGTATCACAAGTTTGTATGAAAGACATTGCATTGATACTTTTTATATTCTAATATATATTCTAAACCTAATTATTTATATTCCCATCTATTTATTGGAATAAATAAATATAATTTTTTGTCAAATTATCAATTTTTTTAGTAAGTTTCACTATGTGAAATATAAAATCAGCACATATAAATATAAAATTTATAACTATATATAATATAATAAAAATGGCACATGTTTTGCATTGTTCTGTTGTGGTTAGGGTATCAAAGGCAACTCTGTTTTAAAGTTTTATTCCATTATTTCTACCTCAGTGTTTGGTGGAGTTAGAACTAAAGCTTTACCATTTGCAGATTTACAACCTGGACGCACGAGGAAAAACTCTGATTAAAACATTACCAATTTAAGACCTACTAACGAGGAGAAACATATGGACTTATCCTGGAGCTATGGGAATATTTGCTGATAGAAAGGCAGTAGTGTAAGTTCCTGCCTGGTTGGATGGTTGACAGGCCAGGACATTAGGTAATCATGCATATGAACAATTTTTTCTCCTTGGTTTAGCTACTCTTGAAATGGTAGGAATAATAAATAATTGTATTTTGATAAAATACCTTCTATTCTGAACAGTTCTGTCTGAATTGTTCATCTCTCTATGATCCCTTGTAACTAATAATAGTTTTGTTTCAGTAAGGCAATCTATGCTGTCAGGGATAGATATTCTGGTTGGTCTGTTGCTACATGGAAGAAGACTAAATGGTCAGGTAGACATTTGTACCAGTAAGATCTCATTTCGGAAATTTTATGCAGCAGAATTTTTTAAGTAGCACTTAAGCAAGGCTTACTTTGAATCCATTAGCTCCACAAAGCTAACTCAGTTGGATAAATAAGTATTTGAAAAAGCCATCATCTTTGGACCTGGCTATAAATGCTTCAAAGTATGATCAAATTTAAAATGAAAAAAAATTCATTGACACAAAAATTGCAAATGTGAGCAATAGACCGAACAATATAAATTTTTTCCACTATACATAGAATTTTAGGAAAATAAGATCAATAGCATTGTTAGGAACAATAAGGTTTCCTTGTTACAAATAGGCAACCAAAGATATATGCCTATTTAAAGATTGCATCATTAACTGTTTAAATTTAGAAGATACTACATGCTTCAGCAGCACGTATACCAAAATTACAACAATACAGAGATGATATGAAATACAGGATGATATGAAAATTTGTGAAGTAGTCCAATTTTTTCATTCTTTAGATGCAAGAATTGAAAAAAGTTATTAAAAATTTGATTACAAAAATACGAGTGTAACCATACATATAATTCATAGAATTGAAAGTAAGTTTGACATCAGTATATTAAGTTTTCACCTTAGGGAGGCCTTTAAATAGCATAAACTTTACAAAACTCTTTAAATTAGATAACATTGTCATTTTATCCCAAAGAAATAAAATAGTATAAGGACCTAGGAAAAAAGGAATCTTAAACTGTTTCTATATGGAATGCAATCTTAAAGTACACATTTATTAATGAACCTATATATTATAAAACGATGTAGAATTCAATGTATTATATCTAGGAGAGAATGGAATAGATTATGGAAATTGTACAAACAACAGAATATAGAATATTTTAAAATATACTTTTCTCAGACAAGCACTAGAAATACCTTTAGTTTCTGTACTGCTCATTTCAACAGATAAGTTAAAATTATTTCTGATTTAAAAAATCACAAACTGCAGAAATTATTATAAATGTATACAAAAACTCTTGAATACATTTTGACATAAAAGTCAGGCAATTGAGTTGGAATAATACGATGGAATACATGAATTTTTACAGTAAGATATTGCTGTTAATTTGTACTGTGAAAATATTTTGTACGGACCAAAGAATGGACTGGCACATTGAAATTTGCAAAGCTTAACAGAACCATTATGACTTAGGAAAAGTTTGTACAGCCTTCCACAACTTCAAAGAGGTAGTGATACATACTTATCCTTTTGGCAATATCAAATACATTTTCTTCCTAGTTGTTCTTTAGACCTGGTTTGAGATAACGGGTCAACAGAAGGTGATCCAGCATATCTTTGCTATCTATATTCCCAGCAGCAAGATGCAAGAAGTCAAGAGGCCTTACGTTTGGGCATTGGTATCTGCATCATGATGCAGTAAGAAAGAAGACACTCTGGTATTATTCCACGTATAAGCATTGTGCAGGGGTGTTGAGCCATCCACAATTATTGCATGAATATCTGCCTCTTGTGCCACCAACTCATGGATAATGTCTAAGTGTCCACAGTAGGCTTCCCGATGAAGAGGGGTATACTCATCTTGATCCCTAGTATTCACATGAGTGGCCTTTTTGAAAAGTAGTCTTGCAACTGTAGTAAGCCGATTATTTTCGGCAGCCCAAAGAAGAAATTGTTTGGATCCTATTCCATTCTCTTTTTTGGCAACTGATACCATTCCTCACGTATTCATCTCGTTCCTCATCTTCATTAGAACTGCCTGTCAGTGGGAGTGAGGTGTCCATATATTTCCCCAATAGTTCACGCTGGTTGAACTGAAGTCAATATTGAATGGTTAAACTGAAATATAGTGTGGGTCCAAGCTTGAGATGAAATGTACTTTGCTAATTAGAAGGCAGAGATTTAGAAGACTGATATCAAGGCCAGTTCTAAAAAATAAAAATTCATGAGAAACTACAAAAACAAAGAAAGCTGGATATAATGAAATTTCCCTGTTATCTCACGTTTGTGGAAGCCATTGGTAAGCTATCATTCCTCAAGGTAGGCCTAGCCTGAAAAATAATCTAAAGTGATTAGAGCATTAGCAACTTCAAGCACCAGTAGTGTCAAAGGAAAAAAGAAAAGAATAAACCAGAAAAGGAAAGGAAAGGCTAGAAAAAGAAAATATTTACTCTTCATTCTTGTAGTTACTTGTCATTGGATACAACCATTGAGAATAATTTATTTACTGTTTTAGGATTCAGGCCTCTCTAATATGAAAGCATTGATTTCAGGTAATTATTGCATTACTACTATTTATTAACTCATGGGGATTGAACCTATGGCTTTGTATATATTAGTCTAGTCCTACAAGTGAGATGTACCCCAGCTCTCTTGTATACTTTTGGAAATAGTTTATGAATTCTTCAATAGTTACCTATTCTACTTTTCATCTTATCTTTTCTCTCCCACATTTTTCCCTATGTGTTTAAGTTTATGTGCTGAAAGCATTCTTCAATTTTATCTTCTAAACTTAGAATTTTGCTTTTGAGTTTACAGAGAAGTTGGTTATTTTCATGACATCTTTTAAAATTATATACAGATAGATGCATTTCACATGTATGATTGATTCTTAGAATTCATTGCAATAAGCGATATTTATATGGTCATATGCACATAGGTATGGAGACATTGTGATCCTCTCCTAAGAATAGTTTCCCTTGTTCCTGCCATGTGAATGCTTAGAGTGCTCTTAGTTAATCATATCCAAGTGTAATTGTATGTCTTTTACTAACTATTCGATTAACTTGTAGATTTATAGACATATCTAGTTATTACAAATGAAGACAACCGTGCAGCATATATTTAATTAGATCTGGCTTATTTCACTTAATATCATTTTTTTCCATTCTTTCCTTTTGTTTAGGAATGGAGTAATGGCATTCTTTCCAATGGAAGCACAGAATTCCAACAATACAACAGAATTGAAGATCCAGAAATGAATCCACTCCTATAGGTAAATAATCTTTGACAAGGAAGCCAGACACACAGGATGGAAGAAAAAAAAATTGTGCTGGTAGAATTGGCAGTATACAGAAAACCGAATTTAGATCCTTATATATATCAGTGTATCAGAATCGATTCCAAATGGATCAAAGACCTCCATGTAATTCCAGATACCTTGAGATTGTTACAGGAAGAGTTAGGAGAAACATGACGGCTCCTTGGTCAAACTTCCAAAGTAAGTCTGGATAAGTGGGATTACATCAAACCAAATCAATCAGTTGTCAGACTGAAAAGCCATGAAGAAAAATGAGATCGTGTAGCACAGATTTATTTGGGAGCAAAACCACAGATGAGAGCCTCAGCAAATAATAAACACTCCTTTCACTAGGTTATTTATGGTGGGATTTACATGAATATAAGAGTTTTCTGGTGGGGATTAGTAAGAAAACAACTAATGTAAAGACAGAGATAGCATGTGAAATGAGTTGTAGCTGGAGAAATGGAGGGATTAAGGCAGGAGGGGAGTCAAATTCAAAGCCTTGGCCTGGTGCCAGCTCAATAAGGCATAGGTGCACAAAGGAAGGGGTGTAAAACAGGAATGGTTATAAACAAAACACAGGTCTGAAGCCTCAAAATAAAGACCCCAGTCTGGGTGGACCAGTCTCGAACATGAGCTTTTATTTAAATTAACTCGCATGAGTTTAGATTTTGCAGACTGGGATGGTACATAGTCACAGGCAATGTCTGCTATGTCAGGTAATCCAATGTACTCTTTCACATGTTACCCAATAGCCAGGTTTCAACACAAATGCTTACAATGAGATTCTACAAATGAGCCTGCAACCTTTCCCTCTCATGAATCAAATTTCTGTCAAATGATTTCTGTCTTCCAGATGTTTACACATTTCTCATGATCTTTTCTACTATTTTGTCTTCATTATTGATGTTCATAATACTTTTGTGTTTTTGTGTTTTGTTTTGTGTTGTTTTGTGTTGTGTTGTAAACGTGAAGTTTAATGGTCTACCTTGTATTTTTTGCTCATGGCTGATGACACTCTATTCCTCGAGCCACATTCTCACCTTCTGCTTCTTGCTGGATAATTCGAGATAAGTTTTCACATTTTGTTGTTTGGACTGATATTGAACTAAAATATTCAGGTCTTAGCCTCCTGGGTTTCTAGGATTGTACACATGAATGGCTAACACCAATCTTTGCTTTAATGTTATTTTAATTATGTAGTAAAGTGGAAGTATATTTGTGTTGTGTGCAATTTTCAAATACAAGTTTGAATCAACTGGATATAATGTAATTGTTATCAATTTTAACAGTTGAATCAATGAATAGTACACATTCCCAAAGAAATATAACTGAAAACAAAAGGTATAATTGTCTTCTTAAAAAAAGTAATGGAACCATGAATTTCTTTCACTTTAAAATTTATGTTTTATATAACTTTAATTAGCAGAATAAAAGTAAATATATTAATTGTATACCACAAGAAGCAAGGTGATTATAGTTAAGAATATATATATATTTCATCATAGCCAGAAGATAAGTTTTTGAGCATTCTCACTAAAAAGAAATGTTACTTGCAGAAGTTAATGGATATGATGTAGCTTGATCGTTACACAACATATAAATGAATAGGATTACCACTTAATATTTCATAAATATGTAAAAAATAATTATGTAGCTAGGTGCTAGTGGTTCATGTTTGCAACACCAGCTACTAAGGAGTCTGAGAGCTCAGAATCATGGTTCAAAGCAAGCTTAGGCAGGAAGTCCACGAGACTCTTATCTCCAATGAGCCAAAAGAAAACTAGCAGTGGCTCAAGTGGTAGAGGACTAATCTTGAGCTGAAGAGCTGAGGGACAGTGTACAGGTCCATATTTTAAGCCCCATGCACCAAAATTAAAAATAAACATATATATGCAGATATATATATATATTATATATATATATATATGTTTGTAAAATTATATATATAATATATAATGCGTACCACAATGAGTGTGTAGCGTTATTTCTACTATAAACTGTTATCATTTCATTAAATTGGAATAACATATTTCTACAATAAAATATAACTAAAGAAATTTAGTCCCTGAAAGCAATTAATCCTGATTAAAACATTGTCATGTACTATAAACCCTAAATACCAGAGAGCAGCTCCTGAAGCAGTTCTGGCACTATCATTTGTTTTATTCATTCTACTTAAAATCTTCTCTTTTCAAGAGCATTTAACTGCTATTATTTTGAAATTGTGGTTAATACTTATTTGACTGCTATTTTTAAAGAATGCACCATCCAATACTGGTTTTATTTTTCTAACTTTTTGTGTCTAATCTATTTCGGAAACAGCTATTTGAATTACATGAATTGCTTATTGAAATTGAATCAGTGTAGAGAGGAAAAGAAGAAAAAAGTGTCTCTGTGGGTATGTCATGTTAAAAATGTACTTACAAGGTATTTATTTTTATATCATCTATTTTTATTATATTTAGATTCTGATAAAATTTAGCCTCTCAACTCACCCAATGATAATGCAGTCTTATTTCATTTCTGCCAAAAGCGAACAACAAATTATGATTTATTTATTTAACAAATTTTTTTAAAATTATCTTTATTTAAAAAACAATTTTTTACATTTACATGGGCAGGTAGCCCCTCTGTACAGTATGTTCTCAAATAAAATAAAATAATATTAAAAAAAAACAATTTTTAAAAAAAAATTAGCCAAAGCAAATATTTTATTACATATTTAAAGTCATGTTCAGACACTATGGTGGAAGCCAAACAGGAGAAAAAATCATGTTTTTATTCTTCTTCGAGGCACTCTGATTTACTTCACCTATTTCTAAAAGAATGAAATTCTTGATTTAAAGCCTTTTGCTTGATATCCACAATGTGTCATTCTTCCTTTATTAATAGGAGAATTTGGAGAAAGGATGAGAATTCACACTAGACAAAAAGGAAAAGAGAAGAAGAAATCTAGATATTTTGTTTTTCCTCATCTCAATCACAATGTATGAATAATAAAAAAGATAACCCCACAAGTGATCTCATGGAGAATGCTTCTTTATAAAAATTGTAATATCATCAAACAGGAAAAGTTGTCTATTTGTTTAGTTTTCGTTTAGTATTTGTTAAATTCTTGTGTGCTACAGTCAACAATCATAAAAGCATACAAGGATGGTAAGAAACTAACTTCTCAATATCATATTCTAATATTAGCTTAACTCTTGTTGTGTTATATGTATGTGGCTATATTTGAGTTTTGCCTCAATTTCATATGCTATGTTCTTTCAGTATATAAGTTGAAAGAAGATTTCCTCTGGAAATATGCTATTTTTATAGCTAAGAGAAAACAAGTCAGCTGTCAGCTGTTAGACAGGGAGAATTGCATAGAAATCTGTTGCCAATTCTCGTTCATTTTTGTAAGCTAAAGTAAGTCACATGACCCATCGCATTGCAGAGTAGAGTTAAATCTCACCTACAGGGAGCTGATGCAGGACATAGAGTAATATGCCAAAATATGCAACACTTGAGATAAAGAGGAAAAAAATGAGAACTATAATACAGTCAATCATACTGGCTATCACATATGTCTCTGCAAGAAGGAGGCTATTATGTACATTTGTTTCTAAAACTACTGAGATGTTCAAATCATGTCTTTTATGCTTGGATGTTACAAGAATTAGAGAACATTTTGATACTTAGACAGCATAAAATCTCATAGAAAGCTGGAGTAATCATTTCAATACTCCATTTTGTTCTGCTAAGAGAAGAAAGCATTTTATAGTCAATACTTTATATTTTATTACCTAGTATCTTTTTTTTCCAGAAATGGATTTTGTTAATATATGTGACTATCCACCAGAATAAATGCATTCATTTATATGCACCTTGTGCAGATAGTATAGTCAAATAGATGTAAATGGGCGTTCATCAGTAGCACTTTTTAAAAATCCAAAAAATGTGGGCAGGGAGCCAATATACATATTGTCCCACCATCTCCTTCCACATCCTCCTTCTTCCTTCATAGGAAAAACAATCAATAAAAAGGCTTAGATATTTGGCTCTTGACCTTGAAAGTGGAAGCAGAAGAGGACTGTTAATGGTGTTTTACATAATAATGTCACATGTAACACCCCTATGTGTCCTGCAGGTCTTAACACTGTACTTGCTTAGTGATGTGACAAGAATGTCAGCCTTATTGGACTTAGTATTGTTTTCCACTTCCTTTTCTACCACCTGGCCTAAATTATAATACATAGTAACAGAATGAAAAATTAATGCTATCTTAAGAAAGTCATTAAGTCTCTGGGAATGTGGCTTCATGGTACAGTTATTGCCTAGCATGCATGAATCCCTGAAATCAATTCCTCAGTACCAAATAAACAGAAAATAAACACTGGAAGTAGTGCTGTGCCTCACATGGTAGAGTGCTAGCCTTGAGCAAAAAAAACAAAACAAAACAAAACAAAAAACACCTCAGGAACAGTTCCCTGGCCTTCAGTTCAAGTGCCAGGACTAGCAAAAAAGACAGTAAATGCAAAATAAACAACCCATACTTGGAAAATGTAATTGCCCTTCCATACTGATACCTGACAATAGTCCTTAATTAATTCATGTGCTTTACCCATATTAGAATACAGTGTTGAAAGAAATGTTTTGTTAATAGGTCATGGTAATTAATGCCAGAAATGTGCTTTGATATCAAGTGAAGTTTAATACTGGAAATTCAAAGCTTCCAGGCATTTCAGTGGTCACTGCTCATCACAATGAGACAGGTAGTCTAAGTAAGATTTGAAATCTTTTTGCTCAGTCATGGCACCAAAAATGCAGAGGCTAATTAACAGTTGTGACTGAAGAGAAGAAATAACTCCAAATGGAAGGAATAAATGATAATAATAATAATAACTAAGGTATACCGGTGACTGTTAGAGGGAACCATTTTTGGTTATTGAAGAACTAGTAATCAAGTAGGCTTATTCCTCATTGCCTTTAGCATTCTAAATCTCCTTGGCTAGTTTTTAATTTCTGTGTGATAAATTGTATCACCTTCTGTGCTGTTCTTTCATACCTGATCTTTGCCTTGTAAAAATCTCACTTCATTTTTCTCTATTTCTCTGTGAACAATTTGTGATACTAAGTCCACATATGCAGTCAGTAGAGGATGCTAATGTAAGAGTTGCATAGCACATTAGTCCTTAGTGTAACAAGATGGAAAAGGAGGACATATTTATTGCTACCTCAATTTTTCTGAAAAGTTGCAATGTCACATCAATTGATTCAAATTTCCATTCTTTGTCTACATAGTGTTATAAATTGCACATAAATGCAAATATGAGCTGGGTGCTGGTGGTTCATGCCTGTAATCCTAGCTACTCAAGGAGGTTGAGACCAGAGGATTGCAGGTCAAAGCCAGCCTGGTCCGGAAAGTTCATGAGACTCTTATCTTCTGTTAATCACAAGAAACCTGGATGTGGTGCTGTACTTAAAGTGGTAGAGTGCTCAGCTGGAGCTGCAGAGTTGAGGGACAGGGCCCAGGATAAGAGTTGAAGCCCTATGGCCAACAAAAAAATGCAAATATGACTTTAAGTTTCCCCAAAAGGAACTACAAAGTCAATAGTTATCTTCCCAAGATGCAAAAATAATTCCAAAATGAATGGTGTACCTACTTTGGTGAGTTATTTAAGTTATGGCTTCTTTGCTGGACATATTTTCTTCTTTTAAAAATTGTCAAATATTAGATTTATAATAAACTTCTAGTATTTCTTGGTTCAAAACAGAAATCTTATATCACTTGGCTTTTTTACTTTCTCATTTCAAAGCCAACCCAGGCAGAAGAGTCTGTCAAATTCTTATCTGTAATTAAACAACCAAAAAGCCAGAAGTGGAGTTTTGGCTCAAGCAATGGAGTACTAGCTTTGGGGGAAGTTGGACAAGGAAGAAAATTTTTAACGGACATGGTCTAGCATCTGACATCAAGCCCCAGAACAAGCACAAATTAAACAAACAAATAAACAAGCAAAAAACAGCACATATTTCTTTGGGACCATCCTTAAAGCATTGGATTGAGAAGAGACTTCTTTTGCTGATCATACTGACTCGATCTTGCCTTTTTGGAATCCTTATTGGGATGGAGAACTCAGGACCAGACTAAAGGAATGGATAACTAACTCCTGCAATAGGAAAATCATCTCAGGAGGGAAATATCCATGCATAAGACTCTTTACAACCTCCATGTCTTTGTTTCTTTACAGCAGAACACTTTTTTTTTGTCCGGTCGTAGGGCCTGAACTCTGGGCCTAGACACTGTCCCTCAGCTCTTCAGCTCAAGGCTAGCGCTCTACCACTTCAGCCACAGCGCCACTTTTGGTTTTTTTCTTTTTTGCTTATGTGGTGCTGAGGAATCAAACCCAGGGCCTCAGGCATGCACGGCAAGAGCTCTACCACTGAGCCACCTTCCCAGCAGAACACTTTTTAAACTAAGTTATTTCCTTTTTTCCTATGCTGGCCTTCAAATGGCACATTGTTTTTTAAAACTCTCAACTACAATTTTACAGACATGTTTTATATGAGTAATTAACACACTCGAACAAGTCAGGGACAGAGTTTCCTTCAAGACTTGGATTCTTTTCTTGTTCAGTAAAAAGGAACACAAATTAACTTGAATTTTGTCATTTCTCCATGTTCAATTCCTCTCTTGGGATCAGTTTCCACTTGCAGTAACAGTTCCTTCCACTTATTTCCAGTAACAATCTATGGCACTGCTCGAGTTAAAATGAATGTTTTCTGGCTTCCTTGAAATAGCACAAAGACATCTTTGGACATGAGGTGACACCTGTTTCAGGGACAACTTAGCAAAGACAAATATGGAATTTAAATAGCTTATAAAAACATTATCTATTTTGTATGTCCCTCCCCCACAGTATAACCCCTGCTTTCACTATATTTGATGTCGGTATAATTTGTGGAGGAGATGGGGAAAACAAGTCGTTTAATGATACAGGTGGGCCCGATGCAACAATGAGAAGTACATGTTGTCATGTCAAAAACGAACTCTATAACTTTGGTTCTCTGTAACTTAAATTTAACTGGAAGAAGATTCTCAGAATGTTTTTTTGTGAGTGTGTATGTTGTGCATTATTTCTTTTTTTTTTTAATTGTATTTTATTTTATTTGAGAACATACTGTACAGGGGGGCTACAATTACATGGGCAGGATAATGCATACATTTCTTACCAAGCATTGCAGCCTCCTCCTTTGTTTACCCTTCACTTCCCTTCCCCGCCTCCCCCCTCCCCCCACCCAATTTTACCCCCCTCCCCCCACCCAATTATACCCCCCTCGCCCCCCCACACCGACATTGTAAAGCTGGTTTTGACATGACATTTTGTACTTCTCATTGTTGCAACAGGTCCACCTGAATCCTTAAACGACTTTTTGTCCCCATCTCCTCCACATGTTATACTGACATCAAATATAGTGAAAGCGGAGGTTACACTGTGGGGGAGGGACATACAAAGCAACAAAGAAATAATCTTATAAATGAGTTAGAAACACATGCATGAAAGAAACGAAAACATTAAAATACATATTTAAGGGTTCATTTTCCTAACATCACATTATCTGACCTTTTCCGCTTGACTCATACCTATACTAGATATTGCAAATAAGGGAAACCATGGGACCTATGCTTCTTTGGGCCTGGCTTACTTCACTTAATATAATTTTTTCCAAACCTTTCCATTTCCTAACAAATGGGGAAATGTCATTCTTTCTGATGGAGGCATAGAATTCCATTGTGTATATATACCACATTTTCTTGATCCATTCATCTACTGAGGGGCATCTGGGTTGGTTCCATATCTTAGCTATGGTAAATAATGCTGCAATAAACATAGTTGTGCTGGTAGCTTTAGTGTGGTCTTGTTTGTAAACATTTGGGTAAATGCCCAAAAGTGGGATTGCAAAGAGAAGCTTCTCTGAAGAAGAAACAAGGATGGCCAATAGACACATGAAGAAATGTTCAACATCCCTAGCCATAAAAGAAATGCAAATCAAAACAACATTGAGATATCACCTCACTCCAGTTAGAACAGCAAAAATCAAGAACTCTAACAACAACAGATGCTGGAGGGGATGTGGACAGAAAGGAACCTTACTTCATTGTTGGTGGGAATGTAAACTTGTTCAACCACTTTGGAAAGCAGTATGGAGGTTCCTCAGAAGACTTCACATAGATCTCCCCTATGATCCAGCAATCCCACTTTTGTGCATTATTTCTTAAGTGTACATAAGTTAACAGTAGGAGAATCAATAGGAATAATAGGAGAAAAAAGTTCTGTGTTTAAGTATATTGGTTCAATATACTACAGAAAACTCTGCAAATAAAACAACTATGAAACAATAAAGTCAATGCAAATATGTAGATCTATGGGAGTGACATAGAGAAAGCATTAATACTAAGTGGAACATGAAGGATGAGGCCACTCTCTTTCATCTTCTAGCTCTAAATCATGGTTGCTAATCACACAAATTTGTAAAACGTAGAATGGAAGAATAGTTCTTGTTCCAAAGCAAGTTAGATATAAGAGCATGTACTTAACGGGAAAGAAAAAGTCCACGTTGAGAGTGAGGGAATTATACTAGCAATGAACTAGTGGCTAAGATCTCATTTCTCTTTCTTTCTTTCATTCATTCTTTCTCTTTTCTTTCTTTCATTCTTTCTTTCTTTCTTTCTTTCTTTCTTTCTTTCTTTCTTTCTTTCTTTCCTTTTTCCTTTCTTTTTTTTTTTGATGGTCGTGGCAGGGCTTGAACTGTGGGCATGGGCAATGTCTCTCCGCTCTTCAGCTCAAGGCTAGTGCTCTACCATTTGAGCCACAGCGCTACTTCCAGTTTTCTGGTGGTTAATTGGAGATAAATGCCTCAGAACATTTCTTTCCTACTCATGCTAGATTTGAATTGCAATCCTCAGATCTCAGCCTCCTGAGTAGCTAGAATTATAGGCGTGAGCTCAAGTGATAGAATACTAGTCATGAGCAAGATTGCTGAATAAGGTTGCTGAGGCTTTTGCATATATACATACAAACATACACATACACACAGAGTAACTTATATATGCAAACAAACATAAACAAATGAAATAACTCTCGGAATGTGTAGAAAAGTTTAAAAAACAATATAAAATATATCCTGAGTAAAACTAGATCATGTGATAATTTTTAATATTAGAAAGTCCTCAAGTGAAATTTCTTCAAAAAGTTTGAGAATATTACATAGGTAGGAACCAGAGATAGTAAGAAAATCAAGTAATCATTACAAAATGGATTGGATCCATGGAAGAATGAATCAGAGACCCTGCATGTGCATCTGAAAGTGTTCATATCCTGTGTTAAATGTTAGCACATCTTTGAAAATAGTACATAAACAGTTTGAGCAGTCAGAGAAGTTCAGAATTGCTAGTATGTAGATTAAATAAACCAACAAACTATGACAGGGCAATGTGATA
Source organism: Dipodomys merriami (assembly GCF_024711535.1). Classification (NCBI taxonomy): domain Eukaryota; kingdom Metazoa; phylum Chordata; class Mammalia; order Rodentia; family Heteromyidae; genus Dipodomys; species Dipodomys merriami. Next base: position 218,998 of record NW_027206463.1, on the reverse strand, counting down.
CAAGCCTGGAATTCTAGCAGACTAAGACAAGAGATTAGAGAGTATAATTACATAGCGATACCTTCCCTGGGCCAGATAGTATAATTTTATCTCCATGAAACACCAAACAACAAGAAAGGGATACACAATTGGAAGTTTGGGCTAATTTGTGTCATTATGTTTTGAGAAGTCGTTTCCTATTGAAATGCAAAACACTTATAATCCTCAGTTGTGTTTTTAATGCTCTCTTCATTACAGAACATTCCTAGATGCAAAATGGCTCCTGATTCCCAATGAAAACTTTGAAAAAGTAAGCATCCTTCTGTTGGATTCCAAAGAAATGATGAAGGATTACAAATGTTTAAGCTTGGAGAAATAGCAAAGTTCGTCTAATGTAGGACTTTGTAGACCTTGCTAAATTAGAATTTAGATTTAAAATAAATATTTTGTCTTTGTTTGTAATTTTGTATTCTATAAGATAATACAAAATTATTTTTAAGTAGAGGGTTTAATTGACAAATTCACAAATGATTCTGGCATTCTACTTGCTTAAAATATTCTTTTAAGCGAGGTATAATTAGAATTTAGTTAATAGATAATACATGTATAATATGATACTGTGAATAATCTAGACAGAGTTGGCAAGAAATGAATGAAATTAATTTGTTAATTTAGAAAAAGCAATTTTTTTGAGGCTTTGGTGTAACAAGGTATGAAGAGAGTAATTATGTGACGTCTTGGTTTGTGTCTCTATTTGTAATACAGGAAGAAATTTCCTTAATTATGTGCCTCTGTATTCAATGAGAAAAATGCCAGGGCTGTGGTTTGTTTTTATTTTGTTTTTGTTTTTTGTTTGCTCCTCAGTCCTGAACACTGGAGCTGGCCACTCTCTCTGAGCCGGTTTTTGCTCAAGGCTTGCGCCCTACCACTCAACCTCAGTGCCACTTGTGTCTGGCTTTTTCTGAGCAGTTTATTGGAGATAAGAATCTAAGGAGCTTTCCTCCCTGGGTGGGCTTTGAACCATAATCTTCTGATCTTAGCCTCCTGACTATCTATGATAGATAAAAATATAAATATAAATAATATTTGCAAGTGTTCTGATTTCAAGCATAACACTGGGGGGGAAATGTTTCAGAAAAGTTTAATGTAGTGTTCTTTTCACAATAGGAACGGCATCACATTAGCAGAAGTGTAGTATTTTTTTGCAATAGTGATAAGCTATTCATGATGTGAATTAAGGGAATATTGAGGTGCACCTTACAAGTTGGAAATTGTTGGGCTAGGATGAGTTTATGACATAAAAGCTTGGTATTGGTGGTCATAGAAATAATAGCTTATTCTTGAGGAATTAATTATAACACACAGTAGTTTTATCCTCTACAAGAACGTGGCTATATTTTCTGTTGATTTCTGAAACCCCCATTGAAACTGAAGCTATTGCAGAATTAAATAACATGCAAATAAGTACTGTTTTGAATGTCTCTCTATGTCTGTGTACCAGAGACATTCAAAAATTGAATGTCAAAATTCTGGTTCAGAATTTGAAAATGAGTAGTTAGTAATTGTAGTAATTTTGAAGAACACATATATTCTGTCCTCTTAACAATTATTCAGTTTTAAAAGTTAGGAGCTTCCAGAGAATTAAACTGTTTTCTGTTTTACTATGTGACAATACTAAAATTTTGTTTTTTTTTCAAAATAATGGCAAATATATTGTGAAAATATTGTATAGTTGGAAAACGTTCAAGTTGATGATCCTCTGATAAAGAAGGGGGTAATTAATTCAAATTAGATGCAAAATAGTGTTCATTTTTAAAAAAGGTAATACACCTAGAATAATATTTACTATAGCAATACAGTTAAATTATGTATTTTTTATTTAAACTTGATTGCTTTATTTTGTATTTTTTTAAGTTCACAAAAAGCTTTACAATATCTATTTTCCCTGTTGGTCATCAAGGCTTTATTGTAAGACAATAAAAGTTTTGTCACATCATTTGGGCATTAATAAAAAACAACAATCTACAAATAAGAGCATTTTGCAAAATATACTGTAGAACACATCTGAATATATCTATCCTAAAATTAGAATTTAAAAGGCATCAAAAAGCAAAAATCAAATAAGCTGTTAAACACTGACAAACATCAGAATGCTGCCAATGGAAAGCTATAACAGCTTTAAATGCTTGTGCCTGTACTGAAATATATGTTAGTAAACATTTAATAATTTCAATAAAGTGAATAACACCTCTGCCTATGGTAGTGTCTCAAATTTTACTTGTAAAAAATTCTTGATTAAAGGAACTGAATTCTGGGAACAGAATATTTAAGGGAAAAAAAAACACCGAGAGGATAAAATAATATCAACATCAATGATGCCTTGATCTTTCTAAATTGAGCAACACATCATTATTTACACTGAAGAATAGCAGATAATATATGGAACTTTTATTGGGCTTATAGTTTATAAATGTTGAAAAGTTAAGAAGTTAGATTTCAAAGAGAGGAAAATTAAGGTGGTCTTAGAAAACTTAAATGGCCTTCATCAAAACTTGCAAAATGATACAACACATATTTTGAAGCACAAATCATAAGCTACATTAAAATTATTTATATTGCTATTTTGACATTCAATGTAAACTTTAGGTACTTTTAGATGAAGGCAACAATAAAGGGCATAGAAATATGCCAGAATTGAAGTGATAACATGGTAAAAAGAAAAAGAATGGGAGTATAATGCAATTGGGCAGTAATAACAAGCATGATTGTTAAAAGTGCCGTATTAACTAATGCTACAAAATTTTATTTTGGTTCAATGCACAGGACTGCTGAAAATGGCGAGGAAAAATGGAATATTCTAATGGTCCCTGTTAAATTCTTAACTAACTCATGATTTTGTTGGCTCACTCATGAAAGACTGGAACACACGCAGACTGCTTGCTAACTTACTAATTCTCCTTTGTTTCTTTCAAGAACATTTGGAAGGTTAAGACATTTAAAAATCAACAGAACAGGGGCTGGGAAGGTGGCTCAGTGGTATAGCGATTGCCTTGCATGCCAGAGGCCCTGGGTTTGATTCCCCAGCACCACATAAGCAAATAGAAAAAAGCCAGAAGTGGTGCTGTGGCTCAAGTGGTAGAGCACTAGCCTTGAGCTGAAGAGCTGAGGGACAGCATCCATGCCCAGAGTTCAGGCCCCACAACCGGCTCCCACCCCCCCAAAAAAAAAATTCAGCAGAACAAAACACTCATATTATAGAGACTAATAAAAAATAGTTTGAAAAATGGTTTAAACCAGTATGGGTCTATGGAAATGTTAAACACCAATCTCCTATATTTGCTGAGTTTTTTCTGTAGAAAGTTATTGCAGTAATTACATTTTTAAAATACTCATCTTCCACCTCAAATTGATTTCTTTTATTTTACTATATGATATTTAATATTTTTATCAACTACAGTACTCAAACATTCATGAATATTTTAAGAGAAAACACTGTTATATGTTTTGAGAAAAAATTGTTATGATTTAGAATTTTGAAAGTTGTTTTGTTGCTGAATGAGAACTGTTCTGAAAGCAAATATGCACTAAGTCAGCAAAAAAAATCACAACTCAAAATGGTAACAGTTTTCACATGGCGATCTCTGCTCCAAAAATGCAAAAGACTATCATTTTAAGTGGAATGATCTCTACCTATAAATTATACTCAAATGACTAAACAAATCAGCATATGTTATCAAAGACAGTAAAGTAGAGTAAGTACAAAGAGCTACTCTCCAGGATTGTTTTACCAAAGCTTATCAAATTAACCATCATTTGAGGGGAGAGATGGGGAGTTGCTGTGGGAATATGGACTAAGTGAATTTATGTTTAGAAAAAAATTATAGCTAAAGTATCTTTCCAAGACTATTTTAGACCTTTGACTGAATTGGAAATATGGCCAAATAAAATATTGCTCTTCATCACAAAAGTCCCGTACATTAAAAAATTACACAGTTCCACAGGTGGATGAGGGAGTGTGGTTATATCTAGAAAGATTACTTTTAATGTTTATTATACCTAGACACTTATTCTTCTAAAAATGCTCTCCAAAATCTTGAGCAGAATTATCATACTCTGCAATTTAATGCTTCAATTGTTCAACACAACGCTCACCTATTTCATGTAAATTTTGCCTCAGTGCAAACTGTATTGACTGTTCTAATGAAGGATCTTTTTCAATCAGCATTTTCACAACCATCCCGAAAGTTTTGCAGTTTTGCCGATAAACCTTTGATGAAGGAACTGTTGAAGAGCTTGAAGGTGAAGTGTCTCATGATGTTTTCAAAGACTGAGTAGAGGGCTGGGGAGGTAGCTCAGTGGCAGAGCACTTGCCTTGCATGCATGAGGCCCTATGTTCGATTCCTCAGCACCATACAAGCAAAAAGAAAAAAGCTGGAAGTGGTGCTGTGGCTCAAGTGGTAGAGTGCTAGCCTTGAGCTGAAGAGCTGGGGGTCAGCGCCCAGGCTCAGAGTTCAGGCACCACAACTATGCTGAGACTTGTGGAATGAATATGCTCTGCTCCGTCCTGGAGAGTAGCCCCTGCTGCTGAAACTGGAGCCAGATCTGTTGTGTGGAGAGTCCTTTCGACCTCCAGGTGACTCTGAAAAATGGATGCTCCCTTTTATGGGGAGAACGATCCCTTGAAAAATGGGAAAAGTAGAAACTTTTTCTTCTAAAACCATCTCTTCTGTTCCTCATGGTGGTTGGAGAGTAGACAAGAAAGAGTGAAATTTTATTTTATGTAGCTTATGTCCCCTCTTTTTTATTCTTTTCATTTTTTCTCTTTCTTTTTTGCATGCCTTAATTGCTGTTCTGCCCAGGTGCAGATATATAACCTTCATCGATTATTATATGCTATCCCCCATTGAGTACACACATAATCCAGAAATTTATTACTCTATTCACAAACTCTTAGGCTTAAATTCTTTAATAGCAGTATTATCTCTTTATACCTATATAATTTTCAAGTAACTAATTTTAAGGATTTTTATTTTTTAGTTTTTCATATTTCCTTTCTGTTCCTCCCCTCCTCTCATCCTATCCTTTTCTTCTCTCAATAACATTTCTTTATATTTACATAATTTTGAGTTTCACTTTTTAAATTTCAATTGTTCTTTTTCAATTTTTTTCTTTTTTTAATCTCTCTCCTAACATTCTGTCCAATCCTTTTCCCTCTCTGAAATTAGAACTTGATTAAATTCACTCCCCTTTTGCCTTTCCACATACAACTAAACTTATTTCTCCCACATATTTCCCTAAACGTAATAATTTCTGTTTTGCCAAATTCTTCTCTGCTGTTCAAAGCCTATTAATCATACTTGTTTGAATAGATTGTATCTGTTGAACTACATTTTATCTGCAGTCATTTTGACTGTGCAAATAAAGGACTCTGGTTGATGATTGCCTTAAAATACTATTCGAGCACACAATTTTACTTTCATACCAAATGGTCAGAACAAGACAGAAAAACACAAGAAAAATGGCAAATCCGGGTATCTCAACTCCCATTCATGATAATCAAGTGACAGAACAGTTAATGAATAATCCAGAGGAGAGTCCCCAAAAAGCTCTACAAACACTACTGCTAAACATGGTGAATGAAATGATTGAAAACTTGCAAGCGTCTCAGGATTAGCATGATAGGAAGAGAGAGGAGGCAAACCAAAGATCAACACAGAGATCTCGTGAGCATGAGGAACTACTCAAAGAGTGATACAAGAATTGAGTGAGCATGTTGAGAAGAGTCAATGAGAAATGAAGGAATTGTGTGAGCAGGCTGAGAATAGTCAAAAAGAAGGACAGGAATTATGTGAACGTGAGGAAGCTAATCAAAGAGTTATACAGGAATTTTGAGAGGGGGATGAGAATACACAAAGATCAATAAAGGTATTCATGGAATCTATAAACAGACAGCTGAAAGAATTCAGGTAAATCACAAAGGGAATGCTGAATGGAGCCCAACAGAAGGAATGGGAGTTCAAGGAAACCATAACCAATCAACTAAGTGATTTTAGAATAAACACTGAGCACAAAATTAAGGAAGTAAAGAATTTCATACAAGATCGAAAACAAAGCTCCAACAAAGAATTTGAAGCCATCAATGCCAACCAATTAGAAGGAAAAGAAAGAAAAAAATTAGAAAGTCTTGACAGTAGGTTAGACCACGCAGAACATCGAATCTGAGGGAGTGAGGACAGCCAGGTTATTATAGAGAAAGAACATACAACTATCCAAGACAAATCCGAAAAATATGATACATCTATTCACCATTTGGGAGACACCATCTGACGGCCTAATCTGAGGATAATGGATGTGGAGGATAACATAGAGACATAACTTAATGGTCTAGCAAACTTGGTTAATAGGATCCTAGAAGAGAATTTCCCAAAGATGCAAAAAGATAGGCCTATTCAGATACAAGAAGCTTTTAGAACTCCAAATAGACTAGACAAGAATAGGATATCCCACCATGACATTATAATCCGTACGGGATCAGTTTAGACAAAGGAAAAATTCCTTAAAACTCTCAGGGAGTAAAAGTCAACCACTTATAAAGGGAAACCAATTAGAATCACCTCAGATGTCGCAGCAAGACAATTAAAGCAAGAAGAGCCTGCGATGATCGAGGCCATGCTCTAAAGACAACTATCAATCAAGAACAGTGTAACCAACGAAACTCTCCTTGATAACCGAAGGTGAAATAAAAACCTTCCATAGCAAAGAAAAACTGAAACAATATGTCTCCACCAAGCCAGCCCTATAAAAGATACTTGAAGATGCCTACACATAGAAAAATCAACAAGACCACAAGAAAGGCCAAGAAACTGCACCCAAACTGAGAATCCAACAACCATAGGAAGAATCCAGTCACTGAAGAACCCAAGAAGGTGGATTACATTGCAGGAACTCTCAAACACCTATCATTCCTAACTCTGGACTTAACTCTCCAATTAAGAGACATAGATTGTCTAGTTGGATTAAAAAGCAAGATCCTTCTATCTGCTGCCTTCAGAAGTCAGAACTGGTCCATAAAAAAACATATTTTGAAGGTGAAACAAAGTCTACCGGGCAAATGGCTCCGATAAACTGGTGGGAATTACAATCCTAATATCACATGAAATAGACTTCAAATTAAAATTAGCGAGAATAGATAAAAAAATGTCGCTACATACTAATTAAGGGATGGGTCCTTCAGGAGGATATTACAATTCTACATCTCTATTCACCAAACCACGGAGCACCCAAATTTATCTAATAAACACTACATTCCCTCAATTTTCACATAGATCCAAAGACATTAATTGTTGGGAACTTTATCACACTCCTATCCCCACTTCATAGATCAACTTGGCAAAAAACTCAACAGAGAAACCACAAATCTAAAAACCTAGATTTAACAGACATCTACCTAATATTTCACCCAGCAGCATCAGAATACACGTTTTTCTCAGCAGCACACAGAACATTTTCCAAAATAGACCACATTTTAGGTCCAAAGCAAACCTGTCCAAATTCAGAAATATTGAATTTATACCTTGCATTACTAAGAACACAAGGGAATAAATTTAGAACTCAACACCAAAAGCCACCAAAGAAAGTCCTGTAACATTTAGATGCTAAACAACACACTGTTGAATCACCAATGGGTCATGGAAGCGATTAGAAAGAAATTCCAGTGTTCATGATATTCAACAAAAATGAACATATAAAATTACCAGATCCTCTGGGACAAAGCAAAGGCAGTACTCAGAGGTAATTTTATAGCTCTGAGTTCCTTCAACAACAAATTGGAGAGAGCTGAAATAAAAAATTTAGATAGATCTGAACCTCCTTGAAATAGAGCAGCAAGATAAACCCCAATCCAGTAGACGGAAAGAAATAATCAAAATTAAATCAGAATTTAATGAATTAGAATCTAAAAAAAAATACAAGGAATCAACCCAACAAAGAGTTGATTCTTCGATAAAATTAACAAAATAGACTTTAGAAAAACTTAGAAAAAGAATAGAACACAGCAAAATAAATAATGTCAGAGATGAGAATGGAAATTTCACCACAGAAACTACCAAGATTCAGAACACTATAAGGGAATACTTCTCAAAACTTTATGCTAGTAAGGTTGAGAACTTGGCAGAAATGGACCATTTCCTAGCAAATATTGACATGCTGAAACTAAACCAAGATCAGTTGAACCATCTTAAAAGGTGCATATAAAGCATTGAAATAGAAACAACAATAAGAGACCTCCCATCGAAGAAAAGCCTAGAATAAGATAAATTTACAGTGGAATTCTACGATACCTTCAAAGCAGAACTTACACCAATACTCCTTCAAATCTTCAATGAAATTCAAAGAGAATGTTCACTACCGAACTCATTCTATGAAGCCATCAATTCCCTCATCCCAAAACCAGGCAGAGACTCATCAACGAAAGAGAAGTATAGACCCATTTCTTTGATGAACATTGAAGCAAAAGTTCTCAACAAAATTTTGGCCAGTGGACTTCAACTATTCATCCAAATAATCATACATTATAATCAAACAGGATTCATTTCAGGGATGCAAATGAATTAATATAATTCATTACATCAACAAAAGCAATAATAAGAACCACATGGTTATCACAATAGATGCAGAAAAAGCATTTCCAATACTCGTTTACGATAAAGGTTCTGGAAAAATTAGGAATCCACAGAACCTGCCTCAATACAATAAAGGCTATATATGACAAACATACAGCCAGCATTATACTTAATGATGAAAAACTAAAGCCATTCCTCTTAACTCAGAAATCAGACAAGGATGTCCAGTCTCTTCACTTATCTTCAATTTAGTATTAGAATACCTAGCTACAGCAATAAGACAAGATGCAAATATAAAAGGGATCCAAATGGGGAAAGATGAAGTAAAACTCTCCCTCTTTGCAGATGACATGATCTTGTATTTAAAGAATCCCACGGACCTCACTCTCAATTTAATCAGGTTGATTCAAAACTTTGGTAAGTAGCATGGTATAAAATTAACCCTCTAAAATCCATGGCTTTTCTGTATGCCAACAATAAGGAAAGCATGGATGAAATCAGGAAAGCAACTACATTCGTAATAGCTCTACAAAAAATAAAATACCTAGTGAAGAGCTACAGTAACCCCATTTTAAGATTAACCCCACCAACCTGTAGCTGTGCTTCCCTCAGAACAACCTCAAAAGAGGAACAGTTCTCAAAAAACCGCAGGTTGCCACCAACCCTTCCCACCCTCAAGGAATAGAACAGTTGCCTAATTGTACCATCAGAAAAAGGTTAGTGCCATCAGGGTGGACTTAAACCCCCCGAACTTGTGAAATTGCTTATGTGGAGACCCTCTACCCTTGATTGTTTGATACTATAAAAGTTGTGTTAATTTTGTGCTCAGGGCCTCCTATCATCACTGGTTACCTATTGTGCAGAGTACCAAGCTCGAGCTTGCAATAAATGACTCTTTGCTGTTTGCATTGATCATGGTCTCTGGTTGTCTGTGAGGGGGCATCCAAAATCTGGGCAATTCATCTGGGGGCTCATCCGGGATTTCCCCCCATAAACTCACCCAGACCCCAAAGCATGGAGTGGTGAAAAACCCGGCCAGTAAGTTGAGTCATTACCATTCTCTATTTTTGGTCACCTGCAGGTTCTGTATCTGTAATTCTGCTTTCCCGCGGGATCTGTATTCTGGTTGGCAAAGAGTCTTGTAGAACACGCTATAGGGCTCCCACGGGGTCTGTGGGAGAATTCCCCAGTCCCCATCTGGTGAATTGCTGTTTAGTGCAACATTTTTGTGGAAATTTTCCATCTGTAGTCTGGCACTTTCATGCCGGCATTTTTTGGAGAATATGCCATCTAAGTCTGGCCCTTTCTGGTTGGCAATTTACAACCCTCAGCATGTGTCTTTTTCTTTAGTTGTTTCTTTCTGTTGAGTGTTTTGTTTGTCGTTCTGATTTGGCACCTTCAATTTATCAACCATATTCAGGATGAAACTGCCACTGACTACCTGCAAGTGCTCCTAGCAAGATTTTAGCCTCAGGCCTTAGCCCAGGGAGGTCTGAGCATGTGGGAGAACCTGTCAGTCTGAAGGGATGGCCACTAGAGACTTCTTTCCCTTGCTCCAAGATGACTTGGAATTCTCCTCCTTGGAAGGCCCCTGTGTGTCACGTTTGCAGGAATCTAAATGAAAAATCCTCTGGAGGTGAGTAGAGGGGACTCAAATCCCCTGGTAAATGGATTTGAGGCCCAATTGTTAATAGTGGTGAAATGTCACCCCATTCACTGAGACCTGATTTTGTCTTTGTGGCCACTTGTCTGTCTTGTTTACATTGGTGTGGTTTCTGTTCTGTTTTCTGAGGTGGGGAAGTTCTTGGTGAAGGTGGCCAGCTCACTCACCAGACTCTGGATTCAGCTTTCTGAGTGAGAATGGTGCAGAGTTCTGATAGGGATGAACTGGGGGCCCATTAGTCCCCAACTCAGCCTTTGGTTGTTGTCTAGTTCTGTTTAAGAATTGGTACCAGTTTTAAGTGTGGATACTTGGTTTTTGTGTTTATTTGTGTTTTTGTTATTTATTTGAACATTTCTGGGGAAATAAAAGTTTCAGCCCCTAGCTGGGCTCAGTCACAGACCTGCTATGCCCCTCTTCCTGTGAGGCGTGGAAGGTTGGTTCCCTTGACGCCTCAGGCCACATTTTCTCCTTGTGGAGTCTGCCAGTGGGGAGGGTGTGGAAGGCTGTGTGCCTGGTTTGGACTTTTCAACTAGCCCTGACAATGTAAAAATTTGAAAAGTGCTCTTGTCTAAAATTGGATTAAAAAAAATCAGGCCAGTTTAGTTTCAGGCAACCCCCTCCTCCAGCCCTCCTCCAACAGAAGGGATTAAAAAGATCCATTGGTTAATTGCCTTGCTAAACAAGCAAGCTCTGGGAAAATGAAGCTCAAAAAAGGTACTTAGTTTAAAAGAAAAATTGTCTTAAATTTTTGTTTAAAAATTTAAAAAATGTACATACAACTGATGTTGATTTTTGTGCGCTTTAAGATCTGTGTGAGTGTTTTGTATGTGTTTGTGAACATGTTCAAAATAAAAATTGTCTGCATGCTGTAACAATCGGGTGAGTTAAAATTTAAAATGTAAAAGGTTATGAGGTTTGGACCTTACCAAAATTTTAAAGAACTTTTACATTGTTTTAAATGGATTTTTAGAAATTCATTAACTTAAAAATTAGAAAATCTGGTATTTAAAAACCTAGTATTTTAAAATGCATTGGCTGTTTGGGATTTAGTTCCCTTGGCAATAATTTGGGGATAAATAATAAAAATTTACATATAAAGGTTAGTTTTACACTGTCAAAAAATGTTACCTGTTCTGTCTAAAACTGTATTTTATTTAAGAACCCAGAAAAGGACAAAGAAAAGAAAAGGGAAAAATTTAGAAGGTTATGTGTTCCTGGCTAGGTAGAATCAACGCCCCTAAAGTCAGCTTGAAGAAGTTACAGAATATAGACCTTAGACCACCATTCCCCTTTTAAGATCAAGAGTCCAGAGTCAGTTTTGGACAAACGAGGCAAAATAGATAAAATAATTATTTTTTTAAAAAAAATAGGCATAAAGAATAGTATTAACAGCTGTGCAAGTGTTCAGACTGCATCTGTTGGAGAAGGTTACAAGATTAAGCCTTTTGTGTTTGTTTACAAAAATATATGTTTAGTAAAAAAAAATTGTCATTTTGGTAAATTATCCTGGGCTATTGTCTGAACAGTCTTAAAATCCAACGGGGCCAAAGCCTGCCATGTCAATGCAGTTTGTGTAGGAATTTGCAGCCCAGCATGAGCTGTGACAGTCCTTGGAGTCACTGCGAGACCTGCTGATGCAGCTGCACACCCTAATGGGTAAAGTTTGAAGACCGGCTGACAGTCAACTGGAAGAAATCTATATCGTCACTCAGACCACCTCCACCGTGGAAAAGTAGTCTGAAATCCTTTCGGGTTCAATCACCTGAGACTCAACCCAGTTAAAAGCTGCTAAAACTAAGATCTTGTGGGACATTCTTTTGGGTAATATCCAAAAACCCTCTCTATTCCCACAGTGGATATTGGGAGAAAGGATATCACTGGCTTGCTTGCCATAGGCACTTCAGTGCATAGTGACTGGAAATCCACTTTATAGTCACAGCCTAGTTTGTCTCTAGTATGGTAAAAATCCGAGTGTGTTATCAATGCAGGTAGTAAAAGGAATAAGACGCAGCTCTGCTCTTAGCCTTAAAATCTAGCAAAATTCTCCATCTCAGTGGTGTTTTGAGGCTGTTCTGAGATAAGTTGGTTCCACAAGCAACAGGAAAAAATGGGCAGTTTTACACTCTAGCCAAAAGAAGCTCAAGGAATTGTAAAGAAGAGGAGGGTAGTAAAGGAAGCCTTGGGGAAAAAATTGGTATCCTTTGGATAAAAAATAAATTAAAAAGGATTTCTTAAAATGTGTAAAAAATATAAGGACCTTTGGTACTGTTATTTTTTTACTCACAATTGGACCTTGTAAAAAAAGAGATCAGTGTAGTCCATCTCTTAGCTCTGAGATCCCAATACCAAACTGTAAATATAAAAGACTGTGCCAATTAGGGGACCATGATTAGTTCCTGATGCTCTAGAAGAGGATGGAATGAAGAGCTACAGAAACTGCATTTTAAGATTAAGCCCAACAACCTGTAGCTGTGCTGCCCTCAGAATAACCTCAAAAAAGGAACAGTTCTCAAAAAACCGCAGGTTGCCACCAACCCTGCCCACCCTTAAGGAACAGAGCAGTTGCCTAAGTGTTCCATCAGAAAAATGGCAAGTGCCATCAGTGTGGACTTAAACCCACTGAAATTGTGAACTTGCTTGTTTGGAAACCCCCTGAACTTTTGAACTCGCTTGTGTGAAACCCTCTAAACTTGATTGTTTGATATTATAAAAGCTGTGCTAATTTTTACTCAGGAACTCTTAGCATCACCAGTTACCGAGTGTACAGAGAACCAAGCTCCAGCTTGCAATAAACGACTCTTTGCTGTTTGCATTGATCGTGGTCTCTGGTAGTCTGCCAGGGGGGATCTGAGATCTGGGCACTTCACCTAGGAATTAACTTAACTACAGAAGTGAAGGATCACTATGATGAAAAATTTAAAAACCTGAAAAAGGATATCAAAACAGAACTTAGGAAGTGGAAAAACCTCCAATGATCCTGGATTAGAATGATCAACTTTGTGAAAATGGAAATATTTTCCAAAGCTATCTACAAATTCAATACGATACCTATGAATATTCCAGCTTTATTATTCATGGAAATAGAAGAGTCATTCTAAAAATTCATATGGAACAATTAAAGACCCTGAATAGAAAAAATTATCCTTAACAGAAAGAACTGTGTTGGAGGAATATCAATACCAAATTGCAAACTCTACTACAAAGCCATATTAAACAAAAAAGCTTGGTAGTGGCACAAGAACAGACCTCAGGACCAATGGAATAGAATTGAAAACCCAGAAATGTACCCACAGCACTATAGCCATCTAATCCTCGATAAGGGAGCTAAAAATTAGGATGGAAGAAAGACAGCCTCTTCAGTAAATGCTGCTGGCAAAATTGGTTAACAGCTTGTAGAAAACAAAAGCGAGATTCTAATATATCACCCTTCACCAGAATCAACTCCAAATAGATCAAAAACCACACAGTCAAAGGACACACTGAAAACATTAGAGGATGGTATAAGAGAAACCTTAGGTCTCCTTGGCACAGGCTGAAATTTCCTGAAAAGAGAACCAGAAACACAACAAATCAAGGAAAGGTTGGACTAATGGGATTGCATGAAATTCCAGAGCTTCTGCATGGCAAAGGACATAGCTAGCAAGATCCATAGAAAACCCACGGATTGTGAGAAGATCTTCACTAGCCATAAAATGGTCAAGGGTCTCATATCTAAAATATACCTGGAACTCAAAAAATTAAATCCCCCAACAACAAATCCTCAAAGAAACAACTTCCCAATAAATAAGTGGGCTAAAGACTTAAAGAGAAACTTCTCTGAAGAAGAAAGAAGGATGCCCAATAGACACATGAAGAAATGCTCACTTTATCAAGCCATAAAGGACGTGCAAATCAAAACAACATGGAGATAACACCTCATCCCAGTTACAATGGCTAAAATCAAGAACTCTAATAACAACCGATGCTGGAGGGGATGTGGGCTGAAGGGATCTTTATTGCATTGTTGGTGGGAGTGTAAACTTGTTCAACCACTTTGGAAAGTAGTATGGAGGTTCCTCAAAAGACTCCACATAGAGCTCCCCTATGACCCAGCAATCCCACATTTGGGCATTTACCCAAATGATCACAAACAAGAACAAACTAAAGCTAAGAGCTCAACTGTGTTTATTGCAGCATTATTTACCATAGCTAAGATCTGGAACCAACCCAGATGCCCCTCAGTAGATGAATGGTCAAGAAAATGTGGAATATATACACAATGAAATTCTATGCCTCCCTCAGAAAGAAAGGCATTACCCCATTTTTTAGGAAATGGAAAGACTTGGGAAAAATTATATTAAGTGAAGTAATCCAGGCCCAAAGAAACATAGTTCTCATGGTTCCCCTTATTTGCAATAACTAGTATATGTCTGAGAGAAGCAGAAAAGTTCAGATAAATTAATTTGAGGCTAAATAAACCCCAAGATAAGGATTCAATGGTTTTTCTTCCTTGCAATTATTTCTAACATATATATATATATATATATATATATATATATATATGATGATTTTTTTGTTGCTTTGCACATCCCTACCCCACGGTATAGCCCCTGTTCTCACTGTATTTGATGTTGGTATACTTTGTGGATGGGAAGGGAAAAGGAAAATTGTTTAAAGAGATACAGGGGGCCCATTGCAACAATGAGATGTACAAGCTATTATGTCGAAAAATGAACCTAACAACTTTGATCGAGGGACGGGGGGGGGGAGGGTGGTGGGGGCGGATGTGGAGGTGTGTCGTGGGGGGGGGCGATGGGAAGGGATGGGAAGGGGAAACAATGGAGAAGGCAACAATGCTTGATAAGAAATGTACTCATGGGCTGGGAAGGTTGCTCCGTGGCAGAGTGCTTGCCTTGCATGCATGTGGCCTTCGGTTAGATTGATCAGCACCACATAAGCAAAATGAAAAAAGCCGGAAGTGGCGCTATGGCTCAAGTGGTAGAGCATTAGCTTTGAGCTGAAGGGTTGAGGGACAGTGCCCAGGCCCATAGTTCAGGCCCCACTCCCGGACACCCCCCTACCCAAAAAAAAGAAATATACTTATTACCCTGTCCATTTAATTGTATACCCTCTCTACACTATTCTCACAATTAAAAAAAAGACATAATCTTTAACTTCCAAGTAAAAAAGAGACCAATAGCATACTCCCCACTTAATTTAGATTCTTGAAAAAATATTTACTTGTCTTTTTTCCACTTAATGCTCCAAAATAAATGAAAATTTTAAGAAAATTAATGTGATTGTCATTACTTCAATCAGAACACTAACTGTGATGTGCCCTCTTTTTCTCACTTTGCTCTTGGAAAATACTCCCTAAATTGATGATTTTGTGGTTGATTTGAGAGTCAGAGTTAGGGGCTTCTACTTGTATGATTATCCAAGATGGGTTAAAGTAGGTTTTTTCCCCTATGTTATCGAACGACAGTGCCTGGCTGTACTTTGAACACACCCTCACACCTGAGCACATTATTTGCAGTTGCACTTCAACATTTCCTTGGCACATTCTTCTTTGTTCCTTCGTCTTCTTTTCCACGTTTGTTCTGAGTTCACAGTTGCTCTATTTCCATTTCATCTGTACAAACTGCTAAGAACATTGTTCAGCTACCACTTCTTGTTTGCACATGCCCAGTCTATGTAAGAAGGTACTTTCTCCATGTTAAGCAATAGGGTCATACTCACTATCTGAAGGGGAACGTTCAACAGTATAAATCGATGCCCACATTAGCTGGTGTAGAATTTAAAGCATTTGGAGACAAAAAGGCATATTATAATTGAAAGGCTCCTTAGGGACATTTTCTTGGAGCTCATTAGATTACCCAGG
This sequence comes from Dipodomys merriami, assembly GCF_024711535.1. Classification (NCBI taxonomy): domain Eukaryota; kingdom Metazoa; phylum Chordata; class Mammalia; order Rodentia; family Heteromyidae; genus Dipodomys; species Dipodomys merriami. The sequence continues at coordinate 202,875 of NW_027206463.1, read as the reverse complement.
AGACCTATAAATATCCACAAAGATTGGAGCTAATTAGTAAGTATCCAAATTAACACTAGATCCTGAATGTTGTGTTAATACAAGTCACCATTGTATTATTGTTACATTAGAATCCTTCTCTACTTGCCAATTTATATGAGAAAATTAAAGAAAGGCATTACAGCAAAATGCCTTATCTTTTTAGGCATTTAACCCTAGTAGTGTGGGTACTGTCTGAACTCTTCCATTCAATAAAAGCTTGAAGTTTATAAGTGCACTTCCTACATATAAGAATTTGTGTGAAGTGGTGCTGTGGCTCAAGTGTTAGAGCGCTCGGCTTGTACTGCAGAGTACAGGCACAGTGCCCAGGCCCAGAGTTCAAGCCCTACGATCGACAAAAAAAAAGAATTTGTGGCAGGTTGATTGGCAGGGTTATTTCAGAATGAAAATATCCCTGAAAAGAACTAGATTGAAATACAGTATTTGGCAGTTATGATGACTCAATGGCTAAAGAAGAATCAATTTGAGGTGTCTTGAGTAATATCAGTAAACCTGTATTTTCAACCTAATATTTGATGTTACTTGTCCTACATTTGTAATGGATAGGCTGATAAGATACCTAAACATATCTAAAGATATTTCAATGAAATCCCAAACTGATGTGGATACATGGGTAACTCATTGGAACTGTAGGACAAATGAGACCTGTCTGTGTTTTAGTTCAATCTATAATCTCCTGGCTAATCAAAGGCTTCAAAACTATTCACAGAATATATCTAAGTAAAGTTCATGACAGTTACATCTGTATAATTCTTCTAAGGATAGGATAAAAACATTTGTTCCCAACATTTAAAATCTACAGGATCTGTTGAATTCCTGGATCCAGAATTTTATGGCTTCACATTCATATCTCAAAATTTCATCAATATGACATATCTCGATCATTTTACCAAAACTCTGTTCTTATTGAAGTTGTCTATGCCCTTTTAATTTTCAAATCCAAATAGCATATTTCCTTCAATACCTCTGCAAGAGTTTTGACCTTTTCTTCCTGCAAATTCTTTCCATTCTTTACTTGTGTAAATCTGTGTTTATTACTTTCATGTTTCCTTCTTTATCTCTTCCTTCCAATCTTGTCCACACTGGTGCTCATATTGCTCGCACTTGTGTGAGAACTTTCCTTTTCCTCTTCCCTTTAATAATGCCCCTGATTTTATTATTCTTTTTCATATTCATGGCCATGGATATTTTGATGATGTCTAAACAGGCCTATCTTTCCATCAGTTTAATATAAACTTTAGAACTCTCAGCGAGTTTTTTCCCCTAAATCCATCATCATTTGCTCCTGTAATCTCTATCACCAAGAATATCACTAACACAGTTGCCTAGACATAGATGTAGAACACTTTAGATTTGTTCTTACTCATCTACTCCCTCCCATTAGATAAGATGAATGATCAAGATTTTCTCAGTTTCTGTCACTAATATTATTTCTATGTACTCCTTTTTATACCCCTGACACCAGCCTCTTTCATGTAATCATCACTGGTCACCTGGTATTAAACAACCTTTAACAAGTATGGTTTTTTCCCCATAGTTTTTTCATACTGATCCTCTCCATCACCAAATTACTGCTCCTTATAAGGACACAGAGTGAAGAGCTCAGACACAAATTCTACTATCATTATTTATTCATTACATTGACTGTTGGCCTTACATTTCCCATCTGTAAATGGATGTAATCTACCAGGAATATTGAAGAATGTATTTAGTGACTTCTAGAGCAAGAAAAAAGAAAAGTGAAGAGTCCTTACATTTTCCACCATAGCTTACAAATAAGAAAAGAGTCAAATTCAGTTTTTTGGTATAAAATCTCAAATATTTTTCATGCAGAAATAAAAATAAATTTTACCTCCTGGCTCTAAGGCCTGTGTTCTTTTAAGGCAATTACAGATTTGTAAGTGGTATTATGTAAATCGTGTCATGTGTTTACAGATGTATTGAAGAACATACTCAATATTTCTAAGGCATTCGGGTCCCTGGGTAAGGGTCACAAAATCACCAGGACCCAGGGATGCAGAGTGCAAACAGCAATTGGCACTGCATGCTGTGCTTTATTGTTAGTGGGTATTTAAAGACAAACAAGCATTATTTCTGGCAAGATTTAGTCAGGAGACATTCACAAAAAATTTCAACAGATACATCTTACTTAACCTATGAAACAATGTCTTCATATATTATTATCTAAACTACTTTAGAGAAAGCTCAAACCACTTCTCCAATCTCAGGAAAATGCTTGACTAGCTGATCGTCTATGCTTAAGTAAGCAGAAGAGCTACTTCCTCAGCTCCCAGGAGTCTGTGACATGTGTTTTGAGATAGGGAGATAGAACATGTTCCCTCTCGAGCCTGGCATGCCAAGAGCTTTCCATATACACAAACACAGTCCTCACATAATCCTGAGACTGGAGCCTGCATCATTCTGCCCTTTTAACATAGATCCTAAGTATTCATAGAAAACATTGGTTATTGAATAGTATCTATATGGGAATGTTATTTGAACTAATCTCACTAAGTTTAAAACTACATCTTAGTCCATCTAAATTTCTCTTTTATTTTATTTGTTGTCAAGTGTTCTTCATAAATTTATACATAGATTCTCTCCAGTGTACTGGAGAGAAACTGACCACAGATTTCTGTCTAATGAGTGAACATGCTTGAAGCATTTGTTGTTACCTTCTAGGGATATATAACTAAGCCAATGGCTGTCTGGGTAGTGAAAGGCTTTCTCCTAAGTTCCCAAGGCTAGAACAAACAATATCAGTTGATAACAGAAAGCACTAAGCATATTATGTTTTATCTATGTTGAATAATCAACATTTGTAAATAAATGATTTTATTTATAAAAAATCAATACCACCATGAAAAGTGAATATACATTAGACAGACTACAAGAATAACATTAGGGTTTTTACTGTCTCACCAGTTTATGTGATTGTGTTTCTTGATATTGAAACTCTCCTCTTGTTATTGTATATAATCCAATGCTGTTTATAACTATGTATTCAATATGGGAAATCTAGCTTCAAAGATGTCTAGTAATTTTTCCTTTTCAATCACAATATTGTCATTATCAGGCTACATTGTGGTCATTATTATTATTATTAGCATCATAAGTGCTAATAATTGAAAGGCTGATATGTGTCTATGGTTTTGTAATTATTTGTATTTTGATTAATAATTTTAATGTTACCACTGTGCATGCAACCATGTTAAATTTTGGAATAAAGAAACAAAAAAATAAGCCATAGCAGGTAGCTTGACTATGTGCTTATAACAAATTATTGAATAGATTTTTTGAAGCATTGAAAATTCCTAACCAGTATGAATTAACTTCCTCTCTCCCTGTGATTACACACAAATATTTAAGAGATTGAACAGAATTTTTCAAAGAATATGCTTATAAACATTACTACAATATCTTGTGTATATCTAAAATTCAATCGAAAGTAAAAAACTCTATTTTCTATTGAATTATTAGTTATTTTACTACAGGAAACTTTTGGAAAAATAGACTGTATATCTTTTAAATGAAAAAGGTAAAAAATAGTAGCATAAAATTTTCAGAGGATGTCTGTCTTCAGAAATATATATATATATATATATATATATGTATATATATATATATATATATGTTTCTACATTATGTGTAGAAAGACATACATTTTTAGAGAGAATTTGTCATCAGAAATATATACATATATCTAAATTTATGTGTAGAACAATGTACATTATCGTGAAGCAAAAATCTCAAAACATTATTAAAATTTAAAAAAATCAAACAAAGTGACAGTAACTCATGCCTGTAACTCTATTTACTCTGGAGCCTGAGATCTTAGAATTGTTTTCAAAACTAGCCAAAACAGAAAAATACTTGTTACATTCTTATCTCCAATTAACCCCTCAAAAACAGGAATTAGCTCTGTTCTTCAAGATGTAGACTGCTGGCCTCGAACATAAAAATGCCTAGGGACAATGCCCAGGCCTTGTAAACAATAACAACAAAAACAACAACAAAATGTATCACATTAATTTCACCAAAGCATCTTCTAACTGCTGTGAATATTTCTTAGAAAAATGAATGCATGCTCCTGGAAAATGTTAAGTAAAAAGTATCGAATATTTACTTCTATATTAAAATATGACTATTTAGATTGTTTAAGGTATTTAGGTAATGATTAGGAATTAAGAATAATGATTCGTAGGTAATATATTGGGACTGGCCTTTTATTCTATTTTACGATAATAGTAAGATGACATTTGTAATGATTATATAAAATTATTCTTGCTTGTTATTTGAATTATAATAAGTTGTAAACAGTTTTAAATGGTTTCCTAAGGAAAGGATCATTTGCTTAATGGTATCAATTCTTTTGTAATTACAAAACAATTAAGAAAATTTTCCAAGGCTGGTTTGCTCTAAGACTATATTTGTTTTCTAGTTCTAGTTTTCATATATTCGTAGAAATTAAAATTCCAAAAAAAGCAATGGAGGTTGGCATTCAGGAACATCTTCTTCATAAACGCTAATACTGAACTCCCTTAAGTGGAATTATTTTATTTCATTTGTTATTTTCACAGATAAATCATGATGATTTTGTATTTTTTCTTTTCACTGCTATTGGCTCTTATCTTAAGAATACTTTTTTCCTAGAAAGTAGAGAAAAGCAATTGGATTGAGCAAGTAAGATATGGTTTTCATAAAATGCAGATGCATAGATTTGTGTCTTCTCGCATTTGCTAAAAGTTTCTTCCAGAAAAGATTATAAATTACTTATAAAAGATACATAATTCCTACATATTCCAGTTCTCACATTCATTTTTTGAGTGAGTTATCTCTGTATACACTCAAAATAAACAGAAATCACACCTTTGTTTTAAAAACTAGTTTACAAATAGTTTTTAACCAACACCAAAAACATCTTTCTAGGTAATCTGCGTTTTGTGTGAAGTATTTTTAACAATAGATTTTTTTTTGCTGACATGTAATTCATATACAATATATTATCTCTTTTCATTGTATACATTTTAGTACTTTGTAAGTGAATTGTACAATCAGAGGTTTTCCAAGTGTAATTTTCACAAACTTGCATTTCTTCAAAGAGAAATTCTGTAAACTTTAGAACAGAAATTAAAATAGATATAAAATTCACTTATAGGAATTTGTCCATCATACATTCTTTATAGTGTGTCTTTTCAAAATTTGTTTTGGGGGATTATTTCCAGGGTCTCACATGTACTGTTCCAGTGCACTGTCAATGAACTACATTCCCTGTCCAAACAAGTTTTTTACTTCTGTTTAATACATACATAGAAGTGTAATGGCTGGATCGTATACAATTCACTTTGACCTTTTGAAGACTTGAAAACTTGCTTGCTAAAATGATTGCAGTATTATACAAATCGATCTGCTATGTGGAGTAAATCAATTTCTCCACAAATGCATTACTATATTTTGTTTCACCTTTTTATATAATTGTTACATTAGTGACTTTTCTTTTTATTTTTTCTAAATTACTAAAGAGGAACTTACTTCATATACTTCTCCTATTGACTATTAATTTACATATGTTCTTTAAAGAAATATCCTATTCAGAAATAATTTGTATACAATTAGAAGATATAAAAATACTTAAGACTCAGGATCATTGTAGCCTTACATTGTAGCATTAGCAAGTATGTGTCCTCTATCTATTGGATATGTTTTCACTTCTGTTATACTGTCGTTTGAATTATGAAAGGTTATCAGTTGATATTATCTAGTTTATTCTTGCTTTTCTTTAGCCACTAATGAGCCCGTGAGCATCTAGGACTACAAGCATGACCTATTGATGCATGTTTCTCTTTCAATATTTTAAGTGTTTTCTCCTTTTTAGAATTTAAATATACTCTTTTCTGTAATTTTGCACATCCCCAGATGGTTTTTCTCTAACCGTCAAGATGATAAACATTTGTTTGATCGATAATTTTCCTTTTTATCATGTATGGCATATTTTTTATTGTTTCTATTGATTTTTGAATTATCCTTCCTAATGATTGCATATGATGATTAAAATATTTAATGTATAGACTTCAGCTTTGCCTCTTAGGAGATGGTAGAAATCATATCCAAAAACGTTTTATAAGATTCTTATAGAGACAGCATTTTGAACTTTATACATATAAATGACAAAAATTATTTAGTTGGTCTTTGTTCCCATGAAGAAATTTTAAAAATATGATTTAAATTATATGCTAATACATTTTTAAATGCCACCTGAACAAAAAAAAATAAAATATGACAATCAGCAAAGTTTTCCCTAGATGACTGTCCCATTTATCTCCCCCCCACACACACACACTTTCCCTTGTTTTGGAGCCTAGAAAGGAAAAGGAAAATTAGTGTTGATTATTCAACGTTGTGAAATTCTCAAATTGTCTTTTTAGAAGGTCTAAAGGATTGGGATGTAGAATTGTGTTTGACACCAAAGCTAGCATGTGCAAGGCCCTGCGTTGGATCTTCAGCACTGAGAAAAGAGGATGAAGACTAAGAATAAGAGGGGCGGGGAAGGTGGCTCAGTGGTAAAGCATTTGCCTTGCTTGCCTGAGGCCCTGGGTTCGATTCCTCAGCACCACATAAGCAAAAAGAAAAAAAGCCAGAAGTGGCGCTGTGGCTTAAGTGGTAGAGTGCTAGCCTTGAGCTGAAGAGCTGAGGGACTTCTCCCAGGCCCAATGTTCAGGCCCCACGACTGGACCCAAGTAGAAGAAGAAGAAGAAGAAGAAGAAGAAGAAGAAGAAGAAGAAGAAGAAGAAGAAGAAGAAGAAGAAGAAGAAGAGCAAGGAGGAAGACAATGAGGAGGGGAAGGAGAAGAAGGGAAGAAGAAGAAGAAGAAGAAGAAGAAGAAGAAGAAGAAGAAGAAGAAGAAGAAGAAGAAGAAGAAGAAGAAGAAGAAGAAGAAGAAGAAGAAGAAGAAGAGCAAGGAGGAAGACAATGAGGAGGGGAAGGAGAAGGGGGAGGAGAAGGAGGAAGAGCTAGAGAATCACATTTATCCACATTTTATTTAGTGAATAATTATGGCAAAATAAGTGGTTCAAGTTTCTCTTTGATCTTATTGTAGTTCCTGCTTAGCTTCTGGATATACATTCCAAGTAGAAACCTGAAATTAATGAAGTACTTTATGTCATTAACCTTCAGTATCCAGAAGTTCCACATTAAGTGTTCATCCAACCAGAAATTTAAAATATTCAGGAAAAAAATTGTTCCCCAAATATTCAATACAGCAACTATTTACATACTGTTACATATATGTTGGTAATATATATAACATTGACATAATTTAAAGTGTAACTTACATTGTATGACATATTATGCTATTTCATATATGGGAATGGAGCCTATGCAGATTTTAGTATACTCAATCAGTTCTGGAAGCAACCCTATAAATACCAAGATGACCATTTTATACTTTTACCCAGACAACTATAGTTACAATAATTCTTAAGTTATAAATTAGGAACAGTAAGACAATTATAACAGTAACTAATAGAGTAGAAGAATTGTATCAATACACTGTAAAAAAGTAATGTGAAATTGGTGTGGAAGTGCACACCTGTAATCGCAGGAAATAATATTGAGGCAGGAAAACAATGAGAGAGATCTACAGTGAGACCTTACATCCACAAAATTCAAAAAAGGTATTGTGTGAATGTGGTCTCTTTCAAAATATTATATTTTTTTCCATTTAATCTTTTCCGAGCACAGTTGAGCACAGGTAACTAACTACAGAAGGGGAAATTTCAGTGAAGGTGACTACTGTATATTTAAGTGTTTTATGAAAAGAAAAATGTATCCTATTTAAAGGTTCTCTTCTGAGAAGAAAAGCCATCACCATTCTTTTGCCTTTTTCTGAAATTAAGACATTTCTCCCCTCCCACTTAAGCACCTTCCCACCTGGGTTGTGGAAAGGACAAGCCCTTCCAAACTAGCTTAGCTGTGCCATCAAGGCTTTCCATGGAATAAGTAAAAACATGTTTTATTTCTGAACAATCAAGCTTCCTGTAGCCTGTTTCTGTCCTCCTATTTTGCTCCCAGATGTCCAGAAGACCCTCGTATGAAGACATATTTTATATTTTCAGGTGAGTGAGATAGACTTCCTTAGAAGAAAATGTGAATGTGAAGATTGAAATTGAGAAGGGAAATCAAACTCTTCCATCTTTTTTACTAAGTCCAGAAAAAAAATTATATGTGCTTACATGTTGAAAGTAAACAACTTTTGCAGCCTGTGTTAATGAATTTAATCTTGATGCTGAAGTGAAATGTGTCTGACATGTGTCCTGAACCCTAATTCCTTATTTTCTGAGAGCACCACCCCTTCAGGAATTCGGATTTGTGCTGTGAATATTTACCTCCTATAAAATGTAGTTGCTTGGATATTTTGAATTTATGAAGGCTGGGTGAATTTGATATTATGCTCAGTTAAATTTTAAGCATGTAAATATGAATTGAACCTGATTAAATGAAGTTCTTTCTGCCCATTGTCTCCGGTACAGATTTCTCTGATGTAGGAAATCTTTATTTTAAGTCATTCTGGATGCCTAACTAGGTCTGTGTATGTGGATGAGTCAATACGAATTGCAGAATTCGCCACATTGATTTTGGAGGAAAGACTCACCGCTGGTAACTGGGCAATGATACAGAAGACAGTTGAGATTGAAGCCATGAGCCCTCCTGCCTGTGTTCAGCTCCCAATCTCTTCCCATGTGGTGGTTTCTTTTTCTATCTAAAAAGGTTTCTGGAGCTTCATCTTATTCTGGCTTCCTAGTAGACCAACATGAGTGGAGTGAAAGTAAGCAAGGGATTTTTTGGGGGGATCAGTTTTGGGGCCTGAACTCTGGGCCTGGGCACTGGCCCTCAGCTCTTCAGCTCAAGGCTAGTGCTCTACCACTTGGGCCACAGTGTCACTTCTGACTTTTTCTGCTTATGTGGTGCTGAGGAATGGAAGCTAGGACCTCATGCATGCAAAGCGAGCACTTTACCACTGAGCCACCTTCCCAGCCTGGGCAGAGGGATTTTATCTGAGGATCCATCGCACTTGGAAGCTTCTGGCTGAAAACCTCAGAAAGACAAAGTGAAGAAACCCCTAAGAGAAAAAGTAATATAGGAACACTAAAAACAGTTTCTTGGATAAGGAGACTCATGAATTGGTGTCACCTGAGGATAAGCTGGTAGAAAAGAAAATATTCAGGAATAATGAGAAGGGGGAGGGAGTGGAGTGAAGAGAAAGTGGCCTAGATTACCTAGAAATAGGACTTCAATGTGAGAGTGATTTTACTGTGGGAAACAAACCCCAATGACTCAATAGCTTACAACTTTGATTACTCTCTCTCATGCTACCAAGCCTCTTCCAGGTCCACTGACATTCAGCATGGTGTCCATTCTGTGATTCACTGAGTGATAGAGGTTTCTAGGGGAAGAAAAGTGTGAAAACTACAGGACTAAAGCTCAGAAAAGACACGTGTCATCATTTCTTACATGTGATTTGTTATACAACCAAGCCTGGTAGCAATGGGGATGGGAATACATATTGTGAACATTATAATAATATCTATTATTATTGTCATATAATAATATAACTTCTATTATTTTCACCAAAGGGAAAGAGATGGCATTTCTCCCGTTTTAGGAGTATGTGACAGGACATTCTGTAGAATGGTCTTCAATTGGGGGCTCTCTGAATCTTTTCGCCTAAGATTGTGGCTATGAGGTTTCAGGGAGGAGAATTACAGTGCAAAAGTATGCACTGGTATGGTGCATACTGGTATGGTGGTTCACAACTATATTCCACACCTGAGATTTGAGGATTGTGATTCAAAGCCAGCCTGGGCAGGAAAATCCATGAGACTCATCTCCAATTAACCAAAAATAGCCAGAATTGGAGCTGTGGCTCAAATGTTAGAGCAGTAGCTTTGAGGGGTGGGGCGAGGGGAAGCTCTGGGACACAAGCTTGGCACTGAATTCAAACCCAGGATTGGGGGATGGGGGGAAATGTGCTCTGAGTGCATGAAATCAAGGGTATATGTCAACATCACTATTGATGGTAACTTTGGGGTAGAGTTGATCAGTTTTATTCTGGAAATGATTTGTTCCACTCTTCTCTGTCCTGTATTCTTTAAAAGAAACAATTATGCACTATCTGGCCCTAAGAGGTGTGGTTTGCACTGATGCACTGGTTACATTTTTTTCTACTTAAAAAATTATACCTAAGTAGTGAACAAAAGAGTATTAATTTTTTAATTTTTATTTTTTTATTGTGAGGAGCTTTAATTTAAAAAGTCAGTTTGTGAGTACATCTTAAAGGATGTCACCAATTTGATCATTCTTCTTTATCTTTCCCAACCCCACCCCCTGAATTTACCTACTTACATTTTCACACATATACATTATGACTGGATTCGCCCACTGCACCAGTTTTGCAAAATTTCTTCATTGTACAGGCAAGGAAGATGAACTTGAGGATTTCAAGCCCAAGACAGCATAGCTATTAATTGGCATAAAGATTATTTGACTTCAAAATCTTCATCTTATGAAAAAGAACATATATCTTTGTGTGTGTGCTGTTTCTTTGGCTTGCATGCTATCCCTGAGCTGTTTTGCTCAAGGTTAGAAATGTACCCCTTGTGCCACAGTACCACTTTCAGCTTTTTGGTAGTTAATTGGAGGTAAGAATCTCATGGACTTTCTATCCTGGGCTTGCTTTGAACCACAATCTTCAGACCTCAGTCTGCTGAGTAGCTAGCATTGCTGGTGTGAGCCACTGGCAGCTAGAAAAACATCTATTAGTTGTCCCATTTAAACATGGATGTAGTAGGTCGATTGATACTGGTGACACGCAGATAATGATTCCTCTACTTGTTCCTCTCTGGTATTATGACTAGTGTGATAATGCTCTTTCAGGTTTATATCACTGTGCAATCATTGTTCCATTTTGTTCAGTAAACAGTTTTTCAGGGCAGGAGAACTGTGAGGGGAGAATATGGGATGAAAATTTTATCTTACTTTTTGTGGCCTGGCAATAGCTTCTCAGAATGTTTGAAAGAGGAAATAAAACTCCATATCGGCCGAATAAAGGAAAAGACACACACCTATCCTAGAGGAAGTGCCACAGAAGGACAAATGGGAAAATTCATCCAGGCTCAGAGCAAAACAACAGGATGGGTTGTTCAGGAGCATGAAAATTTGTGAAGAGTTTTTTTTTTTTTTTTTTTTTTTTTTTTTTACCATGGAAAGATCATTCAATGCTGGCATTTACAAAATATTCCAGGACTCATATATGTTTAAGTCTGTTTCCTCTGAAGCATGTTTGATAATGACAGAAAGGAGAATGTAACAATGGCACGTGGTTATGTTTTCTGAACGAGATTTCAACTCTCTCCCCAAATAAGTTAGGGTTGTAATGAGTGACTTGGATTTCCTGAGAGAAATTCATGTTTAATTCCTTGTTTCTATTAAGGTTATCAAATGAATAACTTTAAATTTGTAAGGTGTTATTATAACAAATATGAAATAATGATTTTTATGTTATTAAGTGGCACCCAGTTCCCTTTTAGATAGAAAATATTTGGCTTGATTCCAACTAAAGTCTTTACATCAGCTGCTCAGGATTGCAGGCATCAGTCACCTCTCCTGGATGAGACAAACATTTTTGGTAAGGAAAATCACTATGATATAGATCATGAGGCATGAAGAATGCAGACTAAAAAGGAATATTTTGAAAGCATTAACAAAACTGAAGTTATCACAAACTTGCCGGCTTCAGTGAGGAGAACAATGAGAAAGAAGTTCCAGAGGCAAATTGCAGAATAAAGATAAGTGAGTGAATATCTCTTTGTTAGCAGAAGTACTGAAGATTTCTTTTTAGAAAAATTCAGGTTGATATAGTGGTGCATGCCTATAATTCTAAATACTTATGACTTAGACTCTGGAAGGTATCGGAGGCTTGCTCTTGGTATGGTGAAAATATCAACACCTAAAACAAACGTGACACATATTGATAAGAGGCAGAAGTAGGAGGATCACAGTTTGAGGCAGAAGTGGGCCTTTGTGTGTATGTGGATGGCAAGCCTTCATGACTGGGATTTAAGTAAACAAAACCAAATAGATTTCACTCTTGATCTAGTACAGTGCATCACTCAGAAAAAAAAAATCCTGACTGCTGGCATTGCAATCTTGGACCTCCAGGCTCCAGAGTGCAGAAATAAATTTGTTGTTTATAACCAATTTAGTGTCTGGTATTTTGCCATCATAAGTCAAAAGGACGAATAGTAAGCTAGTTGACAGTGACTGTTGTGGTTTCTCTTTTTTTCCCTTTTTCTTTTCTCTTTTTGTTGGTTGTGGGGCCTGAAATCTGGGCCTGGGCTCTGTCCCTCAGCTCTTCAACTGTAGACTAGCACTCTACCACTTGACCCTCAACCCCATTTCTGGCTTTTTCTGCTTATGTGGTGCTGAGGAATCGAACCCCGGGCTTCATGCATGCAAGGCAAGCACTCTAACACTGAGACACCTTCCCAGCCCCAGTTTCTCTATTTTAATTTTCCATCTTTCTGGAGTCCTTCTGATATTGAAAAATGCTAAGGCTCCATAGAGAAAAGTTTTTAAATTGCCCTGTTTTCCAACTCTGACTTCATAAATTTTGGAGTGTAAAGACTTACATTAAGTACCTGAGAGACCTAAGACAGGACACTTCATCGTCTAATGCTTTGCTCATCACCACCTGGTGCAAATGTGCACTATATAAACAAGTCAACTAATGGTAGTTATAATAAATTTAAAAATGCATAGCCAGAAAACACTTTAGGAATACTCTTACACTGTAGTCTCATTGGCTCCCATGTCCAAACAGGAAATGGAGGTTTAAATAGAAGTAGGTAATTTACTCAAGGTTGCAAAACTGGTATCTGGGTACATTTAAACTCAGACTAATCTATATCCATACTTAGGCTAACATACCATGTGTATTTATTTTTCTGCAGAAATAAAAGGCTCATAGACCATTTTTCAAGTTCTAGACTCATATGTGCTCTCATGATATCTCTGTCCTGGGTGCTTACTTGTGCCCCCAAGTCATATGAGCTGAAGTTGATACATCTGTACCCACGCAAATAAAAATGGCTGGGACTTGGGCAACTGAACTGTTAAAATCTCCCATGCAGTAATAATGTGTAATCAACAGTATGCAATCATGGGCTAGAGAATAAAACGTCTATGATGGTGCTAGGCCCACCTCACAAATCTTTCTTGGTCTCTTTCCTTCCTTCCTTTTTAATGCTGGGGATTGAACCCAGGGCCCTATACATATTAAGAAAGTGCCATAACACCAAGCTATATGGCCATTTCAATCTCTCCAATTTCACTTTCCAATTTACTGCTAGCTAGTTCCTGATACTTTACATTCCTTGGTCATACTATTTGGAGATTACTGAACTTCGTAAGCTTTTCATCATTTTACAGAATATTTGTTTTTTCCCTTCCTATGTATCATGACATTGTGCAAGAAATATTTTCTTGAATTCGCCAGCCAGAGTTCATGGCTCATCATTAGGTTCTATTTTACCATGTATGTCATTATATTACTATATTTGTAATAAGAACTAACTTAAATAATTGTTTTTCTTCAGACTATTGGTAGACCCATGTTCAATCCTAGCTTTATATAAACAGGAATAAAATTTTTCTTGTCTTATTTTCCTCTTTTTGACTTGGTACAAATTTTCTTGATTTTATAGAACTGTTCTTTATCCATGAATATTTTTTCAGGACATTTCTGCATATTGTATATAATACAATTAAGAGATTTCAAGCCAAAGCAGACAACTCAGAATTCTAGAGGTTAATGTCTGTAATCTGTGTTCCTGTGCACTTGGCAATGCATTTGGCATCTCAGTGTTACAACAATAGAAATCTATGTTGAAAGTTGTTTTCTTTTTGGTTTCCCATTTTGAGCCATATGAAGCATTTAAGGTGTATAGCATATTAACCATGGGAGTATGAGCTGGAAATCTTTTTAAAAATATTTTTATTGTAAAGATACTGTATAGAGGGTTATAGGGTTACAGTTACAGTAAGGTAATGAGTACATTTCCTGTGGAGCATTGTTACCCCCTCCTTTGTTTTCCCACTACATTTCCTTCCCTCTGTACTTTCCCAACTCCTCCTTCCCTCTACCACAAAGTTGTGAAGTTCATTTTCAACATAGTGTATTGCACATCTCATTGTTACATTTGATTAACCTGTATCCTTGTTTCAGCATTTTGTTATTTCCCTTCCCCTCCCCACATTAGAAAAATGTATATACAAGATGCAGGGAACGGGAATCAAATACAGTGACAACAGAGGATATACGTGCTGGTAAACTTTAGCCTTCAAATTCTAAAAGAAAATTAGGCAATTAATGATAAAATTTGTTCATAAGGGTACTCTCAGGCTTCCAATTGATGCTCTGATTCTTCCATTAAAATAAAATCTTGTTAGAATCAAGTTCTGATCCAGGCTAAAATGGAAATACCCATGGAAATGATGACATTAAGTTGGTATTAGTGAAAAATGCCTTCCTATTAATGAAATACAATGGCAAAGGTTTGTACAAAAACTGGATGATAGCAAGAGGGATTTTAGACAAAGGCATTATAATGAGTAAGGTGTGTAAATGTTACAAAACTGGAACTGCATGCTGGGAAAAAGAATAACTTCACAGGGAGGAGTAACTTACTGTTTCAGATGAGCCAAGTTAAGATGGATCATTTTGTAAGAAGAATGTTTGTATTTGGTTCTTTCTAACAACAATGTTTGTATTTGGTTCTTTCTAACAACTAGCAGATGCTAATCTATTTATAAAAAATAGATACTAGAATGAAAAATCCAAAAGTACTTTGATGATCCATTTAAATATTTTGGAAACAACAAAGATTTTCAGGGATAGAGACAGTTTAATTAATTATGGAATTTATTAGCACTGGAGTCCCATGTACTCATTATAAGTAATGATCTTAGAACAGTATGAAATTTCTAAGGATGTTATTAGATAGGAAATATATGCATGATATAATGATAGGAAAAGTCAAATTATAAAGTAGGCTCACACCTCCTACTGACAAGGGTGAGATTTGAGGTCATGGTTCAAAGCCAACCCACATTTAACCAACAAAATGCCAGAAATGGAGTTGTAGCTAGAGTTGAGGAAAAAGACAATGTGCAGTCCCTGGATTCAAACTCCAGTTTTGGCAATAAACAAATGAGTAATCAAACAAATATATGACCCCAAATTGTAGGAAAATATGTATAGACATATATGAAGGCAGAGGGGTCTAACTGTGGTGTTTCAGTGTTTACCTCGTGGAGCTCCAAGATGGGAACAGCACAAATATTTACTTAAAGGAAATCAAACATAACAATATGTTGGAATTGATCTGTACAACTTGGTGGAGGGATTGAGAAAGTGAGGGAAAGAGGAAGAAAAATGAGGGAGAGAGTAACAAGTTAGATAAGAAATGTTATCACTACCTTACTTATGTAACTGGAACCCCTCTGTACATCACCTTGACAATAATACTAAAATAAAAAATAGAAACAAAATCTTTTATTTATGTCATTATATTTGAAAGTATATTTTAAGAGTTATGTGCATGTTTTAAATTTCTAATGCATTGCCCCTCTCTACTGGATTATACTGGAATATGAGGGGAATTACTTACACATGAGTCCATGTGTAAGGACCCCAATAAGAATTCTACAAAGAAGCATCAAAATGGACCAAAGGGTCCTGCCCATAATACTTTGCATCTACAGCACATCACACAACCTCCAAAATCCACATTATTTAATCATTTAAAGGCAAATGATGAACCAGCGTCTCCATTTGTAGAAATACATACTTGTGACAAGGATCGAAAAGGCACCGAGAACCAAAGTGAATGATAAACAATTTTAAGGAAGATTCCATATATAAAGCAATGTCTCCCACACATTTCCAAATGTAAATCTGGGAAAGTCAGTCATCTTTGTCATACTCTTAAAAGCCACAAAAAAGCTAACTGTGAGATTCAAAAGATTGCATGAGAACAGGTGTTCATTGTGACAGCACAACAACTTCAGTGCAAATTACTATCTCTGTCTTTGCTTGTCTTATTCCCACCTCATTCTTGAATTCTGAAGGTGAGATTCTGGAGAGCCAGTTCTCTTTGCTCCAGTAATTAATTGGAGATATAATTTCTTCACATAGTTCTTGTATTCTCACTGTTTATTAAGCTTACTGAGTACTGATGGGATTATAAAACAGAAGTCTTAACTTTTCCACAATTTTTTTAAATGTCTGCTGTAAGAACAACAAAACTAACGAAAACAAAAACTCAGAAGCCATATAAAGATATATGTGGTTTATTGTTACCAGGAGAAATTGAAATGTCACATATAAATACCAAATGACATTTACAAAGCACAAATACTAATTCTTCTGTGAGCGAATATGATAATTACACATGTATATTTTCCAACAAAATCACCATTGAGAATACTACAGCCAATTTCAATCACAGAAGCAAAGCTGCAAAGCATTGTTAAAATTTCCACCTATTCTTTCCTAGAGTTGAGAGCGTTGATTCTGCTGACATTGACTGTTTGATCCTCTTCCTCCTCACAAATAAGTGTGCCTATGTAGAGCAATTTATATCTATATCTTAACTTCATGGGTGTCTAGCCTTTCTGGTCTGATCTTCAATCTTAGTACCATCTATGTAGCATATGTAGTTTATGAACATGAACCATCCCTTAACAAGCAGAAACATGCTCTAAAATAGTTCTAACAGAAACATCTGTGATAATGGAATTATTCTATATATGCATTGTCTAACACACTACCCACTGGCTATATATGTGGCTAATGAATCTCAAATGTGAATAGTGTCTGCGACATTAATCTTTCCAATTTCAGTTAAATGAAATTTTAAATAATAAGATTCATCTACTCACTCTTAACTGAACAGCTCAGTTTCCAAATAAGGAAGCTGAAGTTCTCACAAAGATGGTAATAATTATGAAGTTTGACTTTAGACATGCCAAATTCTTACTCTGGCACACACTTAAATTCCTAGCGGTACTAGAGGATTGAACCCAAAACCCTATACTTGTGAAACAGCATCTCTACTAGTGCCATACCTGCAGATTGTAATTCGATTGCTTATTTTGAGGCAGTATCACTATGCCTGGGACTGATTGGACTGCAGTCCTCCTAACACAGGCAAGAAAACATTGCACCCAGCAAATGGTAAGAGTTTCTGAAACTTCTTTTTATTGTCTGGACTTCCCTGGCACTGGAATTCTCTAATCTTTGTTGACCAAGTAGATAAGATTAAAGGTTTGAGCCACTTTATCAAGTAAAGGTATACGATTTCAAAATATCATGATATTGCCTGTATTTTTGCTTAACATATAAATCTATCCTTAATTTTCTCCCTATTTTGTTTAGTACTCTGAGTTGAAAACATTGGCTTTCTCGATATACATGGCTTTGTTTTAGATGGAATCCCATAACAATAAAAAAATCTCCCAAAATTTTATGTCAAAAATCATGGAAAAGAAGGCTTCAGTTTAGAAAACAACAACAACAGTGATCATTAATATATAAATGCAATATATTTATAGTGTTAGTCAGTGCTTTCTTATATGAGAAGAGAAGGAAGGCAGAAATGTGAAAAATTTGTACATGTACCACATTAGTCTGTAGTTGAACACAACTTTGATTTATATATTGGCTGCTGGTGTGAATAAGGTGAATAACAATGAACTACAGATATATTTACGAATTACAGAGAGAGAAATAATCACATTATTGGTGGGTAAGATGATACATTAACTTAGCATTTCTCTTTTTTTGTCAGTTGAGGGGCTTGAACTCAGGGCCTGGGCATTATCCCTCGGTGCTTCAGCTCAAGGCTAGCGATCTACCCCTTGAGCTAGAGCACCACTTCCTGTTTTCTGGTGTTTATTGGAGATAAGAGTTTCAAAGACTTTTCTGCCTGGGCTGGCTTTGAACCTGATCCTCAGATATCAGCCTCTTTAGAAAACTGCATACTATTTCTACAATGAGAATTCTAACCTGTATTTTGACCAAGAGTGTAGAAAATGTCCTTTTCTCCACACTCTCACCATTATTAACTTTTATAATAATGGGCATACTATCTGCAGCATGCCCCAGACTGGCCTTAGACTTAAATCTAACCTCCTAAGTGCTTGGAATTACAAGCCTTTACCACAACACCTGGTTCCTTTGATTTTTTGGATAAAAGTTATAATAGTAATGAAGTAGTATCATAGTAATTTTGAATTACATTTCCCTAATGACTTCTGGTCTCAAAGCATTAAGTCAGCATAGAAGTTGTATTAAGTACAACCTTGTTAACCCACTGTCGATCTTCAGGGATTTAAGGAAAACATGTCTATTCAGAACTTTTGTCCATTTTAAATCAAGTTTCTTGTTAATCTCATCTTTAATCTTCTATGCAAAATCAATAAATAATTCAAGGTAGTACAAAGGAAAAAATTAAGCAACTCAACATTTTTCAATTATCAATAATATGATATTGCTTAAATCATTTTCTATTTATGCTTGAGGATATATAACTCAATTTAGTTAGACCTTTTACAAGGCTGTATGTATTTTATTTATTTTACCTTGATTATTCATTTCAAAGTGTACGTGTCTAATTTCCCTTGGTTTCTTTCAATCTCAAGTAGTTCAGATTTGGACTGAAGAATAAATTGAAGGAAACAAAAAAAATACAGTTCCTCTCATCTGTTGATGCCTCTACAAGAATGAGGAAAGAGTTCATCCTTCTAAGGACCTATGATAGGATATCAAAAAGAGAATTCATTCCTCTAGGTCTTCCTTATGATGTAAAACACAATATATTGCTCAGATACTTTTGTTTTATCAGTTTTTCACATTCACATATGGACTTCACCTCAGTTTACAACCTTCATTCATTAATCTGTCCCTAATATTTTTACAATACCAAGACATAAGATAACCAGTTTGATTAACAGCATGAGAAGTTATCCACCTGGCTTCCTTGGAAGAAGAGCATGGTCAATACATAACATTACTTCTGGTTGCTCACTACATGTAATAGTTTTTGTAATGCTTATCTCATTCTATTTAGTATTTTAAAAAATACGCTGGCTAAACTCAAAGCTCATTCATAGAAGTTTAGGTTAAGTATTTCACAAGATTTATTTCCCTTAATTCTTAAGATAACATTTGCTATAATCCTAAGGTTATTACCATTTTAGTGTTGGTAAAAATTGCAATTAAGGGCACTAAGTGCATTGCCCAAAGACACACAGTGAGAAAGGAAATGAGTCAAAGTTTCCTTTTGAAAAAGTGCTAAAACTTACTGTCTATTAAGAATCCCAAAACGAAAAAAACTTCACATACAATCAACAAAAATGCTTTAAAAGTAGCAGATAATAAAACAGGCCCCCATGAAGTAAATTTTCTTCTACATTTAAAATTATTCTGAAAGCCTTGTGGTGCTTGGTCACACCTGTCATCGTGTCTACTGGGGATATCTACTCAGGACCTGGATATCTGAATGCCAATCAGGGCAAAATAAATTTATGAGATTATTTTTCAAAAATTTTAATTAAATAGCATAGGGCCAGGAATAGAGATGTAGCTCATAGTGTAGCTGATCAATCTAGAGAGGAAAGGATTAGCAAGACTTGAACACCTGATTTCAAATTCTATGCATGCCAAGTGGCTGTGTGTGTGCGCACACACACACATACATTTATTCAAATACTTTCATATCAGTGTTTTGCAATGATTTCTTTGTTCACGATATTATATGAATAAAGGAAATAAACTCTTCATCTCAGAACTTTTTAATACATTTTTATTGTAAAAATACTGTACAGAGGGGTCATATTTACATGAGCAATGTAATGAGTACATTTCTGAACAAGCATCCTTACCTCCTCCATTATTTTCCCCCTACCTCCCTTCCCTTCTACCTTCACAAGTATACTTCCATTCCCCCTTCCCCAACCTAAATTGTAAAGTTCATTTTTCAACATATTTTCATGTGCATCTCATTGTTACAATGGGTCAACCTGTATCCCATTTAAGCATTTTGGTTTTTTCCTTCCCCTTCCCAAATTAGAGGAGCATATATACAAGATGTAGCAGCATCAAATAAAGTGAAAAAAGGTGCTATAGTTTGGGGGAGGAACCTATAAAGAAACACAAAAAATCACATCGCACATTATAAGTATGTTAGAAACAATAGCCAGAAAGAAATAACCACTTGTGTCCCT
The DNA here is from genome assembly GCF_024711535.1 of Dipodomys merriami. Lineage (NCBI taxonomy): Eukaryota > Metazoa > Chordata > Mammalia > Rodentia > Heteromyidae > Dipodomys > Dipodomys merriami. Next base: position 182,493 of record NW_027206463.1, on the reverse strand, counting down.
ATCTTGGGGTTCATTTCCCATAACATTATCTTATCTGGTTAAATGGACCTAGCTTTTGAACATTTCTATTTATCCCAGACATATATTAGATATTGAAAATTAGGGGAACCACGGGAAGTATGTTTCTTTGGACAGGCCATACTAATATTTTATGTGCTACATTGTTGTATTAGTTTATTCAAACACACACAAATATTCACATACAAACACACAGATACACATAGGTGTAGTATGAAGAACCAGTCATTCTGCAACGCAATATTTTAATAGGAATTCCAAAAAATATTTAATCTGCTGAGATCTCATTAGAATTTGTAGAAATACCTAGTTGTCCAGTCTCTTGACTTCTCTTCAATCTAGTATTAGAATGCCTAGCTACAGCAATAAGAGAAGATGCAAACATAAAGGGGATCCAAATATGGAAGGAAAAAAATAAAACTCTCCCTTTTTGCAGATGCCATGATCTTGTATTTAAAGAATCCCATAGACTCCACTCCCAAATTACTCAAGGTGATTCAAAACTTTGACAGAGTACCAGGGTATAAAATTAGCCCCCCAAAATCAATGGCTTTTCTGTATGCCAACAATCAGAAAAGTGTGGCTGAAATTAGGAAAGCAACTCCATTTGTAACAGCCCCACAAAAAGTAAAATACCTAGGAATTAACTTAACCAAAGAAGTGAAGGACCTCTGTGATGAAAACTTTAAAAACTTGAAATAGGAAATCAAAACGGAATTTAGGAAATGGCAAAACTCCCATGCTCCTGGATTGGAAAGATTAACATCGGGAAAATGACAATATTTTCCAAGGCTATTTAAAAGTTCAATGCGTTACCTATCAAAATTCCAACCTCATTCTTCAAGGAAATATAAGTGGCTATCCAAAAATTCATATGGAACAATAAAAGACCCCGAATAGCAAAAACGCTCCTCAACGGAAAAAACGCTGCTGGAGGAATATCACTACCACATTTCAAACTCTAATATAAATCCATAGTATTCAAAGCATCTTGGTACTGGCACAAGAACAGACCTCAGGACCAATGGAATAGAATTGAAAACCCAGGAATGAACCTACAGACCTATAGCTATCTAATCATCGATAAGGGAGCAAAAAACTAGAATGGAAGAAAGACAGTCTCTTCAGTAAATGGTGCTGGCAAAATTGGTTAATTAAGTGTAGAAAACTAAAGCTAGATCCTTATATATCACCCCACACCAGAATCAACTCCAAATGGATCAAAGACCTCAGAGTCAAAGCAGACACTCTGAAAACATTACAGGATGGAATAGGAGAAACTCTAGGTCTCCTTGGCGCAGGCTGAAATTTTCTTAACCCGGAAACACAACAAATCAAAGAAAGGTTGGACAAATAGGATTGCATGAAGTTGCAGAGCTTCTGCATGCCAAAGGACATAGCTAGCAAGATCAATAGAAAGCCCACGGATTGGGAGAAGATCTTCACTAGCCGTACAATGGACAAGGGTCTCATATCTAAAATATACTTGGAAATCAAAGAAGTTAAACCCCCCAACAACAAATCCTCAAGGAAACAACTGCCCAATAAATAATTGGGCTAAAGACTTAGAGAGAAACTTCTGAAGAAGAAAGAAGGATGGCCAATAGACACATTAAAAAATGCTCAACCTCCCTAGCCATAAATGAAATGCAAATCAAAACAACATTAATATACCACCTCACTCCAGTTAGAATGGCAGAAACAAGAACTCGAATAACAACAGATGGTGGGTGGGATGTGGACAGAAGCGAACCTTACTGCATTGTTGGTAGGAGTGTAAACTTGTTCAACCACTTTGGAAAGCAGTATGGAGGTTCCTCAAATGACTCCACATAGAGTTCCCCTATGACCCAGCAATCCCACTTTTGGGCATTTACCCAACTGTTACAAACAAGACCACACTAAAAGTACCAGCACAACTATGTTTATTGCAGCATTATTTACCATACCAAAGATCTGGAACCAACCGAGATGCCCCTCAGTAGATGAATGGTCAAGAAAATGTGGTACATGTACACAATGGAATTCTATGCCTACATCAGAAAGAATGACATTTCCCCATTTGTTAGGAAATGGACAGACTTGGAAAAATTATATTAAGTGAAGTAAGCAAAGCCCAAATAAACATAGGTCCCATGGTTTCCCTCATTTGCAATAGTTAGTATATGTATGAGTCAAGCAGAAAAGGTCAGATAAGGTGATGTTAGGAAAATGAACCCTAAGATATGTATTTAAGTGTTTTTTTCATGCATTTGTTTCTAATGCATTTATATGATTATTTTTTGTTGCTTTGTATGTCCCTCCCCCACAGTATAACCCCTGCTTTCACTTTATTTTATGTCGGTGTAATTTGTGGAGGGGAAGGGCAAAAACAAGTCGTTTAAATAAGGATACAGGTGGACCCCTTGCAAGTTGAGAATTACAGGTTGTCATGTTGAAAACGAACTTTACAACTTTGGTGGGGGGGTGGGGGGAGGATTAGGTTTGGGGGGAGGCTTGGAAGGGATGGGAAGGGGAAACAAAGGAGGAGGCTACAATGCTTGATAAGAAATGTACTCATTATGTTGCCCATGTAATTGCAACCCCTCTTTACAATTTTTTCACAATAAAAAATAAAAATTGAAAAATATTTATTCTAAATTATTGCTATTTTACTGCACATTTCCTTGCAACCAGTTTGATATAGTTTAATAATTGTCAGTTTCTCTATATTCTACTGGAGATTTACTAATTCATGCATGCAGGTATATGTATATGTATATGTATATATATATATGTAGCTATATATTTACATATATATGTTCCAATGTGTATTATCAGACTGGAAACTTTGCTTTGTTTTGGTGTTCAGTAATTGAGCCTGGTCTGCTCATTCTGTGACAATATCTGTGCTTATTCTCATCATTCCTTTATTTACCACAGCATCAGCCTTCTAAAATCAGCTGCATTTCCTGGAGAATATTACCAATCAGTCCAGCCAATATCCACCCAGAGGGCTTTAATAAAGCAAGCTTTAAAGAAGGAAGATAACATGAAGTGACAACTACAGAATTTCTAAGCAGACCTTGAAGTTTATCAAAATCATGTCTGACATCTGTCACATTTCTGTCTTCCTTCTCATAGTTCAGAAAACTTTGACCAACACTATAAATATATGGCATTTATAACTTAAGGATCAATGTTTTCTTTCCAACCTGAAGCCTTCTTTTCCATGATGTTTGACATAAAATTTTGTGAGTTTTTTTGATTGTCATGGGATTCCATCCAAAACAAAGCCAATGTTTTCAATTCAAGAGTACTAAACAAAAAAGGGAGAAAATCAAGGTTAGCTATATATGTTAAGCACAAATATAGAAAATATCAAGAAATTTTGAAATTGTGTACTTTTACTGGATAAAGTGTCTCAAAGCTGTAATCTTATCTACTTGGGCATCAACAATTAGAGAATTCCATTTCCAGGCAAGCCCAGACAATAAAAAATATTTTCAGAAACTAATCATTTGCTGGGTACAATGTTTGGTTTGTGTTAGGAGGACTGCAGTCCAATCAGGCCCAGGCATAGTGATACTACCTCAAAATAAGAAATCCAATTATAATCTGCAGGTATGACAGTAGTAGAGATGCTGTTTCATAAGTATAGGGTTTTGGATTCAGTCCTCCAGTACCTCCAGAATTTAAGTGTGTGGCAGGGTAAGAATTTGGCATGTCTAAGGTCAAGACTTCATACTCGTTTTACAAGTTCTAATAAAACCTTTACGTCTTTTTCTAATTTTTAAATGTATAACCATAACTTCCATGCCTAAATCAAATAATTTCCTATTAGAGATTTTCTTCTATCCATTAAGTAATATGTTATGTGTTGGATACTTTCCTACTGAAGTCATATTAAAGATAGAACATCCATTGTCTTAGAAAGTGACTGAACTTGGAAACAGAATCTCAAAGGGAGCATTTAAATTGAAGTCTCTTCCAAGAGAAGCAGAATGCCTTGAATATGCCAAGGAAAGGGGACTCAGAAGAAGCCAACTCTGATCTTGGAGTTCTAGTTCCACAAACTCAGAGGCAATGCATTTACAGTACTAACGCTACCCAATCTGTGGTAGTTTATTATTACATTTACTAACAAACAAGTGGAATGTATAAGACATGAAAGTCATTGACTCTTGCTGTCCATGACTCATCTCTGTAATCCTAATGATTAAAAAGAATGAGACTTGGGGGATAATGGTTTTCAGGCTGGTAGGAAAGTTCATGAGGTTCTATCTCCAATTAACTACAAAAATTTCTGGGCTGGAGACATGGTTCATATGGTAGATTGACAACTGTTAGCAAACAAACTGAGAGCATGAAGTATGTTCAAGCCCCACACTGGGAGAAAGAAAAAAATCCTTAGAAGAATAGTATGAGAAACAAAGTTATGAATAGGAAAGCAGAAACAAAAGAAATAAGCTTATTGATACAGACAAAGCTTCCCAATGTGAAATATGGCACAAATTGTAATATTTAGGGTTTTCCTTCCTTTGCAGTAGAAGTAAATGGTATTTCTACTTGAAGAAACTGAAGTATAAAACTATGCAGTAAATAATGACATTACTTTTATGTTTCCATAATTTAACTTGTTTTCCTACAAAGATAGAGAATAGTGTAGCTATGGAAAATCAATAAATATTGCCTTTTCTTATAGGATTACATAGGCTTGCAAATGTTGTCTAAAATTGATCTACACGAAAAAGATTGTCATTGATATCCTTCAGAATATTCCAATGTTTATATTTTCAGCTAACCTTCCACAATACACACACCCCAAATATAATTTTTAGTTCATGCAATCCTAGCAATATAAGCATATGGCCCAAAATGTTCATTACCTTAATCTGCAGTCATTAATGTAGTATTACTAATACAATTAAGTACATACCCTGAGAGAAAGCGTATTCTTCCTTGTAAATACATGCTTGCATGCACACACACATACACACACATATTTAGCATTTTAACTCAGGTTAGGTTCCTGTCATTGGGTATCAGACAATGATCAAATAATCAAACTTTCCTGCCCAGACATAAAATACATTCATAATTCCACACATACAAAGACACCAGATCATTCAAAATAATGAGAATATTTAACAGAATGACCCAGCTCCTGAACCATCTACTCCCTGATTTCATTCAGGTATGATGATGCGTTTTTCATACCATATTTAAAAATCATTTTGAGTCTCCCTAATTTGCAGACAAAAATATGTTATCATAGAAAATGCAGGAAAATTACTTGTCCCTCGGTAATCCTTAATATATCTCATCAAAGGCTTCTATGTCATTCTTGCAGGCTGTTTCTGTCATTTTGCCCTAATGTCTAATATTAAGTTAGAAAGGACATGCCATATTCCTTAATTCATTTTCCCTAAAGGTTATGATATGGAATTGACTCTGATTTTTTGCTTATTCTAACGTAAATTTTCTAAACAACTTGAATTATTGTTAATGTTAATCTGAAGCCATTTGAAATACCAAAAAGAACTGGAACTGCACCTTGGCAATGATTTGTGAATGGCAGTAATAGTTGTGGGGAGGTAAAGGACTTGAATTATCTAGCGTGCCTTAAAAGTGGCACTGTTATTTAAGGACTGATCACTTAGTAAGCTTTTAAAGTGTGGTTTTCTTATTTAATCTAGGAAGATAAAAGTATGCTTTTCATCACATTCTTGCCTGCAATCCACTAGAATTATTTCTCTTGTACAGTTTATGCCTGGTGCTACTGTAGTGAAACCTACCAACAACTGCACAGCTGTGTTAGCTGCTATAGATTTTGAAATTTTCTTCTAGTAGCCCTAGTGATTTGAGCCCAGATTCATGGGATAGTAACATAATACACAATTGCAAAACATCACAATATAAAAAGACTATTTCAAAATGAAGTTCAACTTTTTTCTTTGTTGTGTTATTTTTTCTTATTGATTGTCTTTTAAGGAGCTGTTGGCTATTTATTTCTCATTATTTTTGATGTAACTTAAATAAATTTACCAGATTTTTCAAATAAAATAAACAGATATAAAATGATATATTTAGTTACAAAATATGGCTAAACTTTTGAGTGATTTTTTAAAATTCAAGTCCTGTTCTCAGTTGTCCACAAATAACATTGTGATGAGCCAAGCATATGTGTAAATTGACACATATCAAGCACACAGAACTCTGGAATTTTTGATTTTGGATTTCTATATCAACTTCACCTAGAAAAGAAAATTATCACTTGCTTCATGTCTTAAGTAATCTACTCAAACCAAGTTATATTAATTTTATCAATAGATCTCATAATCTATGGAATTGATGCATTGAATAAGTTTTTGATTTCTTAGTTCCATTGAATTAAGATTACATTTATTTTACTTTTTTGCATATGAAATAATGACATTCTTGAAGATAAAACATGCCTGTTTTCATTTTGATTGCCAAAATCGAACTATTACGAACTTTGAAAATTTAACTTTAAGTCTGAACATTCAAATTTCACTAGGACTTGAATTGTGTTACTTACAACTTTAATGTTTAAGTAAAAGGAATTACATAAATAGAAAGCAAAATTACAAGTTATACCTTATTCCGTGAATTGACTTTATGATGAAAAATTATATTTATATAACATGATATAAGTACTGAAAAAAACGATGAGCTATGGAAGTAGAAGACTCCTTTTTTGATTTGTTATTGTTGTTGTTTATAGTTTGTGATGATTCTGTCTTCTTTATGCATGGTATATTCATTGCATGTCTTCAGCACTGTGGGGGTTGGGCACAGAGCTTTAGGGAAAAGGGTGAGATTTGCAGCAGTGGAGTTCATTGAACATTGATGAAAGTGAACTATTTAGAAAATAGTTGGAGACAGCAAGGAGGGACTGTGAACAAGTGAGGGAACTGAAGACATTTCTAAAAGGAAATATACTCATTACCTGACTCATGTAATTGTAATCCCTCTATAAATAACCTTATTAATAACAACAGAGTGAATTTATTTTTAAAAAGCAAGCAAAACATTGTTTCTTAGAATCATAGAAGTTTGTTTTTTTTCACTGGTTTGAGCTGGTTGGGTCTATCTCTGAAAATTGGTATGATGAATACATTGGTATTCATCGTTAGAATTTGTGAGCTACTAGTGGATAAAATTCAATTATATTTGTCTGTATGTTTTTTGAGACTCTGATTCATTTATTTCTTTAATCTAATTTGTATTATTTCTGTCTACTGGTTTTTGGTTTGGCTTGTTCCTGTTTTTCAAGGACCTAGTGGTGCATCATTAGTGCTAATGCAAGATTGTTATAATTTGTTGACCTACATACTCAAAGATATAAATTTTCCTCTGATTATTGCCTGTGCTGTTGTGTCCCAAAGGAGGTAGTATTTTGTGTGTTCACTTACATTGAATTATATAAACGTTGGAACTTCCCTCCATATCTCTTCAGTGATTCGCTGGTAATTTATCAATTTTCACAGATTTTTCCTATGAGCTAAGATATGATCTATTTTGGAGAATGTTCCATAGGCTGATGAGAGAAATATATATATATATATATATATATAGTGACGCTACTAGGTGAAATATTCTGTAGATATCTGTTAGGTATAGCTTGTCAGTGCAGTTATTTAGCTCTGAATTTTCTTTGCTAAGTTTTGACCTCGATGGCCGGTCCAGAGGTAAGAATGATGTGCTCAAAGAACCAACAATGTGTTTGGATGTATGCATGCTTTTAGGTCAAGTCGTATTTGTTTGATGAATTTGGGAGCTCTAGGAATAAGGGTATTGATATTTGGAATTGTTATAACCCCCGATGTAGAGTTTTGTTTACCAATATTTAATGTTCTTCTTTGTCTCTTTTTACTTTCATGCCACTTTTAATTTAAGCCTGTTGTATCTAATATTAGTGCAGCTACTCTGGTCTGTTCATGAGGTCCATTTTTAATTTGTAAAGGTGATGTACCGAAGGGTTACAATTACATAACTCAGATAATGAGCACACTTCTTTTTGAACAGTCACCTCTTCCCTCATGTTCTCCCAGTTTTTCCCTTCTAACTTCCCTCCCCCACAAGTTGTATTGTTCAGTTTCAATTTAGTGTCTATTGAGTAGCACTGCTGCATTTGTTCATCCTTTGTCCCAGCATTTCTGTGTTCCAACTTGCCCTTTGCAAAATTACATACAAGACAAAAGGTGCAGAAAAAAAAAAACAGCAAAAGAAAACAGAGGGAAAAAAGAAAAATAAATAAACCTCTCATTTCCATTTCTTGGAGATTATTTGGGTGAACATTATTTTATATGACAATATTCATACAGTTATCGAGCTTTTGAGATCCTCTCCAAAGGGCATCCTCCTTTGATCTCACTGTATAAATGGTTAAAATCCTATATAATTTATCATGTCCAAGTGTAATGTATTACCTTTTACCATCCAAGTAGAATTATAGGCACATTCTAATACAACAAATGAGGGAAATTAAGAAATCTTTGAGTCTGTCTTTCTTCACTTAATATGTTTGTTCCAAGTCTTTCCATTTCCTTATGAATGGTGTAATATCATTCTTTCTGGATAAATAGAATTGCATCAAACTGAAGAGTTTCTTCATGGTAAAGAAAAAGAAACATATATAGAAAGAGAACAGAATGGAAGAAAAATTTTACTAGCTAAGCATCAGACAAGGATTTTATAATTAACGCATATTTAGAGATCAAAAATTAAACCCAACAAAAATAAACCCTCAAATAAACAAGAACCCAATTAATATATGGGATAAACACTTAAAGAGAAACTTTTCAGACGAAGAAGAAAGAATAACAAATAGACACATCTCTCTCCATAAAAGAATTGTTTCTAACATATTTATTAGATTATTTCTTTGTTGCTTTTTATGTCCCCCACCATGGTATAACCCCTGCTTTCATTGTGTTTGGTATTGGTATAATTTGTGGAAGGGAAGGGCAAAAACAAACCGTTCAAATAGGGTGGACCCATTGCAACAATGAGGTGTACGAATCCTTATGTCGAAAAATGAACTTTACAACTTTGGCGGGGGGGGGGGGCAGGGTCAGGAATGGGGTGTAGGGAGATGAGATACAAAGGAGGAAGCAACAATGCTTGATAAGAAATGTACTCATTAACTTGCCCTTGTAAGTGTAACCCCTCTGTACGGTATTTTCACAATAAAAAAAATTTAAAAAAGAAATGCAAATCCAAACAACACAGATTCATCTCACCCATGTTACAATGTCTTTGGAAAAAATGAAAAATCACAGATACTGATAAGGATGTGGCCCAAAGGAAACTCTATTAAACTGTTTGTGGGAATGTAATATTGTTCAAACATTTTGTAAAACACTATGGAAGTTGGTCACAAAACTGAATAGTGAGCTACCTATGATCCAGCAATTTAATAATGGGCGTTTATCCAATAGAGCAGAAACAAGGCCACACTGAAGCTACCAGCACAATCTGTTCATTGTTGAATTATTTTCTTGCCAACATATGGAATCAGCCCAGATGCCTCTCATTGTAAAAAGGGACCAAGAATTATATATATCTATATATATGTATATATATACATAAACATACATATATATAATTTTGTTGATCCCTATTAAAAATTATGTATGTATGTATGTATATGTATGCATGTGTGTATATATATATATATACATATATATATATATATATATATATATATATACATAATTGAATTCTGTTCATCCATCAGAAAGGATAACATTGCACCATTCTTAAGGAAATGAAAGACTTAGAAATAATGATGTTACTTGAAATTAACTGGACCCAGAGAAACTTAGGTTGCATGATTTTCCTAATTTGTGGTAAATGGAAGTTGTCTATAAATGTAAAAGTAAACACACTGCATGGTATGTAAGGAGGTACAAATGAATTATCCGACGTGTCAGAGACCATGGAAAATGAAATTACTATAATTCTCTTAAAAGACTAAGTCAAAGACCAACAATTAAATACCAGTAAATGTGTATTGCAAGAGAGGACAGTGGGGGACAATGTGAGAGGGTAGGAAATTGAAGGGGAAAAGGATAAAATACAGGCAATAACCCATTGTATACTTCCCGTAATTGAAATATACAAGGCAATGGGTAGCGTGAAATGGGGGTGAAGGTGTTGAAGTGGTAACACAATTCCAGGTTCATTGTACACATAAACTGCTTTGTTAAATGGCAAGTAATTCCATAACATAATATTGAGATACATAAGGATTGGGGTTAATTGGGAGCGGTGGTTGAGAATGTTGAAAGGCGTGACAATGATCAAGATGCACTGTATCCATACATTGTTTCAGTGAATGGCAACTCTTCGTTCAACTACTTAAAGATAATAAAAATATGCAAAAATTAATTATGATAGTTGAATAGAGAGTTGAACCTCAACTCAATTCCCATTTTAAAATATTTTTAACACGGAGACTTGGAGAATAAAATTCAAATAATAAAACTATTAATCTTTTATCAGAATTTGTGAAATTTAAATCAAATCTACTTTGCTTTTGTCAGCCATTGGGCTGTTAGAATATTTCATAGTAAGTGGCTTAAAAATAATCAAGAGTACATTATCCATACCCTAGTAGCTTAAACATTTATTATAAAAATGGTTATTCAAAGAAATTCTTGGTCTTATGGGAGTTAGTTTTCTGGTTCATTATAACCTATTTGCTGGGCGTTCACAAGGCAGAGTAATTATATTGGGCTTCTTTTATCAGGATCATTAGGGTCATCATGGAGAGGTTCATTGTAATGTAACCAGACAGGGGAATAGAATTTCAACATGTGCATCTGGAAGGAGTTACATCATCCAATAAACTTTGCAACTTTTTCTTTAACTCAGTGTGGTGTATCATTTGATATTATTTCATAGAAGATAGTCACCTAAGGACAAGCTTATATCATGTGAATTATGTGAATGATTCTTCCCAAAAAGTGAATAATTATACTGTTGGCAAAGTGAAACATGATTGCTTAGTGTCTCGAATCACATCATAGGTAACCATGTAAACGTGGTACAGCATTTCTAAGGCCCTTCTGATGTATTTGAAAAATCTCTGATGAGGTAATTGTTTTCAGAAATATTCGTTTGAGACAACAAATATAGATCTCCTTTGATTTTAATTATAGTCCATTATTAGGACTCCCACAGACATCAAAATCAGAGGATGCTAATTTCTCTGATAATATACATAATAATTTGTTACAATTAATGTAACATGAAGACTATAATATTAATAGAACTATAATTAATAGTATTCACATTATATAATATATTGACATCTTTGGTTACCTCAATTTTTAGAATATTTATAACTAAATGTAAAATTTTTGCAAATAACTATTTGATGATGTATAGAAAATGTGAAAAAGATTTTTGTACATATTTACTAAAGATGCAAACAGATTCATCTGGTTATTTCTGATCCTTAACATGTTAGTTGCATTCATGCATGGGGAACATGCAGAGAAGTCACAATGGCAAACTTGCATTTACTAAAGGGTTAATTGCATGAAGTTTATGTTTCGGTAAATAGCAGATTTAATAAATTAAATAGTTTTTGTCCCTTCCTTCCTCCCTCCCTTCCTTTGTTCCTAGGTTCCTTCATTCCTTTCTTCCTTCTTTTCTTCTTTCCTTCCTCCCTCCTTCCCTCCATCCCTACATCTCTCTCTCGTACTCTCCTTTCTTTCTTTCTCTTTCTTTCTTTCTTTCTATTTCTTTCTTTCTTTCTTTCTTTCTTTCTTTCTTTCTTTCTTTCTTTCTTTCTTTCTTTCTTTCTTGTTTTCTTTCTTTTTTCTTCCTTCCTTCCTTCCTTCCTTCCTTCCTTCCTTCCTTCCTTCCTTTCTTTCCTTTACTTCTTTCTTTCTTTCATTCTGTTTCTTCCATCCTTCCTTTATTTCTTTTACTCAGTATATTTCTTATGGCTATAGAAAAATATCAACTATTGTACTCCAAGGTGTGATGAGTAATTATAAATATAGTACATTAATATTAATTTTAATAACCTATGCTATATCTTAAGACAAATTGTACTAAAACAACTTCACAAAATTTGCAGGATATGTAACAAATATTGCTTTTCATGATATTTTTTAATACGTGAAATGAAAATAAGAATTTAGACATAATATTGAGTGTGTGTGTTGTTCTTATGATTTGAACTCAAGACCTATTACTGGGCTGGGAAGGTGGCTCACTGGTAGGGTGCTTGCCTTGCATGCATGAGGCCCTGGGTTAGACTCCTCATCACCAGATAAGGAGAAAAAAATAGCCGAAACTGTGCTGTAGATCAAGTGGTAGAGTGCTAGCCTTGAGCTGAAGAGTTGAGGGACAGCTCCCTGGACCAGAGTTCAGGCCCCACAGCCAAAAAAATAAAAAGTCCTCTCCCTTAGTTTCCCCACCCCAAGGATATTGCTCTAACATTTGAACCACAACCCCACTTCTGGCTTTGTGTATATGTGTGTGTGTGTGTGTGTGTGTGTGTGTGTGTGTGTGTGTGTGTGTGTGTGTGTGTGTGTTGTGATGTGTGTTAGATTAATTGAGATGTGTCTCACAAACTTTCTTGACAAGGCTGGCTTTTTTATATTTTTTGTTGTGAACATACTGTACAGAGGGGTTACAATTACATGGGCAAGATAATGAGTACATTTCTTATCAAGCATTGTAGCCTCCTCCTTTGTTTACATTTTACATCCCTTTCCAGCCTCCCCCCGCCCCCCACCGAATCCTCCCCCACCATCAAAATTGTAAAGTTCGTTTTCGACATGACAACTTGTACTTCTCATAGTTGCAACGGGTCCAACTGTATCCTTATTTAAACGACTTGGTTTTCCCCTTCCCCTCCACAAATTTTACTGACATCAAATACAGTGAAAGCAGGGGTTATACTGTGGGGGAGGGATATACAAAGGAACAAAGAAATAATCTTATAAATGCGTTAGAAAAAAATGCATGAAAGAAAAAATAACATTTAAATTAAATACATATTTAAGGGTTCATTTTCCTAAAATCACCTTATCTGACCTTTTCTGCTTGACTCATATATATACTAGATATTGTAAATAAGGGAAACTATGGGACCTATGTTTATTTGGGCTTGGCTTACTTCACTTAATATAATTTTTTCCAAGTCTTTCTATTTCCTAACAAATGGGGCAATGTCATTCTTTCTGATGGAGGAATAGAATTCCATTGTGTAAATATACCACATTTTCTTGATCCATTCATCTACTGAGGGGCATCTGGTTCGTTCCCTATCTGAGCTATGGTAAACAATGCTGCAATAAACATAGTTGTGCTGATAGCTTAAGGTGGCTCAGTGTTAGAGTGCTTGCCTTACATCCATGAGGCCCTGGGTTCTATTCCTCAGTACCACATATGCAAAAAAAGCCGGAAGTGGTGCTGTGGCTCAATTGGTAGAGTGCCTGCCTTGAGCTGAAGAGCTGAGGTACTGTTCCTAGGCCCAGAGCTCAGGCCCCAAGACCAGAACCCACCCCCGCAAAAAAATAATGAATGAGTACATTTCATATCAAGCATTTTTGCCTCCTCCTTTGTTTCCCCTTTTCAACCCTTCCCATCTACCCTGGCAACCTCCCCCCCCCACCAAAGTTGTAAAGTTTTTTTTTCGACATAACGATTTGTACATCTAATTGTTGCAATAGGTCCACCTGTATTCTTCTATAAACCATTTGTTATTTCCCTTCCCCTCCATAAATTATACCAACACCAAATACAATGAAATTAAGGGTGATACCGTGGGGAAGGGACATGGCTGAGACAAGCAGAAAAGGTCAGATATGTTGATGTAAGATCAAATGAACCTCAACATAAGTATTCAAATGTAATTTTTTCTTTCTTTTGATTGTTTCTAACATATTTATAAGATGATTTCTTTGTTGCCATGGCTGGATTTGAACATCACCTTCCTGAGTAGTGAGGATTACAAGCTTGAGATACCCATATTCAGCACAGATATAACATATTTAACAATAAAATAAATTTATTTTTGATTTTTTAATTTTTTATTGTGAACATACTGTACAGAGGGGTTACAATTACATGGGCAAAATAATGAGTGCATTTCTTATCAAGCATTGTACCTCCTCTTTGTTCCCCCTTCCCATCCTTCCTCTGCCCCCCAATCCTCCCCGCTACCCCCGCCCCCGCACTAAAGTTGTAAAGTTCATTTTTCAACATAACGACTTGTACATCTCATTGTTGCAAAGGGTTCACCTGTATCCCTATTTAAACAATTTGTTTTTCCCATTCCCCTCCACAAATTATACCGACATCAAATACAGTGAAAGCAGGGATTATACAGTGGGGGAGGGACATACCAAACAACAAAGAAATAATCTTATAAATGTGTTAGAAACAATCGTATGAAAGAAAAAATATACTTAAATACTTAAATTGTTAAATAAAATATTATCTACTGCGGTCACATGATTTTCTCTTCTTTAAACCTAAGCTTTTTTGACATAAATTATAGATTCATACAGTTTTTGAGAATATAAAAATCTTAGTTACTGCTCATGTATTTTCTGAGGTTTGATTACCAAGGTATTTCAGAGAAACACTGAATTTCATGTATTTTATGTAAACCGTTATTTTTAGAAATTGAATCAATCTCCATATGTGAAGAAGCAAGATGTTCAATGACTTAAGCAATTATTCCTATAGACTGGAACATAACTTAATTTTGAATGGTATGAAATTCGTATTGTACCTACTCTATAGAATAATTAAGAAATAAATGATCACGATAGTATTTATTTTTCCTTCAACTAGAAAGAAAGAACTTCAGTATAGATGACAAAAACTTGAATGGAATGTCATAAAATTATGAAAAATTCAAGGCATTTTGAGTTAGATGAAATAGTCATTATTGAACGTCACAAAATGAAATCTCTTGAAGCTTCCTTATCTGTTAAATAAAATGTATTTGCACTCAAAATATCTCTCTAGTAATGGTATAATCAAACCACCTTCATGCCAAATACCTTCTGTGAGTAGTTCAAAAAATATTTAGAAGCAGATGTTATGGCAATGTATAGAAATATTTACCCACCTGAAATCATAAAGGATTGAGATTAATGATTAGCTTTCACTGTTGCCCTTTCAAAGTAAACCGTTTGAAAGGTGAACCCTTTCATGAGGGCATAGTTGTAGAGATTTGATCACTGAGAACTTGTGACCAAAGTGGATTTTAAGATCAAATTCCTTTCCTCCTCTTCCTTCTTTTTTTCTCTGTCTCCTTCACCTTCTCATTTTCATTCTCCCTCTCCAAATTCCCCTCGGCCTCTTTCTCCCTCTCCCACTCCTATTCTTCTTCTTCTTTACTTCCTGGCTTCCATACTCCATCACATGTTCCTTACATGGGGTACTCTGTCACCGGCAATCCAAAGCAATGAGGATAAGAAACATAAACTGAAATGTATAAAATAAGAAGCCAAGCTTATTATTTCCCCTTTTTAAGATAATTTTATAAGGTATTTGGTCATAATAATAGGAGACTGTCACAGCTTGCTCTCATTTATTATAAGGGATAAGATTTACTGGAAAAACAATCTGACCAACATCGCTCTAATGAAATGATTGATTAAATTAATATTATACTGGGACAAATCTAGTTTAAAATATCAGATATACTTCAATAAGAGGCGAAAAAATCTCCTCTAGTGTTTCCTATGAATAGACATCAGAATTCAATCTGTTATTCAAGGAAATTGACCTGCAATTGGCAGCATTGTCCATTTCATAAATGATGTAAGAAGACTATAGAACAAATTTCAACGCAAACTGCCTGATATAAAATTTATTTTGTCCCCTGTATACTATGTATGTCTGGTTCCCAAAATGACTTGTATTTTATATTTTTAATTAACTTTAAGTAGTTGTATGGGAGTTGCTGTTTGACCAAACAGTTTATGAATAGTGTTTAGTGAGTTTTTTTTTTCTTTTTTCTCTCCTGAGGTTTGAACTATGGGTCTGGGAGCTGTCCCTGAGCTCCTTTGGATGAATGCTAGAAGTCTATCACTTGAGGCAGAGCAGTACTTTCATATTTTTCTGAGATTTAATTGGAGGTAAGAATCTCACAGACTTTCCTGCCTGGGCTGGCTTCAAAACTCAATCCTCAGCCTTTTGATTATCTAGGGTTACAGGTGTGAGCAGCTTAATACAGTGAACATTTTTTTTTTTTGGCTAGTACTGGGGCTTGAACTCTGGGCCTTGGCAATGCCCTTGAATTTCTTTTCCTAATGCTAGTAGTCTACGATTTGTGTCATAGTGCCAATTCCAGCTCATTTTGTATATGTAGTACTGAGAAATCAAACCCAGGGCTCCACACATGCAAGGCATGCAGTCTTCCACTAAGCCACATTCCATGGCCAATACAATGCATCTTGATGATCATTATCCCTCATCCTTCTCAATCCTATCTCATCCCTCAATTTACATAATTTTGTAGAATATTCAGACTCCCAATGTCATCTATAGTCACTCAGAGTATATATCACAGATCATATTTTATGTATAGTCTTATTCATCAACATACTTGTTATGCATTATAGAATTCTGTGATTTTAAATTCTAAATTATCACTCAGATTCACCTACTACTATTCTAAAATTTTTCCTAAGGTTAATGCAAATGCAATCTGTAATTCTTCGATAAAATACAATGATTCTTAGAATATTAAAGAGTTGGAATAAGAACATCACCTTGAGTTCTAGAACATTTTATCATCACTACCTTCTCAAAATATTCCATTATTTATTAGTAGTCACTTCTGTCATCATTTCAACCAACCCTCCCCTTGAGCAGGTATTATTTCATATTTTACCTCTACAGATGTGCCAATTTAAAAAAGCTCATATAATTAGAAAATGTTGACTATTTATCCATTTCTCCCATGTAATATTACTCTTTCCAAATTTTTCTCATGGATAGAGCATATTGTTTTGTATATATGTGTATAAGGGTATAACATCCTAAATGAGCATTTCAATATTTTATTATATGTTATTTTAAAAGGTTTTGCTATGTATATTCTTGTACATGTGTCTCATTGGACATGTGTTGAAATCTATTTTGCATATAAAATTATGATTCAAAATTAAGGATCATAGGGGCAACTCTATGTGTAATATCTTAAAGATTACCAGTATGTTTAACAAACTGACCCTATCATTTTAAGTGTCAAGCACCATTGTACAAGGTTTCCAATTTCTATATAATAGTTGTGCAGGGCTAACTTATTGTTTCTATTTCCACTAATCTCTATATGTATGCAATGTCTAGGTATGTTATGATATTTCCATATGTTCCTTGGTTGTTGTTATATTCCTATAGTGATATGTATTTGGATTTTTTTTGATAACTTATTCAGGATCATTAAAAATTTTCATTGGCTCATATGCTCTTAATATATTTCTGATTCAAGTCTCTTTAAATAAATGTATATATATACACAGTATGTGTATTTATATACAAATATCTATATACACATATATAAGAATATACAGATGTGTACATACATGCATATAGATATATATGTATATTATTTTTTATTTGTCTGTAAGTTATAAAAAATTATTCTAGTGGAAAACCCATTTACTTTCCACTCTGCTTTCCAGAAATTCAGAATCTGGGTTTGTTTTTTCTTTTATCTTCTAATATTTATTCAAATTTGTGTTCCTTCGGTAATGAAAGGCGATTTTTGTTCTTCCTTATCTCAATCACAAGGTCTGGATAATGATTTTTGATATTGTATACAGTGCTCTAGAGTGATTAAACACATCTATAGAAAAAGATAAACTCACAATACATGGATAATGTTTATTTATAAAAATATTGTAATAATTTCCTACAGGAAATGTGGTCTATTCCTTTAGTTCTTGTTTAGGATTTGTTAAATTCTGGTGTGTTATAGTCAATTATCATAAATGTATATAAGGATGGTAAGAAACAAATATCTTAATATTAGCTTAGTTCTGCCTGTGTTATATGTATGAGGCTCTATTTGAGTTTTGCCTCAATTTCACATGCTATATTCTCACAGTATATAAGTTGAAAGAAGACTCTCTCTTGAAATATACTATTTTTATAGCTAAGGAAAAACAAGTCAGTTGTTAGACACAGACAATGAGATAGAAATCTTCCCCTAGAAATAGTCTTTTACCACTTCTGTTTCACTTTTGTAAGCTGAAGTAAGTCACATGACCCATCTTGACATTGCAGAGTAGAGGTAAATCTCACCTACAGGAAGCTGGTGCAGGACAAAGAGTAATATGTCAAGATATGCAACACGAGATAAAGAGGGGAAAAAAGAGAACTACAATATAATCTATCATACTTGCCATCACAGTCTCTGCAGGAAGGAAGCTATTATGTACCTTTGTTTCTAAAACTACTTCAAATCATGTCTTTTATATTAGGATGTCACAGGAATTAGAGAACATTTTGATACTGAGACAACATAAAATCTCAAAGAAAGCCTGAGTAATCATTTCAATACTACTTTTGTTCTCCAAGAAAGAAACCATTTTGTAGACAATACTTTATACGTTCTTACCAAGTATCTTTTTTTTTCCAGAAATGGATTTTGTTAATATATGTGACTATCCACCAGAATAAGTGTCTTCATTTGTCTTCATCTTGTGCAGACAGCAAGTCAATTGGATGTAAGTGGGAGTTCATCAGTAGCACTTTTTAAAACTGTGAAAAAATGTGGACAGGGAGCCAATATGCATATTTTTCCACCATCACCTATCACATCCTCCTTCTTCCTTCCTAGGAAACAAACCCAATCAATAAAAAGTCTTAGATATTTGGCTCTTGACCTTGAAAGTGTAATCAGCATATTATGGATGTCGGAGATCACAGTTAATAGTGTTTTCCATAATAATGTCACATGCAACAGCCCTATGAGTCCTGCAGGTGTTAACACTACTTCCTTAGTAATGTGATAGGATTGTCAGCCTTACTGGATTTAGTATTGTTTTCCACTTCCTTTTCTACCACCTCCCCTAAATTATAATACATATTAACAGAATGAAAAAGTAATGCCATCTTAAGAAAGTCCCATTGCACAAGACACTATGTTGAAAAACAAACTTTACAACTTTGGTGACGGGATGGGAGGATTGGTGGGCAAGGATGAGAAGGGGAAACAAAGGAGGCAGCAAAAATGCTTGAAAAGAAATGTACTCATTACCTTTCTCATGTAATTGTAACCCATCTGTACTATATTTTCACACACACAAAAACTTATGAATATAAAAAAGAAAGTCATTTAGGGCTCTGGGAATGTGGCTTCATGGAACAGCTATTGCTTAGCATGCATGAAACCCTGGGTTCAATTCCTCCATACCACATAAACAGAAAAGGTAACACTGGAAGTGGTGCTTTGCCTCAAGTTGTAGAGTGCTGGCATTGATATAAAATAAAAAAAAGAAGCTCAGGAACAGTTCTCTGGCCCTGAGTTCAAGCCCCAGGATGGGCAAAAGAAACATTTAGCGAGTAAATGCAAAATAAAGAACCCATATTTGGAATATATAATTGTTCCTTCCAAATGATATTTAACAATAGTCCTTAATTCATGTACTTTACCTATATTAGAATACTGTGTTGAACAAAAAAATGTTTTCATAATAGGTCATGGTAATTAATGCCAGTAGTGTGCTTAGATATCAGGTGAAGATTAATCCTGGAAATTCAAAGATTCCAGGCTTTTGAGTAGTAACTGCTAATCACAATAAGAAGGGTAGTATATATGTGAGATTTGGAAATCCTTTTGGTAAATCAGGGAACCAAAAAGGCAGAGGTTAATTAATAGTTTTGACAGAGGAGACGGAATAACTCCAGATTGAAGGAATAAATGATAGTAATAACAAAGTTACACCACTAACTGTTCTAGGGAAGCATTTATTGTTATTGAAGAACTAGTTATCAACTAGGCTTATTCCTCAGTGCCTTTAGCATTCTAATCACTTAGACTAGTTCTTAATCTCTGTGTGATAAGTTGTATATCCTTCTATGCTGTTCTTTCACACCTGCTCTCCTTTGCTTTCTAAAAATCTATGTCTTTCTCTATTTCTCTATGAACAATTTCTGATACTAAGTCCACAAAAGCAGACAGCAGAGGATGCTAAGGTAAGAGTCCCACACATCATGAGTCATTAATGTAACAACATGGAAAAGGAGGACATATTTATTGCTACCTCAATCTGTCTAAAAAGCTGCAATGTCACATCATTTGATTCAAATTTCCATTCTTTGTCTACATAGTGTCATTTAGTGCAAATAAATGCAAATATGAGCCAGGTGCCGGTGGCTCATCCTATAATGCTAGCTACTCAGGAGGTTGAGACCAGAGGATTGTGGTCTCAGCCTGGTCAGGAAAATCCATGAGACATTTATCTTCAATTAGACACCAGAATCTCAGAAGTGGTGTTGTAGCTAGTGTTAGAGCACTAAATTTGAGCTGAAGAGCTGAGGGACAGTGCCCAGGATTGGCTTCAAGCCCCACGACCAACATAAAATGTGTAAATATGACTTTGTTTTCCCCAAAGGAACGACAAAGTCAATAGTAATCTTCGCAAGCACAGAAAATAATTCCAAAATGATACAAAGTACCTACTTTTGCTGAGTTAAGTTATGGCTTCTTTTCTGGACATATTGCCTTTTCTATGATTATCTAATACACATACTTAGATAGCAATTTAAAACTGAGAGTATAGAAGCAAGATGTGCTGTGATGATATTATCCTATCAGAAATTCAAGTCAGTAATTAAAATTTCTTCTTAAAACCATACACAAAAAATACCATGATATAGTGTAATAGAACTCACTATTGAACATATGAGCTTTAAGAGATTTCTAATTGATCCATTATTTATTGGTACCAACATTAGAAAAAATGTATATTTCAGTAATAAAATAGAAGTCCTTTGCATGACTACTTAAATTCCTTGTTTTTTTAAAGACACTGTTTTGATCTTAAAAAATAGGGCTGTCTATTGTCTTCATGTGATTTTGATTATTGAAAGTGCTTAATGAGAAATCAAAATGCATTATAGTCCTTTGTTATCAATTATCACTTCTTCTTGGAGAATATAATCATCAAAGCAATAGTTCAGAATCAGCAAGCAAGAGGTCAGAATCATGCTTCCAGTGCAAGTGGATCACCAGTAAGTAATCCTAAATACTATTTTCCACAAAGTTTTGTGACAGATACAATCGGCCTGCCTTCTCTAGTTGCTTTCCTAGACTGGGCCTATTCCTTCATTGTACAGGAAAGTCTGATTCAACTGATTTAAGGCAGATATGTTACTGGAAGTATCAAGGATTTAGATTCTTGTCTGTATACTTTAAAGATAGGATTTATACTTCCATACAGATGTTCAGTACATATCGTGTTTGGTGTGGTTATTCATTTTATTTCTTGTTTTTTTTATTTATTGATTTACCATTTATTTTATTTGCTGTGTTCACACCTGTACCATTCATTACATTGTTTACATACTTTCACATAGCATCTAGATTTGTAGATGTGTTCACCATCATGCCTGACACACAGGACTCTCTCATAAAATGAGAACATGTGTCACATTGAGTTTCTTAACCAAGATTAAATTTTTTTGGCAGTGCTAGGATATGAACTATGGGCCTAGCAAGCCCAATCATGAATGGGTGAGTGTGAGCATAGGAGCCTCTAGCCAATGAAGCTGTCTGGTGGTTCCCAGGCACTGAGATGGAGCCCCAAGTTTGGCCAAAACAGCGATACATGGATAGGCAGACGGTGGTATACAAATAAATATATATTAGTGAAGAGTCCCAGAGCTGTCTATGATTGAATGCTATCTACTATGTTCCTACCAACTGTTAGGTATTTATTATATTGCCATTGAAATAATATTCTTTTCATGCTTAATAAACTATTAATTAAGATCAATCAGCATCCCAGGATTATTCCATCCAATTTTAGACTACACTGAAGCATGAACTACTCTTTCAGTAGGTATTCTTGTGCATGGGAACGAGTCGCTTGTGATCTCCTGTCATTGGTAGGTGTCAGGACCAGGATTTGAGCCAAGGTCTATGTTGATATTGTTGGCTTATGGCTTCCGTGATAGCCTGCCAACCATCAATAATGCCAGGTCAGGTCCACTTTCCTACCGTGTCATTCAGAACCAGGATGGTCACAGTGCAAACAAAAAATCGTAAAACTCTATAGCTCACCACTTTTTGTGCTGTTCCACTTTTTTTTTGGTCTTCCTGCAAGCCCTCTGGGTCTACGGTCCCAGGATCTGCTATGGGTCTGGAGGCTGCACCCCAGGCTAGGGCGACCGAAGTTGAGTCAGAGTTGCTGTGACCTGAGTTCAGGCCTCGTGGTTGGCAAAATTATCTAATTAGTTAATTAATTAACTAAATTAATAAAATAAAGCTCCTTGGTTTAGAATTTCTGCCAGTTTTTTTTCCTAGCCTGGGATTTGAACTCAGGGTTTTGATAAATTCTTAGCAATGTGAGGGAAGGTGCAGAGGTGCCTCTACTTGAGTTCAAGCCGTATGCCAAGCCAAAAAAAAATAATTAAGTCACTGACCATGGCAGGGAGAAATAGTTGTGGAGATGGGAGGGAAGGGATGGTAGATGTAGGGCACATGGGCATCAAAGGTGGCGGTGAGAGGGAGTTGAGTGGGTAGAGCCTGAGTTGTTTCTGTTAAAATCTGACTTTGTACCACAACCAGGTGAAGTGACATCAGTGCTTGAACAGAAAACAGACAGCAAGGACAGTAGAGAAAGCTTAGGCACATGATAGGGTGACCTCTACAGTGACTGGTTGGTTCCTTTTCCTCCCCTTCCATGCCACGCGGTTTTTTTCTTTAAAAAGTGCTTGCTGCATGGTAATAAACAAGTTCCTGCTTGACTTGACTCCCTGCTGCGTCTGACTGTCTCTGGGCCTAGGGGATACTGGGAAACAGGTGAGTGACACACTTACCTTTCCTCAGACCCCATCCATCTTCTGCGGAACTTACAAAGACTCAAAATCTGGCACCCAACGTGGGGCAGGAAAGGAAAATATTCTGGCTGAGGCTAAGGGGTCTCTAAGGGTAAGTGAAACCCTTAGTATGGGTAATGCTATCTCAAAGAAGGAAGAGGAGGGACAATATTAGGCCTAGAGGGAGTAAAAGAGGACTTGGGAAGTGGTAAGGAAAAGGAATGGGTCAAATTCGACTGATGAGACAGAAGCATACACAGTGGAAGTCAAAATGTGGGTGAAGGTTACCCCCTCTGACGCTGGTGCCCATGACTGTCCTAGGCCCTCACCCTATTCCCACAATTGGGGCAGAGGTACGGTGCTGTATGTGGCCCTACAGAGGGACCTGGGATACATGGACCCCTATAGACCTTCTAAGGAGGGATCAAGAACCGGGGAAATAACCTATATGAAGTCCTACCCAGGAGTGGCCATCCGGGAGCCCTGACCCTGGGACAAAGGATTAACTTCCCCAAGGATATTTGGTCAATCTGGCACCAGGAGCTAACAGACCATTGGAATAGTATTCATGGGAAGCAAAGGATCTTAAAGAGCTCCACAAGTCGGTGGTGGAGGATGGCCCAAACTCTCCTTGGACCCAGACCTTATTACAGGACATTGCTCATCACCCGTGTCCCTGAGGACTGGCTGGATGTGGCCAAAGCTGTCCTTGCAACTTCTCAGTTTATTAAATGGTGTGCTTTCTTTAAGGAGAAATGCAGAGTGTGGGTGGAGAATAACTGGCAGGCTCAACCTACGATACCTATTACTTAAGCCATGTTAACAGGGACAGGGAAAGGGTACTCCACTGGCATTCAATAGGCCACAATACCTGGCCTGTACCATGACCAGGTGAGGCAGGCAGAACTTGCAGCATGGTACAAATTGGATGAAGGGCCCACTGATTCCCTCATATCAGGAGTGAGACAAAAACTGCGTCAGCCTCTACCTGATTTTATAGACCGATGCCAACAGAGTGTTCACCGCAAGTAGCCATCAGTGAACCTCCAAGATCAGTTTTTAAAACTACTGGTTTGCGAAGGGATGAATGCAGACCACAGCATGGCATGCGTGGGATTGAGAGAGAGTTCCATGAGTAGATGGGTGGTGGCCTCCCAGGATGTGAGAATGCAACAGCACCAGTCCTAATAACCACCTTAGCTTTACAGGCTCAGACATCTGCAATGACTGAGGCTATAACCCTGGCTCTGGCATCCCAGGGGCAGGGGCCATCAGGGAGAGGGACATGTTTTGAATGCGGACAGGGGGGCCACTTTAAGCAGGACTGTTCACAACAATCGCTCCTGCTAACCGGCCCGGGGGATCCAAACCACCTCCTACACTCTGCCCCAGGTGCAGGAAGGGGTACCATTGGAGAAAGGATTGTCAATCCAAAATTGATTTAGATGGGAAGCCTTTAAACTAGGGGAGGGGCATCTTCCAGCTTGTTCACTCAAGGAGGAAACCACTCTGCTATAAGGCCAAGGCAGCCTCATGGCAGGACTACCCAGGCCAATTGGTCCATCCCCCTGGTGGAAGGAATCTGCCCTAAAAGAGTATTTTCATAGGTGGAAAGCGGTTTCACTGCCTAACTGACATGAGTGCAGATTGAACCGTACTCAGGGAGGAGGAAGTGATCTTGGACTGGAAGCTTGCATGTGGGCCACAATTATTGGTTGTAGGGGGTAACTCACAGTCCAAAGAGACAGTTGCCCTTATGAAATGGACTAGCCTAGATGGAGAGCAGGAAAAGATTTGCCATTTAGTGGCAAAAAACCTTACTGTCAATTTACTAGGCCAAGCAATGTCATTAGCAGTCCTTTAACATTAGTCAAGGATGGGATAGCAGTCTTTGCCACTTCAGAGTCCATAGGTGTGGGTTGTTCTGGAGCAGATTTTAGACATGTTTACAGGAAAGCATAACAAAAAGTGGTTGTACAAGCAAGTAGTAAAAGAACAATTAGAGCAGGTAACATTAAAATAAGTTGCTCCTAAAGAAATATTAAACGGTCCATAAATAATGACATAGGGTGGTGATCAAAATGAAGGTCAGACCTCCAGGTCAAAGGTACAGCTTCTCTTATGGTCTCTTGATTTCTGCATTGTCAGTGCTGATCGCTGTCCAGGTCACCTGTTGTGTTTGATGTGGATACTGTAGCCAATGGATGGAGAAGAAGCACAAAGGCTTAAACAGGATCTAGAGGGATTTAAGGAAAGGATTTTTTTAACTTTTGGTGGAGGATCAGGTAAACCTTGGGTACATACGCCCTTCTGTGAGTCCTTGGAACACACCTGTATTTGTTTTCCAAAAAGCATCTGGGGCCTGGTGCATGCTCCAAGAGCTACGTAAGGTAAATGAAAGGATGGAGCTAGTAGAAATACCCATAAGACGTATGCCCTGGACTCCCACTATACATTCCGAATATACCTTGGTTGTGATAGATTGATAGATATTAAAGATTTTTTTTCTATCCCCCTGCATCCAGATGACTGCAAGAAGTTTGCCTGTCGAGTCTTCCTCCATCCCAAGAAAGATAGATGGGGCCCAAGGAAAGGTCAGTGTGTCCACTTGCCTGTTCCCCAGCCTCCCTTAGCCCAGGATACAATCAGACGCAGCAGGAAGTCAAGTCAAGCAGGAACTCGAGTATTAACACAGAGAAAGCCCTTTTTAAAGCAAAAGACTGTGTGGGAGGGGAGGAAATGGAACCAACCAATCACTATAAAGGTCACACCTTAACATGCACCTAAGCTTCCATGAGCTATTTACACACTGAACATGAACATATCTGGCTCTTCCCACTCTACTTCCTCTCAGGGCCATCTTTGATGCTTGTGTGCCCCCCCCCTTTTTTTAATGGCAGATCCACCTTCCAGTTAGTTATCCATTTCCCC
Source organism: Dipodomys merriami (assembly GCF_024711535.1). Lineage (NCBI taxonomy): Eukaryota > Metazoa > Chordata > Mammalia > Rodentia > Heteromyidae > Dipodomys > Dipodomys merriami. The sequence goes on along the minus strand of NW_027206463.1, from coordinate 156,501 downwards.
TCCTCTGTAAAGATTATTTTAACAGGATTCCATTGGTAAGAATAGCATTGGCCATCCAGGGGTTTCAAGGCAAGTCTGGGGGGGCGAGATTCGCCAGACAAGAATAGGGAGTGCCCTTGTGCACGATCTAAGAGCCGGTCCCAGTTACCTCACATCCCCATCTAGCACAGTAATGATGAGCTCACCACAGTTAGAAATGTCCCAAACAGCTCTATTAATTCTGGGGCATATATAAAAGTCAGTATCTCATGAAAACAAGGAAATTTTAAAACAAATTCTGCAGACATAGCAAAGCAATCCCAGGCACCTGGTGTCTTTTAAGTAAGCCAGTTCTTGTATGTGCCTTCAAGCAAGCACAGGGGTCAAGATGACCTTTAAACTTTACTGTTGGCTTCCAACACCCCATCTGTGTTTAAAGAAGCAAACTAGCCTGTCTTAGGTTGGGTGGATCACCTTGTCTGCCTTACCTGTCATCAGGAACTTCTTCAGAAAGAAGTTGAAGGCCCTGTCTTAGGTTGGTCAGACTGACACCCCCGCTTACCCATCTCTGGCTGTGGTTCCTCTCGGGGGAAATTCATTCACTTGGAGCTTGATCTTATGTAACTGGCTGGTTAAACTAATAAGAGTTTTGGAGTGCACGTATAATGAAAGGAAGGCATAGAAAAACAATCAGCAAAAGCATTCCAAGGCCAAGCAATGTCATTAGCAGTCCTTTAACATTAGTCAAGGATGGGATAGCAGTCTTTGCCACTTCAGAATCCATAGGTGTGGGTTGTTTTGGAGCAGATTTTAGACATGTTTACAGGAAAGCATAACAAAAAGTGGTTGTACAAGCAAGTAGTAAAAGAACAATTAGAGCAAGTAACATTAAAATAAGTTGCTCCTACAGAAATATTAAACGGTCCATAAATAATGACATAGGGTGGTGATCAAAATGAAGGTCAGACCTCCAGGTCAAAGGTACAGCTTCTCTTATGGTCTCTTGATTTCTGCATTGTCAGTGCTGATCACTGTCCAGGTCACCTGTTGTGTTTGATGTGGATAATGTAGCCAATGCTGGGACTGGGAACGTCATGACAGCCATCAGCTGGAGTATCACAATCTGCAATTGGTAGAGGATACAAGAGCTTCTCATGGGCTGGTTGCCCTTGGGGATGGTTAGTAGTTATCTTTTTAGCTTTCTCTCCTGTTAACACAAGCCTCGGCCACCATAGCCATTTTCTTGTTGGTTAGTTTAACCTTGGGTATCCTCCTGTATAGAGGAAATGGATAAAAACTTAAGGTTCCTGGCAATGATCCAAATGGTAACTCACTCGCTATGGGAAAAATGCATACAAAGCCCCTGCCCATGGTCCTTCCACCTGACTTTCACTTGGGGCTTAGGGTTTAGTTGTCCTCAGTGCTTCTGAAATCTGGATTCAGTTGCCCCTTTTGAAAATTATGAAATGTTAACTGTATATGTGGGTCCACTCCCCCTTTTTTAATAATTGTTTCTTAAGACATTGGTGATTTCTTTTTATAATTGTTTGGCCTTGGGAATTATAGGGAATTTTTGTAGTATGATTAATGTGCCATATGTCAAAAAACTCTGACATTGCATTACAAACAAAATAACGTCGATTATCACTTTTAACTTGTGCTGGTAGATCAAAGGTGGCAATGCATTGAAGAAAATGTGCTTGTGAATGGTTAGTTCTTTCTCCTGTATGTGCTGTTGTCTAGCATGCTCCTGAGTAGGCATCTATAGAGAAAAAGATATATTTAAACTTACCATAGGCTAGGAAATGAGTAACATCCATTTGCCAGAGGACAATAGGTTTAAGGCCTCTGCAATTTACCCCTGATGGTTGTAGCAGGGTACTTTTAAGAAAGGTTGGCATGGGGCTGGGGGTTTAGCCCAGCGGAAGGGTGCCCGCCTGGCGTGCCCAAGGCCCTGGGTTCGGTTCTCAGCCCTAGTTTAAAAAAAAATTAAAAAAAAAGAAAGGTTGGCATGTTTTATAGGTATGTACTATTCTTTTGAGGTCCTTTACAGGAATCTGAGGAAATCTCTGTCGAAGACCTCTCCAATTCATGTGGGTTAAATCAGGTAAGTGGGTAGCCTCTTGTAACATTGAAGCTTGTGGGCCAGTAGCTAACTGGTTCACCCAATTATTGCCCATGGATAAAAACTCAGGAAGTTTTGAATGCCCTCTTAAATGTTGAATACGAATAGGGGCTCCCCTTCCATCTAATAGGCCCTTAAGGGTGTCCATAAGGGGAAAAATAAGGTTTTCATCCAGCTTAATATGTGCGTGGGGAATATGAGGGAGCATATATAGACTATCAGAATGCAAATTAAAAGGTTGTTGAATGTCCTGAAGGGCCATAATTATGGCCAGCATTTTTTATATTGTACTTACCATTGACAAGTTTGAAATCTTTCTTGGTTTGGTGTCTTTTCTTGCTCCTCAAAGGCTGCATACACAGCGCCTGATTTAGCTCTGTCAGTAAAAAATGGAGAGCCCCAGGAATAGGTGTAGGAGAAAATAGAAAAGTCGCCATAACATGACAGTCCATTTAGATGGCCCATAATGGCAGTGAATTTGGCCTAGAAACCCTTCCAGGGATAAAGCAAGATGAGCATTGGCTAGATTGAGCCACTCAACGTTTGCCATCTGAAAAGTAAAAACAATGGAGTGAGGGTCGAGGCCATAATGCCATTGGGCTTGGGTCCTTCCCTTGATGACAGCATCGGCAAATTGGTCTGCCTGAGAGTACACCCGAGGTGTGCCCCCCAAGGGAGTCTAAACCCACTCTAATGGCTCTCCCCCTTTCAGTTAAAACTGCAGAAATCAATTTAACACATGCAACCAAACAGAGGGTAATGTGCTCAAGAATAGAATACCTCTTCAGGAAAACTTCATGCAGGGCTTTTTGGAGCTGCAAAAATATTGCACAATGGCTATCTGTACTTGTAATAAGTTCTTGGGGCATCCTGTCTTTTAGTAGGGCAAATAAGAGCAGAAGACTCTCTTTAGGGACAGGAACCCATGGCAACAGCCAATTGATTTCCCCTAAAAGACTCTGAAGTTGGGATAAGGTTAGAGTGGCTGGAATATTCAGCAAAGGCTTAAGGGGGCTGGCCTGAGTCAAGGTAAGGTAGGATCAGAGCACCTTAAAAGGAGGTACCTTTGGAAATTTCATTGAGGGCTATGGTAAAACCCCCTTTATTAATATGGTGAAAACCTGGGCCAGAAGGACCTCCAGGCAGCCTGGGTCTTGGTGCCCCAGAATTATATCATCCATGTAGGCATAGGCAAGAGAGGTATCTGAACCCAGCACAGGACTTCAAAGTGTGGCCAAGTATTGTTGGCAAAAGGCCGGTTTATGGGCCATTCCCTGTGGCAGCACCATCCATTCAAACCTCTGATCAGGCTGGGAAAAATTAAGAGAAGGGATGGAGAAAGCAAACTTCTTGCAGTCATCTGGGTGCAGGGGAATAGAAAAAGAAAAACAATCTTTAATTTAAATCACAACCAAGGTATATTCTGAAGGTATAGCAGGAGTCCAGGGCATGCCTCTCAGAGGCATTCCTACTAGCTCCATCCTTTCATTTACCTTGGGTAGATTTTGGAGTATATACCAAGCACCGGAGGCTTCTTCTTTTTCTTTTTTTTTTTGGGTGGGGGAATAAAACTTCGGATCTTTATTGGCTTGCATATTTCTTTTTTAAATTTTTTATTGTGAAAATACTGTACAGAGGATGTACAATTTCGCGGGCAAGATAATGAGTACATTTCTTATCAAGCATTGTAGCCTCCTCCTTTGTTTCCCCTTCCCATCCCTTCCCGTATGCCCCCCACCTCCCCTGGCTTTTTGAATAACAAATACGAGTGTATTCCAAGGATACATAGAAGGACATATTTTCCCAAGGTTTATCTGTTCTTTCACCAAAAGGTAGAGGGCTACAAGTTTAGTTTTGGTCAATGGCCATTGCTCCACCCAGATAGGGCTTCCTGGTTTCCATCTAATGGGAAGTACTGGGGGGGCAGTGGCCTTTAGGATTGGGGGTTCACCCGAGCGCGTCCCTTATGTTTTTCTCTGTAATTTTGAAAGTTAAAAAAATCCTTTTCTGGGGCTGGGAAGGTGGATCAGTGGTAGAGCATTTGCCTTGCATGCACGAGGCCCTGTGTTCGATTCCTCAGCACCACATAAGCAAAAAGAAAATAGCCAGAAGTGTTGCTGTGGTTCAAGTGGTAGAGCACTAGCCTTGAGCTGAAGAGCTGAGGAACAGTTCCCGGGCCCAGATTTCAGGCCTCACGACCGGACCCCCAAAAAAATCCTTTTCCTTGACTCCCAGTAGATCCTGTTTAAGCCTTTGTGCTTCTTCCCCATCCAGGATATCATCATAGGATGCTAGATGGTCTGTAGTGACCATGGCATTGATTTGTCTTAGCATGTCTTGCCCTAGTAAATTGGCAGTGAGATTTTTTGACATTAAGGGCTTATCTTTCCCTGTTCTCCATCTGGGCTAGTCCATTTCATAAGGGCAACCATCTCTTGGGACTGTGAGTTGCCCCCTACCCCCAATATAGGGGGCCAGGGTGCAAGCTTCCAGTCCAAGGGCACTTCATCCTCCCTGAGTATGGTTCGATCTGTCCCTGTGTCAATTAAGCAGTGAAACCTCTTTCCTTCTTTGAGAATACTCATTTTAGGGCAGAATCCTTCCACCAGTGAACTGTCCAATGGGCCTGGGTTGTCCTGCCATGTGGCTGCCTGGGCCTCACAGCTGAGGGGTTTCCTCCTTGAGTGAATGGGGCTGGAGAATACCCCTCCCCTAGTTTAAAGGCTTCCCATATACATCAAACTTGAATCAACAATCCTTTTTCCAATGGCACCAATTCCTGCACCTAGGGCAGGGTGTAGGGGGCGGTTTGGACCCCCCCCCCAGCCTGTGGGCTGGGGATTGTTGTAAACAGTCCTCTTTAAATTGCACCTCCTGCCCGCATTTAAAACAAGTCCCTCTCCCTGATGGCCTTGGGGTTCCTTCCTTCGGATGCCTCAGTCATTGCAGATGTATGAGCATGTAAAGCTAAGATAGTGATTAGGACTGGTGCTGTTGCATTCTCACATCCTGCGAGGCCAACACCCATCTGCTCAGGGAACTCTCTCTCAATCCCATGCATGCCATGCTGTGGTCTGCATTCATCTCTTCACAAACCAGTAGCTTTACAAACTGATCTCAGAGGTTCACTGATGGCTACTTGTGGTGAACACTCTGTTGGAATCGGTCTATAAAATCAGGTAGATGCTGACCCGGTTTTTGTCTCACTCCTGATATGGGGGACTCAGTGGGCCCTTCATCCAATTTGTACCATGCTGCAAGTTCTGCCTGCCTCACCTGGTCACGGTACAGGCCAGGTATTGTGGCCTGTTGGATGCCACTGGTGTACCCTTTCCCTGTCCCTGTAAACATGGCTTAAGTAATAGGTATCGTGGGTTGAGCCTGCCAATTATTTTCTACTCACACTCTGCATTTCTCCTTAAAGAAAGCACACCATTTAATAAACAGAAGTGGTGAAGAAGTAAATCCTGTGGCCTAGGATCCTGACTCCCAGGTGGCCCTTCCTTTCCAGGATAGGCCTCCAATAGGTTACTTCCCAAGTCCTCGGCCCCTCCATGGAAGGTTGGTAGGGATCTGGGTCTTGCAGGTCCCTCTCCCAGGTCACGTAGGGTGCTGTACCTCCCCCCAATAGAGGGAATAGGGAGGGATCCTAGGACTGTCAAGGGCACCTGAGTCAGAGGGGGTAACTTTCACCCTCATTTGGCTTCCACTCTGCATGTTTCAGTGCTTTCTCAGTCGAATTTGAACCATTCCTTTTCCTTCTCACTTCCCAAGTCCTCCTTTACTCCCTCTAGGCCTAATGTTGTCTCCTCCTCACTTACCCTGAGAGGCTGCTTAGCCTCTGCCGGTATCTTTTCCTTTCGTGCCCCACGTTGGGCGACAGATATTTGGTCTTCATCCATCCCACAAAAGATGGACGTGGTCCGAGGAAAGGTAAGTGTGGCCCCTTGCCCGTTCCCCAGCCTCCCTTAGCACAAGAGATAATCAGACACAGGGGAGTCAAGTCAAGCAGGAACTCATGTGTTAAGAAAGAGCAAGCTCTTTTAAAGCAAAAGACTGTGTGGGAGGGGAGGAAGTGGAACCAACCAGTCACTGTAAACGTCACACCTTATCATGCACCTAGGCTTCCACGAGCTGTGTATTCACTGAATATAAACAAATCCAGCTCTGCACACTCAACTTCCTCTCAGGGCCATTTTTGCTGCCTGTGTGCCCCACATTTGCCTTCTCCAAACCTTCTCATAATTTCTCCCAGCCTGATCAGAGGATGGAATAGAGCCCCTATTCTTATTCAACATTTGAGAGGGCATTCAAAACTTCCTGAGTTTTTATCCATGGGCAATAATTGGGTGGACCAGTTAGCTACTGGCCCACAAGCCTCAATGTTACAAGAGGCCACCCACTTACCTGATTTAACCCACATTAATTGGAGAGGTCTTCAACATAAATTTCCTCAGATTCCTGTAAAGGACCTCAAAAGAATAGTACATACCTGTAAAACATGCCAGCCCTTCTTAAAAGTACCCCGACTACAACCATCAGGGGTAAATCCCAGAGGCCTCAAACCCAATGTCCTCTGGAAAACTGCTGTGATGAATTTGTGTTTCTATAGATACCTATTCAGAAGCATGTTGGGCCAAAGCACGTACAGCAGTAAGAACTAAACATTCACAAGCACATTTTCTTCAATGGTTTGCCACCTTGGTTCTATCAGCACAAGTTAAAACTCAAAAGGACTCTGTTTTGTTAGTAAATCAGTGTCAGAGTTTTGTGACAGATGGCATATTAATCAAACTACAGGAATTCACTATAATCCCCAAGGCCAAGCAATTATAGAAAGAAATCACCAATGTCTTAAAGAGCAATTATTAAAACAAAAAGGGGGAGTTAATCCCCTTATACAGCTGCAGAGAGCTTTGTTTACCATTAACATTTTAAATTTTTGAAAAGGGGCAACTGAATCCAAATTTCAGAAGCATTGGAGACAATTAAACCCTAAGCCCCAAGTGAAAGTCAGGTAGAAGGAACCCCTGACACAACAACGGAGAGGACTTGACCCCCTAGTTACCATGTGCAAGGGATTCAGATATGTTTTTCCCATAGGGAAGACAGCTCCCATTTGGATCCCGGCCAGGAACCTTAATTTTTTACCCAGGAGGATTCCAAGGATAAACTAACCAACAAGGAAACAAAATGGCTATGGTGGTCGAAGCTTGTGTTTAAAAGAGGGAAAGCTAAAAAGATAACTACTAACCATCCATAAGGGCAACCAGCCCTTGAGAAGCACTTGTGTTCTCTAACAATTGCAGATTGTGATACTCCAGCTGTTGGCTGTCCTGATGCTCCCAGTCCCGGCAATGGCCCTAGGGAATCCACACCAACCTCAACGGGTGACTGGGCAGTGATCAGCGCTGGCAATGGTGAAATCATCAATAGTACCACAAGACAACCTGTCCCTTCGACCTGGTGGCCTGACCTTCATTTTGATATCTGTGACCTGCCTAGAGGATCCTGGGATGTTGGAGATTGGGCCTCCCTTTACCACCAAAAGACCCATGTGGCAATGTGGTTCAAGTGGTAGAGTGTTCACCTTAAGCTGAAGGGCTCAGGGACAGTGCCCAGGCTTCAGTATCAGACGCACACTGGAATAACAGAGATAATCAAAGTATTTTTCCTATTTGCTAATTTTGAGAACATTTTCTGGAAAATGAACACTGATGTACACCAGAACTGGAGTCAGAGCTCCAGGTTCAAGCTTAGTAGATCCATATGCCCAGCCTCTCAAACTCTAGCATTATAACCTTGTGTCCTACAGTGTTCTGAAAGGTCCAATGTTGAAAGGCTTACTATGCTCCCCAAATCCTTTGTGATAAGCACTTAACTTCTATTGTCAAAGTGATTACAGTTCTGAAACTAGCAGAGGACCAGAAGCTCAAGCCTATCACACTAGCTCAGGAGGCTGAGGACTCAGGATCACAGGGTGAAGCCATCCAGGGCAGAAACGTATATGTATAAAACAAGAGAGATGTCTGTATTTTATGAAATTGCATATACAATATTACTACCAATTATTAGCAACTAAATTATTCCTTCCTTTTTTAATTATCATGACTGAATAAATAATAAAGTATTAATTGAAAATTAGTCAACAAAGTATAATTTTATAATATGAAAATCATAAACTAATAATTTAATGTTACTTTTATAACATTACATTTCTAAGGATGTATCATCAGAATGCGTTTCTTAGACCCTCCCACCATTCATTAGTTGCAGTCCCGGGATTCGAACTCCAGGCCTAAGTTGCCACTATCTGCTATGGCTTCCCTAATAGCCCGCCAAACATCAGCAATGCAAGGTCATGTGCACTTTCTGGGCCTTGTCATTTAGACCCAGGATGGTCACAATACAAAGGAAAAAAAAACACCTTCTTGATCTCTTCAGTTTTATCCTTTTCATTATATTTTTTGCCAGCCCTGAGATTTGAACTCGGGTCCTAGGATACCAGGGTCGGCTGTGGCAGAGGTGCCAAGACCTAAGTTCAAGCCCTGTGCTTGGCTAAAAAAACCTAAAAATAATAAATAAATGAATAAATAAATAAATAAATAAATAAATAAATAAGGCCCTGTCTTGTAATTTGCATCACTTTTCTGAAAGGCCTGGGATTTGAACTCAGGGTCTGGGTAAATCTGTGACATTGTGGGTGAAGGGGAAGCTCACCATCCTTAAAGGCAAGAAATTCAGACCAGTTTCCAGGGTGTGAATTAAAGCCTCAGCAATGAAAAAATTAATATTTATATATTAGATCTATTTGCGTACATGGGTTTACTGAATATTATGTTCATTACCCTTACTTATTTAGTATTATTATACATATAACACCTCAGTTATTACATCATATCACCTAGATTGTATTTGCATATGGATTATATATCTTACTGAGACCCAGGACTTTCACAGAAAAGGAAAAAAATGTGTCAAAATTGGCTTCCTACTTCAAGAATAAATTTTTGGCCTTGCAGGGATTTTAACTCACAGCCTAGAATGCCCAATCCATAAGTGAAATCTCAGTCATAGCACACCAGCCTCCAGCAAACTGAGCTGCTAGGAAATTCAGCAGACCTTTGATCAAGCCACAGTAGTGCCCAGTATTGATAGATATGCATATGTGTATGTATTTATATTATATATATAATATATAGAAAGAGAGGGAATGTGAGGATATTCAATTATTAGTTATTAGATATTATTAGTTAGATATTCAATAATTAGTTATTGCATTCTTCCATTATTTAATGAAGTATCATGGTAGAATACTTATAAAAGCAGTAATTAGTCAATATCCTTCCATTATGGGAATCATACCATGGTGTTTGAATGGAAGACATAAATCCAATAATATTTGTGTGGCATTCTAAAATAGAATTATGAGTTAACTGCAAAGTTAATTATTACTTTTATAACATTCCATTGACATTCACAAAAATAGGAACGAGTTTGTCAGGGTCTCCCTCCATTTGTGGGTAGCAGTCCTAGAATTCGAACTCCAGGACTGGATAGTTTACTTCAAAGGGAAACCACTGGAATGACACCTTGAAGATTTCAGATTGTCATGATTAAAGAAAGAACAACAAGAAGAAAAGACACCCAGGTGTCAGCAGCTCCTGCCTGTAATCCTAGCTCCTCAGGAGGCTGAGATGTAGAGAATGCCAATTTGAATTCAGCCAGGGCAGGAAAGTCAGCAACACTCTTATTTCTAAGAGATCACAGGAAAAAAACAAAAACAAAAAAACAAACATGAGTGGGGCTGGGACTCAAGCTGCAGAGTGCTACCCCTGAGCAAAAGGAGCTAAGGGACAAGGCTTAGGCTCATAGTTAAACCCCACACCTCCACGCCCCCTCCATAAAAGGGAGCAGTAACTCCATGTCTCTGTGTATGTATGGATGATGTATGGATGATGGGCATTCATCAGGTTGCGCAGGCCCAACCGCCCCAACCTGGGCAAGCTGGGACAAGCCCTCAGAGACTACTAAGTCAGAGCTGGCAGCTTGAACAAAGCATCCCTCTGCTATCTAATAACTGAAGCCCTGAAGTCTTTGCCTGGGCTGGAGTGTGCAACGGATGTATTACGTTCTAACTGAGGTGTCCCTTTGGGACATGTAGCAGCCAGCCACTGCCTCCAGGAGTGGTCGAAAGTTCTGGATCCATATTCTCTATTCCTCTCTTGGATGTGAGCCTAGGACTCAGGGGCCTAGTGGCTCTCTCTCATTCATCATTCCTCATTGCTGAGTCATAGACTGGTCCCAAATCTCGGCAAAGTTATGAAGTAGTCAGCGATTTCTATGCCAAAAGGGTAAGCCAATAATTCCCACCCTCATAACTCCTGTTACAAGTCAGCTTTGGGCTTCAAATATGGCTTAGCAGTCGAGTGGTTACCTAGTATGCACGAAGCCCTGGGTTAGATTCCTCAGTACCACAGAAACAGAAAAAGACAAAAGTGGCACTGTGGCTAGCCTTGAGCAAAAGAAGCAAAGGAACATGCTCAGACCCTGAGTTCAAGCCCCAACAGTGGCAAAATAAGAAAAGGGAGGCTGGTGAAACATATTCTTCTGGGATACAGGAGGGCCGAGGTTATAGGTAAGAATTATAGGGCAGGTGCTTGAGGCTCACCACAGTAATTTCAGCTACTCAGAAGGCTGAGTTCTGAGGATCACAATTACAAGCAGGAAAGTCTATATGAGACAGTTTTCTCCAATTAAACACCCCAAAACCAGAAGTACAGTTCTGATTCAAGTAGTAGAATGCTTGATTTGAGTAAACAAGCTCAGGGATAGTGTCCAGGCCATGAATTCAAACCCCAGGTCTGGCGCGCACGCATGCGCCACACACACACACACACACACACACACACACACACACACACACACACACACACACACACACACACACACACAAAACAAGATAGAGCATTTGCCAGTTAGCCAAGGAAAATGGAAGGAAAGACTTGCTCCAGGAGGTGATATAACCAGTGCCAAAATTCCACAGGAGTTCTAAGGCATGGAAGAGGACACAGAGCCTCAGGCAAAGGTACAACATGGGCAAAGTTCTTGAGGTGTGGTGTAGAGCTGGTGGTGTGGGTGGAATGAAGGTTCTGTGGCTTGAGACAAATCTGGCAGGACATTCAAGGCTGGGTCAATGTTTGACCTTGAGTCACAGGTAGGGAAGAGGACAGGGTCCCAGAATGGGGCCCAGGGGGAAAAGTAGCTTGACTTTTCACCATGTACCCCAGCCATTTCCTGTGGCTGGAAGTCTATTTTTCACAGCTCCTGACCCTCAGACCTCCTTTGCATTGAGGAGTCAGGGCAAATGCAGGGAAGAACGCTTGCTTAAGAACAGCTTCTAGCCCAATGCTACCAGTGGCTTAACCCTTGTAAATCCTAGCTACTCAGGAGACTGGGTTCGGAGATCATGGGTCAAAGCCAGCTCAGAGGAGGAAACTTAGTGAGACTCTTCTTGCCAGTGAACTACCGAAAGCCAGAAATGACGTTATGGCTCAAGTGGTAGAGTGCCAGCTTTGAGTGAAAATGTTAAGATACTGGAGCCCAGACCCTGAGTTCAACGCCAGTACTGGCACAGAAAAAATAAAGAAAAGCTTTCAGGAGCTCCTAGTCCACTGTGGTGAAAGGCCAGATCAGCTGGGTGCCAATGGCTTACACCTGTCCTAGCTTCTCAGGAGGCTGAGATGTGAGGATGGTGGTTCAAAGCCAGCCCAGGCAGGAAAGTCCAGGAGACTCTGATATCCATGGAACCTCCAGAATTCTGGAAGTGGCCCTGTGGCTCAAGTGGTATGCTGAAGAGCTGGGGGACAGTGCCCAGGCCCAGAGATCAAGCCCCATGATCAACACCTGGCCTGTCTCTAGGCAGAGTATTTCCAAGTGGGCCCCTGAGTTTCTCCCAATGTCTAGGTGTCCTACAAGTCTTGACAGCAGCCCATTTGGAGGCCTTTGCCTACAGAGTGAGCCACATTATCAGGGAAGTGTCCAACCTTGGGGCATGGAGGTCATCGTCTGTCTCATCAGAATGGAATCTGTCATGGGTGCAGTGTGGATCTGAGCAGTAAATCAACGTCTCAGACCATGGTTCTGGGACAGGAGAGGCAGAAGGTGGCACGGCAGGTAAAGCCTGCTCACACAGGTATCACAAGAGTGCGAATCTCTCAGGCCCACCTAGGGCTGGTGTTGAGTTGGGCTCATGAAAGACTTGAGGGCTCAGGAATCCAAAGCCGGCTGGATGCTGCTTGAAGATTCTCTATCCCTGGAGTCCCAGGGCTCAGAGCCCTGCTTTCCTCACCAGTGCCCGGGGTCCAATGAAGGTCTTCAATCATGGGGTGATTACAAAAAAGCATCCATAGTGTCCTTTCCCTTGGTCCTTTGGCCCTGTGCACGGATGGAGGGGCAGGTTCCATGGAACTTACTGCGTGGCCCAGACACAGTCAGAGGCTGCTGGGAGCTGATGTGTACTTTAGTTCAAGTGGTAGAACACCAACCTTATGCAAACAAGCTAAAGTATACCATTTAGGCTCTGAGTTGAAGCCCCAGTAAACACACACACACACACACACACACACACACACACACACACACACACACACACACACACACACAAACACACATGCACACAACTCATGCACAAAAAAACACACAAAACAACTTCCTTAGCAGGTCCCAATGGCTCATCCCAGCAATCTTAGCTACTTAAGAGGCTGAACTCTTTGGATGGCAGCTTGAAGCCAGCCCAGGCAGGAAAGCCTGTGAGATTCTTCTCTCCAGTAAACTACTAAAAAAAGATGAAAGGTGAGCTCTGGTTCAAGTGTTAGAGTGTTAGCTTTAAGCAAAGGAAGCTCAGGGACAGTGCCTAGGCCCTGAGTTCCAGCTCTAAGATTTTTTTTAAAGAGACCGTTTGCCTCCACCTAACCCACAATCAGGACATAAATCCAGATTTTTGTCACCCTGGATCTCACTTCCACTCCTGCCACTTTCATAGCACTGCCACAAGTGTCCGGTGTGTGGCAAGCACTGGATTAAGAAATGAACGTAAAACAAGAGGGGCATAGCCAGGTCAAGGCTAATGCCCCAGAACATTGAGGTATTGGCCATACCAGTCTCTCATGCTCCAGTTCTCTGGACCTAGAATCTAAATTGTGTGCCTCAGTATTATGGACATCCAGAATTGTCTAGAAGGACCTGAGAGACCAAGCTGGGGCGGGAAGATAGACTTTCCTGTGACAAGGTATGCTGACATTTCCTATAAACTGACAGTTAGCCAACTTGGCTTCACCTCCCATGTAGCCCTGGATCCTACTTGCTTGGGCGGCCTTCAGTCAGCTATCAAGCTCCAGTTGGCCAGAGCCAACAGAAACCCCCATTCCCCCACTCCACTCCCAGACTGCAGGGAGGGACGTGCAGCCAGAAGCCCAGCTGAGGAAAATGACAGGACATCACATGACTAAGCCATCCCCCACCCCGGGGCAGGGGAGACCCTATGCCAGCCGGCCCTGTTGACACAGAATCCCCTTGAAGTGCCAAAAAATTTGGACAGACTGGACTTGGGTCCCTAAGTAAAGCTGGAATGCAGGCCTCTGGCAATTTAGGACTCATTGTAGACCCTGATAGGGGGCTAAAAGGCAAGTTCGGCATGGAGGAGGGGCACCATCCGAGGTCAGAAAGTGTCAGACAGGTGCACAGGAAGTTGACAGAGGAAGACGAGAGAAAAATACACACACACATACAAGTAGCCCAAGGCCTCAGCAGTCTCTGAGCACCCTGAACATCCCACCCCCAAGAAGATGTCACTACTGTCCTCAGACCAAGTGTAGACAAAATTCAAGGCCTTTCACACGTCTGGAATGCCTCATAACAAAGCTTGGCATTTCCAAAATGTACTCAGTGTTATGCAGAAAACTCAGCTACCTTACTTTTGGTTGTCGGTCATGGGGTTTTCCTGCCCAAGCTGGCTTTGAACCGTGATCCTCAGATCTCAGCCTCCTGAGTATCTAGGATGACACATTGTGAGCCACCAGGAGTGCCAGGCTTCAGCCACCTCTTAGACCCAAGGGAAACCCAACTCATCATGCCACAAACCACATGCAACCCTTCACTTCAGACTTTGACACCAGCATCCAAAACCATTCTTCCATGGATGGAGAGCATATAATTGACACTACCATCCCACCCCTGCTCCCATTCACCCACTCCCTGCCTGACACAGGCCACAACCTCTGGGGTTCTTGGTAAGGCATCACCCACCCTGCTATGGTTTCACACTGGGAAAAACCTGGGTAGTTCTTAGAAATGTCTGTGCACTGATGCCAGCACCTGGTCTCCCAACCACAGCACCCCCACTACTTCACCATCTCTTGCAAGCAAGGAAGAGGTGTCTTTCTTTCTTTCCTCTTCCTTCCTTCCTTATTTCCTTATTTCCTTCCTTCCTTCCTTCCTTTCTTCCATCCTTCCTTCCTTCCTTCCTTCCTTTCTTTCTTTCTTTCTTTCTTTCTTTCTTTCTTTCTTTCTTTCTTTCTTTCTTTCTTTCTTTCTTTCTTTCTTTCTTTCTTTCTTTCTTTCTTTCTTTCTTTTTTGGTTGAGGGGCTTGAACTCAGAGCTTGGGTACTGTCCCTGAATTCTAATTTTCCTTAAGGCCAGTGCTCCACCACCTGAACCACAGTGCCATTTCTGGTTGCAGATTGGAGATGAGGCTCTGCTGGGACTTTCCTGCCTCGTCTGGGAAATGAGATCCTCTGGATCGCAGACTCCCAAGTGGCCAGGATGACAGGCGTGGGATGACAGGCGTGAGCCACCTGCACACGGCTTGAGGTTTCTGGTCCTTCAGAATTTCCAGCTAGTCCTCCTCTAGACACTACCACCTAGAAACCCCTCTACCTCCCTCAGGGACAGCAAAGAAGGGCTCAGAATCTGGGTGGAGCCACGGACATTAAAGGGCCCCCTCCACATTTCTACCCTTTCTAAGCTCCTATTTGCCTCCTATAGATGGCCTGGTCATCCAGGGCAGATCAGACCCACTAGGAGTTCTGGGGCCTGCCCTGTATCCCCCTCCCCACCCAACCAGTACCTGAGGAATTCTGGGGCCAGGTGCTCCATGTCCCAGTGGAAGACATTGTGAGGGTTGCTGATAATGGGGTCCAAGGGTGTTCAGGGCAGAAGGAGTGTCCAGCTCCCTTCTGTCAAAGAAGGAGACACAAAGCATGGATGGAGTTACTAAGAGCTACAGGGCATAGCCATCCACTGGTCACTAAGGTCCCTTGGAGAGCTGTTTTATGTTGACAGCCCTTGGGCTTGACCTTCGGGCCTGGGTGATGTCCCCAGGCAAGCGCTCTTCCACCTGAACCATGGTGCCACTTCCGGCATTTTCTGTGTATGCAGGACCTAGGAATCGAACCCGGGGTTTCCTGCATGGTAGGCAAGCCCTCTACCTCTAAGACACAATCTCAACCCTGCATAGCTGTTCTTTTGTGACCCATCGGGCCTATCTCCAGACAGTCTTGCACATCTGTACTGAGTTTCTCACCAACAGCCCTGGCTGGAAATGAACACGCTCTGCTATGTTGTCCATCATCTGCGGCACCTTTGCTCTCTGTGCTTCTTGTCAGATCCTTCTTGTTAAGCTGCCTCTAAGAAGACGTTCTGATCACCTTGGCAGAACTGGAGCCTCTCTGTTCTGCAGGCTTCTGGCCTTATCACGCTCTGCCTTCCCTCCAGTGTTTTTTGAGAGCACACGAAGGAGAAGGCCTGGCTTCCACCATTGGATTTCTGAAGGCCCTGATACACCACCCAGGGACAGGTGTTGTACCACACTCTGACAGAGGGCTCTCGAGGCCTGGGCAGTCTGTGGGCAGCAAGATGGGGCCATTTCTTTGTGTGGGCTTGAACTCAGGATCTGGGAGCTGTCTCTCTGAGTTTACGTGCTCAAGGCTGGTGTTCTACCACTTGAGCCACAGCTCCACTTCAGGCTTTTTGGTGGTTCCATGGATAGTAGATTCTCACAGGCTTTCCAGCTTATGGCTGGCTTCAAACCGTGATCCTCAGATCTCATCCTCCCGAGTAGCCACAATGACAGGTGTGAGCCTGAGCCCCGGGTGATGGACACCAAAGGCTTTTATTTTTTTGCTCCCATTTCTCTCCTGTCAACTAGCAAGCCCTAGTTGAAATAATCAATTAGAGGGGATCAAGATCCTCTCCTAGGTCAGTTAATCCAAGGAGATAAAGTGTCTTTGGAAAAGTCTAGTTTGAGTCAGCCTAGTTGTGTGTGGGTGGGGTGTGGGGGTGTGGGTGTGGGTGTGTGTCGGTGATACCTACCCCATCTCTCTGGTGCCTCATCCTCCAGCAGGGAGTGCATCCAGGATACTCACCCCAAGGAAGGTGGGTGGGGGAGGGTACCTAAGGTCACATCCAGGGGGATGATCCCAATTATGGAGAGATACAGGAGAAAAAGAGAAGTTTTGGGGAACATCAAGGGAAGCCCCTTACCTTTGGCTACAAGTACCAGTGAGAAGACTGAATCCATCTTTCTTGGTAGTCACATAAAAGGTGTACACTGTTCATTTATTTTAATATTATTGTGTGAGTCCTAGGGCTTGGATTCAGGTCCTGAGTGATATCCCTGACCTTCTTTTGTTCAAGGCTGAGACTCTACCACTTTAGCCACAGCATCAAATCTGGATTTTTTGTGTGTGGGTTTTTCGGGGGAGTTGGTTTATCGGAGATAAAAATCACACGGACTCTCCTGCTCGGGTTGGCTCTGAGTCACGACCATCAGACCTCAGCTGCCCAAATAGCCAGGATGATATGTGGGAGCCACCAGCTCCTGACCACCACCATCCATTTATAATCCCTTAGGCCCAGGGCTGAGTCACCCACACTGCACCCCCTTGTTGGGAGTGGGAAGCAGACATGAGTGAATTTGATACTTCAACAGCCTACTTATCTTTGATCATTGTTCCGGGTCTGTCTGATGGCAGCTTCCTCCTTATCCACAGCTTGGCTCTGTCACAAGAACAAATATCCCCCAGGAGGTGTCAGGTCTGGGGTCTTTCCTCTGCACCCTGCCCCCTTAGAAGTGACACACCCCAGTAAAGGGTAGTAGACATGGAGTGTTTTCATTTTCTTATGGCCAGGG
Source organism: Dipodomys merriami (assembly GCF_024711535.1). Lineage (NCBI taxonomy): Eukaryota > Metazoa > Chordata > Mammalia > Rodentia > Heteromyidae > Dipodomys > Dipodomys merriami. Next base: position 139,207 of record NW_027206463.1, on the reverse strand, counting down.
TATGGACAGATAGGTGAGGGTGAGGGTCAGAGGACCAGAATTGTGCTGGGCAGGGGGACAATGCAACGCCTCCTCAACCACTTTTCTTCAATGGTCTAGCAGAGTGATGTGGGGAAGGACTCACAGGATGTACAATGAATAACCGTCGCAGTCTAGCCGGGGCACAGAGGGGCTTACCTCATGAAGCTGGTTCAACAGGCTGAGAGACACAGCTCCTGACCCATAGCCACATCAAGAATGGGGGGCCATGTTGGGTTCCAGCCAGATGTGGCCACCTTCTCCAGCACCCATTCAACCAGTTACTGTGTGTGAGAGAGAGACAGAGAGAGAAAGAAGACCAGAATAACACTTAAGCCTGCTGCCAGTGGTTCAGGCATATAATCCTAACTACACAGGAGGCTGAAGATCATGTGAAGATCATGGTTCATATCTGGCCTGGGCAGAAATGTCTGTGAGACTCTTATCCTCAAAGAACCACCAGAAAGCAAGAAGTGATTCCGTGGCTTATGTGGTAGAGCACTAGCCTTGATCTGAGGAGCTCGGGTACAGCGCCCAGAGTTTAAGCCCCACGATTGACAAGCAGTGTACTTCCCACCATAAGAAGTGGACTGCATAGCACCCACTGTACTAGGTAGCATATCATAGAAGTCAGATTGAGCTTCCTGTGAGGTGGGGGTCACAAATAGGTCACCCAGCTTCTCCATTCCTCATTTTCCCCAGCTGCAAAACTGAATAGAGTGAAGAATTCCCTTCCTCATGGGGATAGGGTAATGATGAAAGACAGCCATGTTTTGTTTCATAAACCCACACCTGTTGCATGATTAATAACAGACCCCATCTGCCAGGACACCTCCTGCTGAGTCTCCTTGAGAGATCATGCCAGGCAAAGCATAAGCTTCATGGAAGCATGCCTGCAGGAAGGAGGTGTTGGTTCAAGGCTTCCTATACACTTGGCTGCACATTCATTGCCTCTACCTTTATTCTTACTATAGTCTTCTTGGCTGTACATTTGTTAAGTTTATTCTCATTTTGTCTATTGTTTTATTTCCACGAACAGAGCATGTTGTTTCTTTCCAGTCCAATAGAGACAGCTTCTCTAAATAATAAAGACTAGGACCAAGGATTAGATGTGGACAAGGTCCCAATCAATATATCATCTGATGTGATGCTGCCTCCAGAAACTCCTGCAACTTCAAAAGCATTTTTGCAGCTCACTCATAGTAAATATAGAAATTTAAAATTTCCAAATATATTACAACAGGCAAAGTTAATGCATTAAGCTAAACCAGAAGGAGTTATCCCCAAAGTACAGAGAGTTATATAAAAAGCACCACTTAGCTTAATCAGTTGGTGGGATAGTCATCAATTTTCATGTAACCCATTAATGCTTTACTTTTCTTAAAAATTGATTTTGTGCTTAAATAAACAAAGAATCTATGTCACAATCACACACTGTATAAAAATGTTAATTCTCCTCAATAAAGAAACATTCAGATGCAACCCTTTTGTGTCTGTGTCTGTTTGTCACTTCGCCGACTCCTTGCCCACTTATCCCAAGATCCCTGTCCCATCTGTCCGTTGCACCCATCTGATCCCTTTCCGGGTAACTTCCTGTCATATGCTCACAGAATTGCCGAGAAGCTTAACGGATGGCCGCTCTTACTGTGCCTGGTCCTGCTCCAGAGGTTCCTCTGTATTAGTCCCTAGTTTACTCACAACTGTCCTGTGAGTAGACTGAGGTCCGATGGTCAACGTCCAACCCAGAGCTTCACCTGTGGTCAAGAATCTGCTAACATGCACTAAGAGTTTGGGACAATCCTTCTAAACCTATGACTAAGCGTAGCGCTAAATGTCTACCATCCCAACCCCCTCCTCCCCCCACACACAAACACACCTCCACTGTCTTTTGCAGGCAAAGATGTTTCACTTTCTTTCTTTTTGTTGGTTGTGGTACTTGAACTCTGAGCCTGGGTGTTGTCTCTGAGCTCTTCAGCTCAAGGCCAGCACTCTATTACTTGAGCCACTTCCAGTTTTCTGTTGCTTGGTTAGAGAGAAGAGTCTGAGGGTCTTTCCTTCCCAAGCTGGCTTTGAACTGTGATCCTCGTATGTCAGCTCCTGAGTACCTAGGATGACAGGCATGAGCCACTGGCAGCCGGCCAAAGATGCTTTTCCATGCCTGTCATCCTATCCCTTCAGGAGACTGAGATCTGAGGACTGCAGTTGAATGCCATCCTTGGCAGCAAAGCCCATGAGAATTCTTATCTCCAATTAAATATCCAAAATCATTACAATTGGAGCTGTGGCTCAAATGGTAGAGTGATAGCTTTGAGCATAAAACAACTGATGGGACCAGGCCCTAGTTTTAAGCGTTTTCTAGCATAGACCCACCTAAGAAAGGGAAGCAGGTGGGCACACGGTAGCTCAAAGCTCACACATAATATTCAAGACTCACAGAATGGACCCCATCCTGCTCTGATTATCTAGAGTCGATATTCTAGATCACAGCAGTATTAGATGGGACTGACCATGCACCAAGTCATTCAAGTAAAATCTCATACTGAGGATCTTAAGACCTCATTAAGGAGTGAAGATTCTCTCACTGTCCTGCCTCGGCACTGGGCAGTGAGATGAGGTCTAGTTATCCAACCACAGGATATGGAAACTAAATGATTTCTTGGCCAAGGGATGCAGACAGGAGGGCTCTAGGTCTCTCTCTCTCGGGAAGAAGAAAAGGGCCGATCCATCCCAAGAAAGTTCCTGGGTTGTGAGTATCCTCGAAGAAACAACCCTGCTCATAGCCCAGTGCCTCTGGTTTTCCCACCAGCCTCTACCCAGCCCTGGCCCACCTTTAGTCTGTCCTCTATGAATCCCAGATCTGCCATCTAGACTAAAGGCTGAGCCAGCAAAGAGACCCACCTCTACCTCTGAGAATATCAGACTCAGGACACTAGAATTCCCTAGAGGAAGTCTCAGGGTAACACGGGTCCCAACTCCCTCCTTCATTCCCTGGCTGTCTTGTGCCAGTGGCATGCTTACCTCTGTCTCTGGTTGGTCGAGGAATGAACACCAGGGGTGTTCATTGAGCCCTCGAAAGTCCCAGTCCCCAAGGATGTACCACAGGCATCCTGCAACAGATGACAGCCAGGTAGTCAACAGTAAACCCAAGTGCCAAAACTTTTAATAGCCATGTGGCTGGTTCAAAGACTGTATCACCAATGGTCTAGGTGAGGTCATGGCTCCAATATCCTGACACACCTGACCTGGGATTGTCCTCCCTCTTTGACTTCCTGCTTATCCCTTGTCCCCCACCCCCCGACACTCCCTCACACCAATGCCTCCCTAGCTCTTGGCCACTTTCTTCTTATATGACCAGAAAATAAACTAGGAGGGCTGGGGGACATTGAAACCTGGTGACCCACCCTGAGCCCTAGGTTCTACCTGAGGCTGCTTCCCTCTGCAGTTCATGACCACACAGCTTCTGGATGTCATGAAGTTGCTGAGGGGTCGGTGGCTTGGTCCTATATACTGGTTTTATGCTCTGAAACGGTCCCCACAGAGATTGTGAGTGGTTGGCTATCTTGATGCAGGGACTCTAAACCAAGGCTTGCATGCTCCCTTCTTCCTTCCTTTCCTCCTTTTCTCCCTCCATCCTTCCCTCCTCTCTTTCTCTTTTCTTTCTTTGTGTCACACCTGGGCCTTGAACTCAGAGCCTGGGTGCTGTCCTTGAGCCTTTTTACTCAAGGCCAACAGTCTACGGCTTGATCCACTCATCCACTTCTGGCTTTTTCATTTTGGTAGTTAGTTGGAGATAAGAGTCTTACAGGCTCTCCTGCCTGGGCCTTAAGCCTCAAACTTCCCAGCTCAGCCTCCTAAGTAGCTAGAATGACAGGCTTGAAGCACAGACATACAGCTCAAACCAAAATTTCTTTTTGTGCTGCGGAACCAGCACTGGAACCTTTCATTTTCTATGACCACACGAAGCCTGGTACACATAGTAATGTGTGAATAAATAAAAGTGTGTATAAATAAATGAGCATCCTCTATGACAATACTATAGAAAAGTCCCATACGACTCAGGTAAGCATCCTAGGGGTGGGGGTGGAGGAAGTGTCAAAGCCTGATATAGCTCTCCCATAGTTCTCCCTCCTCCCTATTCCCCCCTCCTGGTGCCACCACATTTAACTCTTTTGGCCCCCAAGGACATGAGCCATGATGTACTCGCTGGATTCTGGGGCCTCTGTGATGCCTCTCTTCTCAAAGATCTTTGTCCAGCTGCTGACCTGCTCTTTGTCACACAGTTCTACCTTCAGATATGAATGAGACTGATGTGAGCTGAAGGCTCGGCTCAATGGGCCTCCTCTCCTCCCCCTGGGGCCAGACAGGATGGTCCACCACATCAGCCCCCAAGTTTCATGTTGTAGAGAAAGGATCCTCGAGGCATCTCTGAATCTCCCAGATTCCAGTGCAGGTGCTGGGAATCATCTCTGCTCACAGCTGGCAAGCTGGTGATGGTGAGGTCACAATCTGTGCGCCCTACAATGTCCTCCACTGTGGTGGTCACACTAGAGAGAGCTGGAAAAGAATAAACAGCTGCTGGAGAAAGGCAGTCAAGGCACAATGTTCATAGTAGGCTTGGGAACTCTGGCTTGGGAACTCTGCCTGTGCCGCTTTGAATGTCATTGTTTGGCACTGAAAACCTCCATCTAATTTGACCCATAATCCCAGGTGTTAGTGGAAATTGCCAGCTTAAAGAAAAACCCTGGAAAAGCTGGCATTTCAGTTGTCCCAATGAAACTTAAAGGGTTCCAAAGTCAGTGGTCCCCTTAACCTTCCAGATAGCCTAGAGCAGGTTACAGAAACTGGCATTCAGCGATCCCTAGCTAACTGTCACGGCCTCATACCAAGCACGCTCCAGCAGAGGGAGCGTTCCGCACTTGCCTACACTGGATATGGCCCAGGCAGGACACAGATTGGAGTCTGCAGGACTCCAGGGAGGACTGCCCTCCAGTGCACTGTCCTGGAGGGAATCCATGCCACCAGTGGTGGCCTGGAGCCCCGGGCCCAGAGGCCCAAATATACTGTAAGGTTCCCCTCTCATCCTCAGTTGTGGTGAACCATCTGCCATGTTACACCATTGGCCACCCCCAGACACCCCCCAAGCTTCACATCCCCTTCCCTACACCCCCCATCTCGTTCCCTAATTATGTTTGGCAAACACATTCCCAACCTCTGAATTAGCTCCAAATCTACACACCACAGCAGAATGTCTGACTAGAAGAGTGCGGCTTTGGTCACATTTGCCTCACCAGCCTTCTGGCTGAAGACAGAAGAACAGGTGTCCACTCTGGTCTGCAATTCTCGTAGGGGAGACCCACGCAGGCCTAGCAGTACTGTGGGCTACAGGAAAGGGAGAAGAGAGAGGTGGAAAGAGGTGGAAAGGAACATCTACTGAAACCTTCCCCAAATTAGCCATGAAATTGTGAAGGAGAAAAAAAATTGTGGCTGGGTTCGTACTTAGCATTGATGACAAAAGAACAATATGCATACGCACAAATATTTTAATGTTTTCGTTTCTTTCATGCATGTGTTTCTAACGCATTTATAAGATTATTTCTTTGTTGCTTTGTATGTCCCTCCCACACAGTGTAACCCCCGCTTTCACTATATTTGATGTCAGTATAACATTTGGAGGAGATGGGGACAAACAAGTCGTTTAAGGATTCAGGTGGACCTGTTGCAATAATGATAAGTACAAAATGTCATGTCAAAACCAGCTTTACAATGTCGGTGTGGGGGGGGAGGGGGGTATAATTGGGTGGGGGGAGGGGGGTAAAATTGGGTGGGGGGAGGGGGAAGGCGGGGAAGGGAAGTGAAGGGTAAACAAAGGAGGAGGCTGCAATGCTTGGTAAGAAATGTATGCATTATCCTGCCCATGTAATTGTAGCCCCTCTGTACAGTATGTTCTCAAATAAAATAAAATACAATTAAAAAAATGCTTTTGATCTTCATAGACATGGTGACTTAAATATGTTTCCATTGTTCTCATCTCCCTGCTTTCTCAACACACACACACACACACACACACACACACACACACACACACACACACACACACACAATCCAGATGTGTTGTCCATGCAGCAGCTGCAATTTGCGAATTGATCACTCACCTGAGCACAGTCAGGCTGTACAAGGAGAAAGATGATCTCTCTCTCTCTCTCTCTCTCTCTCTCTCTCTCTCTCTCTCTCTCTCTCTCTCTCTCTTGCTCGCTCTCTCTCCCTCTCTCTCTTTTTCTCTCATTCATACACTCATAAACACACAGACTCAGAGCAGTGCCTCTCCTGAGTTTGTCAGTTCCTCATCTTGGACAATGTACAAGCTAGAGCACGGGGATTTCCTTGTCAGAACCAGGGGGTCCCACCAAAGGGGAGCACCACTCGAATAACAAAGAACCACCCTGACTCTCCCAGGGCCAGACCTGTCCTCTTGGGAACAACCAATATTGACTCCCCATTCACCAAAACCCTAGGTGAGGATGCTGGGTGAAGGATTCCCGAGAAGGTGGCTTCTCAGAGCTGGGACACATAACAACAGGGGGTCATGATGCCCCCAGATGAGTGTCTGACTTGGGGTGGGGGCGGTGTTGGGGAATCAGATGGGTTCCTAAATGTTACTTAGATGGATGGACTCCCTATGTCCAGCCTAGATGCTTCTGGGTGACGTAGCATATTCTTGGGGAGAACGAGGAGACCAGATGGACCAGGAGCACCAGCAGATGTTGGCAGAGCTGGGAAATATCACCCTGTGAGAACTCATGACTACTGGGTTGGGGGGAGACAGGCTGGGTGTATGTCTGTGGGAGGGGGTGTGTTCCTTCCAGATATTTATTTTCTATCTGACCCCCAGTGCCCTCACCTCCCTAGTGGGCTCTTCTGGGACCCTCCTCAGGTGAAAGTGTGACCGAGTACAGAGGACAAGCTCTCACACAGCAAGGGGTTCTATCTTCTGTATCCAACACCCCCACCACCAGGAAAAAAGGAAAAGACCCGAGAAGGCAGGTGTGGAGATGCTGTTCCCCACATCTGATTAAAGCTACCAGGTTCCCACCAGGGAGAGGAAGGGTGCACATTTGCGGCTGTGTGGCTCCATTACTCCAGCCCAGGGGCTATCTGGCGCCTCCTCCTCACCCAACCATGTATCTCCCCATTTCCTGGAAAACTGGCCCCTAGGGTTGGGGGGTGGGATCCTGGGGTCGCCACCCACACACACCACCCACCCCTGGGTGCATTTGTGGCAGAGCCAGGCCAGACTGTGGGGCATGGGGGAGGCACAGGCAGGAAGGGAGAGGGGAGGCAGGAGTCACGGGTCCGTGTCCTGGGGGAGGAGGGGAGAAAGGTGGAGGAGTGGTGGGGAGCGGGGTCACAGGGTGTGGGCCCTGTGGGCAGCCACTCAAGGTGCTGCTGGGAGAAGTTGTAGGTGGTGGCTCTGGGTGAAGCGGGCCCGGAGTCAGAGGACCAGGGGCCAGGACCTGGTAGGGGCATCAAGCCGGCCAGGGTCGCATCATTTCCACCGGGAGACTGAGAGAGGCGCCACAGATCTGAGCTGGCAGTGCCATGTTTGAAACAAGGCTCAGCGAATCCTCTCCATGTCCAGCTCAGCCACCACCACTTCAGCTGCCTCCTCCTCAGAGGCCGCTGCCACAGCCGCTACCATTTCCACTCATGCCACCATCACCACCGCCACCGCTGCTGCCACAGCCGCCTCTTCACCTGCCTCCTCCTCAGCGGTCTCCTCCTCTATGGCTGCCTCCACCACCGTGCTCCCCATGCTGGAACCTCAGACTCAGGGCAGCCATGGCTGATGCACTTTCCTGGGGCTGTGCAAGGCGATGCGCCGGCTGCGCCAGCTCCACATGCTCTGTGCTCCTGGCCAAGACCTGCGTTTCAATTGTGGCCTCAACAAGACACTGAAGCTGCTTCCCCCAGTGTGTGTGCTCACTCCTCTCTGCTCTCTCTCTATCTGCCTCCACTCCTCTTGCGGGCCACCACTCCTCATCTGTGCATTTGCGCCTGGCCCTGTGAGACCCTGGCCACTGCTGCTAGCACAGTGAGGCCCCTGGTCCCTGGCTCCTCCTCTCCTCGGCCCCACCCGCTCTTCCCCTTGGCTCAGCCCCAACCCTTGCCCTCAAGAGCAGCCCTGACTGGGCCATATGTCTTCCATGCCATTGGAATTACATCATCACTTCAGCTCAGCATTCTGTCCCAACCATACCACTTGCTCAGGGGATCAAATATCCCCTCAGACCCACCACTGGAGGAGACTCTCCTCCAAGCCTCTTCACTCCACATATCAAGCATGTGCACGGTGACCCCGTGTGTGTGTGTGTGTGTGTGTGTGTGTGTGTGTGTGTGTGAGAGAGAGAGAGAGAGAGAGAGAGAGAGAGAGAGAGAGAGAGAGAGAGAGAGAGAGAGAGAGAGAGAAAGAGAGAGAGAGAGAGGGATTGTTGTGGATAACTACCTCTCAAGGACTCAGAACATAGCACGCTTTGGGATGACTCAGCACACAGCACACTTTAAAAAATAGCACAAAGCACCCTGTGTAAAGGACTCAGCAAGCACAATGTGCCCTTTGAAGGAGGGAGTCCATAGCATGTAGTGTATAGGACCCAAGCAAGGCACGCTTTGAAAAACTGAGCACATAGCACTCTTTCCCAGGACTCAGCACATAGCACCCTGTTTTAAGTGTCCATACACACCACCCTTTGAAGGGCTAAGTATGTAACACACTTTGTAAAACATTCAGTGCACAGCACCCTTTGAAAAACTCAGCACATAGCACAGTTTTGAAGGACTCAGCACATACCACCCTGTGGAAGGACTCAGCACACAGCACCATTTGAAAGACAGTACAGAGAACCCTGTGTAAAGGATTCAGCACACAGCAATCACCTCATCCCTCTCTTCTCAAGGATGTAGCACATTGCACCCATTGGCATGACTCAGCACACAGCTCCCCCCCTTTGAAGGAATCAGCAAAAGTATCCTGTGTAAAGGAATTGGCCCACAGCACCCATTGAAAAGCTCACCTGTCCCTCCCTTCTCAAGGAGTCAGCACATAGCACCCTTTGGGATGAATTAGCACACTGCACAATTTGAAGAACTCAGCATAAAGTACATTGTGTAATGGACTCAGCACACAGAACCCTTTGAAAAACCCATCATGGCCCACTCTTCTCAAGGACTCAGAACATAGCACCCTTTGGAATGACTTAGCACATAGCTCTATGTCACAAGTTCAACTGTCAGTAGAATTAGGGTGCTTTCTTCATTATCACCATTCTTCAGAAACACTCCACAAATCCTACTAGTTCTCATTGAGCTAATGTGTGTTTTATGGGGGAGGGTCAAAGCATGGGAGCCCTGTCCCTGAGCTCTTTGGTTCAATGCTAGAGCTCTACCACTGTGATCCACAGCTCCAATTTGGTTTGTTTTGGGGTTGTTCTTTGACAGGCTTTATGGTGATCAGGAAAGCCAAGTTGGGGTGTCCATGGGCAAAGGCTCTTAGCTCGGCCTGGAGCTGACTTCTCACTTCCTTGTGCCCCTGGGAGCCAGGCCCCCTGGAGCTCTCTTGGCCTAGGGTGGAACAGATCTGCTCTGGAATCAGCACTCAAGGTGAGCAAAAGTCAGCTTGACCCTGGTCACTTCCCCAAATTGAACTCTAGAGGAAAATAGTCCCCCACAATGGCATGGGGCCACATGTTCCACGTCTGGCCAACAGGGGGCAGGAGGCGCCCACCATAGGCATTGTACCTATGAGTGCGTTTACTCTTTTTTTTTTTAATATTATTTTATTTTATTTGAGAACATACTGTACAGAGGGGCTACAATTACATGGGCAGGATAATGCATACATTTCTTACCAAGCATTGCAGCCTCCTCCTTTGTTTACCCTTCACCTCCCTTCCCAGCCTCCCCCCTCCCCCCACCCAATTATACCACCCTCCCCCCCCCCCTCCACCGACATTGTAAAGCTGGTTTTGACATGACATTTTGTACTTCTCATTGTTGCAACAGGTCCACCTGAATCCTTAAACGACTTGTTTGCCCCCATCTCCTCCACATGTTATACTGACATCAAATATAGTGAAAGTGGGGGTTACACTGTGGGGGAGGGACATACAAAGCAACAAAGAAATAATCTTATAAATGCGTTAGAAACATATGCATGAAAGAAACGAAAACATTAAAATACATATTTAAGGGTTCATTTTCCTAACATCACATTATCTGACCTTTTCTTGTTTCCCTGGGGCCCCCATCATGCTTCTTTCCTGGACAAGAAAGACCTTGAGACTCTTACCTACAATTAACCATCGAAAAGCAAGTGGGGCTGTGATTCAAGTGGCAGAGCACTAGAGTTGAGCAAGAAAACTCAACGATAGGGCCTAGACCCTGAGTTCAAACACACACACACACACATACACACACACACACACACACACACACACACACACACACACACACACACACACACACACACACACCACCTGCATGCAAAATTAGAGATTTCTACACTGAAATCTTTGGGTATTCTCGACCTTTTCCCCTCTGAGCCTGGTGGCTGTTGGCCTAGGTGTTTGATGCATCCAACACCACCTGGCATCTTTAATTTTGGGGAACAGAATGGCTAGAAGGCCATCTTTCCCCCAGCCCAGCTCCTTGATTGGGTCAAGGTCTATCCAGGCCCTTTGGGGCAACTTTTACAGACTCACCAAGATGCCTTCAAAAGGTATCACATGCTGGGCACTGGTGGCTCATGCCTGTCATCTTAGCTACTCTGGAAGCTGAGATATGGAATCACAGTTCAAAGACAGCCTGGGGAGGAATGTGTGTGAGACTCTTATCATCGATGAACCATCAGAAAACAAGAAGTGGCCCTGTGACTCAAGTGGTAGACTGCTAGCCATGAGAAAAAGAGCTCAGGGACAGTAGCCAAGACCTGAGTTCAAGCCTCAGGACTGGAAGAACAAATCTTTATTGGATGCTTGAAAACAATTTATAACTTTGGAAACAATTTATTCTTTGTGATAAGCATACCATGGGCCTCTTCTCTTGCCAACAATAGGCCATTAGATGTCCCTAGAATTTGGGCCGCCTCCTGGCAGCCTTTGCCCTACTCAACCCGCAGTTTACCATTCCCATCACCCAGCATATGGAGGACTGAGAGAAGGCCACCTGGCCACCTCCTTGTGGTGGCTGCTGAGGCCTTGAAGAGTCAGTTTGTCACATAGAGAGTATCATCTACATCAGTCTACAGAAGAAAGGGAAGGAGCACTTCTCACCCAAGCCTGCGAGCTGTGGGTGGCTCTGGATGTGGGACATCTGCGGCAGGACATGCTCTGTGGGGGAGTCCTCTATGGGGTTGAGAACCCGTACCTCTCCTCTGGCAGTTTCCACACTGAGTTGAAGTGGCAATTCTTCAAAACCTTTCTGCTCCTCCCTCATTTCGCCCACCCTGGAGCCTGAGGCCACCGAAGCGGCAGTGGTGGCTGGAAGCTCAGCCTGCACTGCATCTGGAGCCCACTGTCCGTGTCTTCCCAGGTAAGGAGTGACAGCGGCTCCCGCAGCTCTCTCCTCTTCTCCATCTTCTCCTAGAACAGCCAGCACACAGTCTCAGGTTTTTTCTGACACAGCTCATCCAGAACGAGCATCTGCTCTTTACATGCCACGAGGGACTCATCGACAGTGTGATGTGTGCCGACAGCTGGCTGCAGCTATGTTGGAGATCACCCTCTGGACTATGGAAGTCCATCTCATCAGGCAGGTCATGGACAAAGTAGAGTTTCTTCTCAGATACCCACCTGTCCCGCTTCCCATCCCCACACAGGCTGTGGTGCCAGCTCACGGGATGGAGGGCTGGTGGCTGGAGCTTTCTCTGGCACTGAGCTGCCAGGTGAACCAGGCACCTTCAGTGGGCCTGCCACTCCTGCAGCATGAGTTTCCCCCTGTGGATTTCAGCCAGAATGCTCATAAATCCACGTCCCTCTCGGTTTGGGGAATGTCTCTATCCTCTGCGATGGTCATGTTGGGGGGAGTAGCCTCCCCCTGCGTCTCCAGGGTTTTTTACTTCCCCTTCCCTAGGGAAAGCCAAGAAGCTCAGCTGGGCCTGCAGCCTCTCCTTCTGTGGTATGGTTGCTTTTAGGCACTTGAGAGTGTCCTGCCACTTTGGGGGGCACCACTTGGTCCCCCCAGTTGGTCGGGCCATGCACTTGCTTCAGCTGCTCCAGGAATTGGGTCTACCTCTCTAGGTGCTACTGTAGGGCCTCCTTCTCAGAGCTCAGCCACTCATTGGAGGTGATGTGCCACTCACAGGTTGCAGCTGTGCCAGGGACTGCTCCTGAGATGCTTGGCTTTCTCTCTCAGTCACTTCTTTCCATTCCTCTATCTTTTCCTCTGTGCAGTCCAGCTGTTCTCGCAGGTGTTTCTGCACCTGCTGCTCTGCGTCCAGGATGGTGGTGAGCTTTTCCTCACCGCTAAGCCTGTGGAGAGTGTCTTGCAACAGGGCCAGCTGTTCCTCCAACTGTCTGTTGCACATATATGTGCATCATGGGATCATGGGGATCTCCTGCCAATCCTTGGCCTTCTCCTCCAGTCTCCACAGTTGCTCCTGCTGCTCTGCATTATGGTGATGAAGCCTCTGGTTTTCCTGGATCTGGATGTGAAGTTATTCGTCCAGGTTTTTCAACTCCATTTGCGTACAGTAGGCCTGGGCCTCCAAGTGCCACTTCGACTGAGATGGTCCCGCGGGGGTCATGGCTCTGCCAGCTTCCTTCTCAGTTCCCCCAGCTCATCCTCTAGGTCGAACACCTGCCTCGTCCCTCACTCCTTCTCCTCTGTCAGTTGGTTCACCCGCTGGGTCAGCTGCCAGGTCCTCCTCCTTCCACGCGGACCTCTCAAGGCTCAGGACTTCTGGGAAGGTTTCTTTCTCTAGATTTGCTGTGCTCACCAGCTAGCTCACTTTGTCCAGTAGTCTCTTCAATACCTCAAGCCCAACCAGTGCTTGTTGGAACTTGCAGATGCTGTTCTTCCTGTTGCTCCACTGTGTCCAGAGCACTTCCAGCTTCTCCTGCAACTTTGAGTTCACTTGTGCCAGGTCATCGAAGCTTCTGGTCTTTTCCTCGAGCTGAAATGTCACATCATTCAGCTGTTAGAAGAACATTTCTGTCTCATTCTGTGAGCAGTGACCACAGAAGCTGACATCTACAGGTCTGCCATGCACTGTTTTTGCAGCCTGCAGGCAGCTGGTGAGAGATTCGTGCTCCCTTTCTCTGTCATTGGTGGCCTGCTGCACGTGGGCGGGTGCCCATTGTAAATTGCTTTCTGCGGAAACCAACCTCTGTATATCGGTGCCTTGTGGATCTCTAGCTCCGTTTTCCATGCTGCGTGCACCTGGGCTATCTTCTCCCTCTCTTTCTCCCATTGATCCTGCAGGTCTCTCTTTTCCTGCTTCAATGGTTGGATCTTGGAAAAGAGTGCCTGGTTTCTTCTTTTGCTTGGGTCCAGGGTGGGCACCACGTTTTGGTAGCGCTTCTGTGGATCCTTGGTGGTATCAGGACCACTGACACTCTGGGCTCTGATGGCTGTGACTGTGTCCAAAGGCAGGGGAGCCCTGTGGTGAGCATCACCTTTGGCCGGACCCTCCATTGAATCACGCTCCCCAGTGGCATTTGTATTGGGGATCCTTACCTTTTTCATGTTCTTTGTTTTCTTGAATGTTGCAGGTCTTTCAGGAGGATTCTTCTGGCGGTCTTCTGGCGGCAGTTTCTTGACCGCAGCTCTCTCATGGAGTCTTGTTTCAGACATCTGAGCGCTGGGATGGGAAAGATGGGCTGGCCACGTTCCCAGGCTCTGGGATATCCTCTGTTCCACTCACTGTCCACTCACTGACAAGGACATCAATTTCCTACTCTAATCCAAAGTCACCTGGAGTCTCTTGCTCACCACTTAGCCACCTCTACCTTTCTCAACTGTTTGTAGTAGTGTCAACCAACAGAGGGACTCCCGGTGCTATCAGGCAGCATGGAATATGGGTGTGGCCGCCATTCTTGTATCCCATTGGTCAGAAAGAACCATGAAAGAATTGGGGGTGTGACCAGAATCCTGTGATGCAGGCAGAATGGGCAAAGTCAAGATGACAGCAGCCCCTTTCCCAGGAAACTCTGTCCAATACAGTTGGGGACAAGAGTGTGACCTGCTTTAGCTGGATGGCTGCACGAATTGTTGTGTGTGTCTGTTTGTTGCCTGTCCCAGACCTTGAACTCAGGATTTGGCACAGTCCTTGAGATGCTTTTACTCAAGGCCAGGCCTCAACCTCTTGAGCCAAAAAGCTCTACTTCTGGCTTTGTTGGCACTGAAGTAGGACATGGGTCTGAAGGACTTTCTTGCCTAGGGTGACTTTGACCATGATACTGCTACCACAGCCTTGTAAGTATTAAGGAGGACTGCTGAACCCCACTGGTGCCTCCCTAATCACTGGTCTTGCTGATGTTCTTGGACAGACCTGAGTATTCCCTATACTTGGGTTGAAATGGTGGGAACTGGAGCCCACAGTTTGAATCCTGGTCCTGTCACCTCCAAATGGCAGGAGATCCTAAGAAACTCATTCCTATCCATATGAATACCAATGGAATGTGATATATGTCATGATTGAATGGGCAGTTCTTGAAAGATTCTAGGATAAAATTATACACAATTATATGCCAGGACACTGATTGATTTTAACTAACACTTTATGAAGCATTTAAACAATCACATTCATTAAATGGAGGCATAATGAAATACTTAAGAATTGGGTGTCACATAGTAGAAAGGTGCCATTTTTTCTGTCAGGACTGAGATTGGAACTCATGGTCTGGGTAATTCTGTTGCACTGTGTGGGAATGGGAAGCTCACCTCCTTGAAGTCAAGAAATTCAATTCTGTTCCTTAGGCCTGAAATCGATCCCCAGCAATAGAAAGCATCCTATTCGTGTACATTTTACATATATTACTTATATTTACATACATATGTTGACTCTATTGCGTTCAGTGTAGTTATTCATTTTATTTTTGTTTTATTCATGTGTTGACTGTTTATACATTGACATAGGATATAGGTCTGCATATGTATTCCACTTCATACCTGACACCCAGGACTTTCACAGAAAAAGAAAACATGTGTCATCATCAGCTTGTTACTCCACGATTCATTGTTTAGGAGTGCTGGCCCAATTCATGAATGGGTGAATGTCAGCACGCCATCCTTGGGCAAATTGAGCTGACAGGCAGTTCCCAGGATCTGAGATCGAGCCCCAGGGGTTGACAAAATAAGAACAGAGAGACATCCACATTGTAGTATGCTAATAAATATACATCTTTATAGAGTGTCAGAGATGTCTACACATTATTCAGTTATATAGTCTACATTCCTACCAATTCTTGGGTACTTATTATGCCTCCATGAATTTAATGTTATTGCTTTCATCCTTGTACCCAATTAAGTAAATCAGGCTCCTGAAATTATTGCATCCCTGTAAGAAATAGTAATCTTTTAATGTTTCATATTAAATAAAATCAGTCTACTGAAATTATGATATCTAATTTTATACAAGTAGCATTCATGATCAGCTCATTCAACTGTGACATTGATAATATTCCATCGTTATTCCTATGGATGGGAAGGAGTCTCTAGGATCTCCCACCATCTGGAAGTGGCATGACTGGGATTCCATCTCTAGACCTATGTTCCGGTACTATGGCTTCCCCAATAGGCCGCCAGACTTCAGCATGCAAGATGAAGTACCCTTTGGAGCCATGTCATTCAGACCCAAATGTTCACGGTGCAAAGGAAGAAAATGTAAAAATGCAATCATGCCACTTTTTTTTGGTCGGTCCTAGGGCTTGAACTCTGGGCCTGGGCACTGTCCCTGTGTTCTTCAGCTCAAGGCGAGCACTCTACCGCTTGAGTAACAGCGCTACTTCCAGGTTTCTAGTGGTTTATTGGAGATAAGATTCTCATGGACTTTTCTGCCTGGGATGGCTATGAACCGCGATCCTCAGATCTCAGCCTACTATGTAGCTTGGATTACAGTTGTGAGCCACCGGTGCCTGGCTCCTCCACTTTTTTTCAGTGCATATTTTTTCCCCACGCAAGGCCTGGAGGTCTAGGATCCAAGGATCGGCTATGGCTCAAGTGGCTGCACCCTAGCCTAGGGTGATGGAAGCTGAGGCAGACTTACCATGGCCTGAGTTCAAGACCTTG
Source organism: Dipodomys merriami (assembly GCF_024711535.1). Taxonomy (NCBI): domain Eukaryota; kingdom Metazoa; phylum Chordata; class Mammalia; order Rodentia; family Heteromyidae; genus Dipodomys; species Dipodomys merriami. The sequence goes on along the minus strand of NW_027206463.1, from coordinate 122,908 downwards.
TTTCGCAAAAACAAAAACAAAAACAAAAACAAAACAAAAATAATTAGCTCCCTGGCTTGCAATTCACACCGTTTATTCTACTAGGCTTTGGATTTGATCTCAGGGTCTGGGTAACTCTGTAGCACTGTGGACGAAGGGGAAGCTCATCATATTTGAAGACAAGAAAGTCGGGCCTGGTCCCTAGGCCTGAATTCCACCCCCAGCCCTGGAAAACATAATATTTATATACATTGTTAAGATAGGATTTATACTTACCTATAGATGTTCAGTCCATATCCTTTTTGTGGTGGTTATTGATTGTATTTTTGTTTTATTCAATTATTTACAGTTTAGTGAATGTGATAGCATGCATTCCATTTATTATATTGATGACATCCCATCACATAGTGTATAAATTTGTAGACGTGTTCCCCATCATGTTTGACACCCAAGACTCTCAGAGAAAAGGAAAACAGGTGTAACAATTGTTTTTTTTTATTCCACAATCCAATTGTTTGCAGTGCTGGAATCTGAACTCAGGGCCTAGCAGAACCAATTCATGCATGAATGTGTTAACACGGCAACCTCTAGCCAAGGAAGCTGCCAGATAGTTCCCAGAACCTGAGATTGAGTTCCAGGGGTAGACAAAATAGCCATACATTGATAGGCAGGTGGCAGTATGCCACTAAATATATATTTGTATAGAATTCCAGAGACATCTACCTAGGATTCAATGAGATCAACTACATTCCCACCACCTCTTAGGCATTTATTAACCCCCATTGAAGGAATACTATGGTTTTCATGCTTCATAAACCATTCATTAAGATCAATCAGCATCCTAGGATCATTGCGTCCCATTTAGATTCGACCGATGCCTGCAGAAACTTATTCAATCATGAGTTTCCAAACATTCCATCATTATTCCCGTGCATAGGAACTAGTCTCTTGGGAAATCCCCCCATTGGTAAGTGTCAGGACCAGGATTCAAAATCAGGGCCTATGATGTCATATGGGTCTGTGGCTTCATTGAAATCCGCTAGCCTTGCCCAATGCAAAGCGAAGTACCGTTGTAGCCATGTTATTCAGACCCAGGTTGGTCATCATGCAAAAGAAGAAAATCTAAAATATCCATCTCATGGCTAGTTTTCTGTGAGGGTTTTTTGTTTTTCTCCTGCAAGGCTTCAGGGCCTAGGATCACAGGATCGTCTATTCACCAATTGCATCCCACCCAGCCTAAAGCGATAGAAGCTGAGGCAGAGTTGCCATGAACTGAATTCAAATCACTTGGTTGGCCAAAATATAATAAAATTAAATAAAAATAATAAATAATAAACTACCCTTGCTCAGAATTTGCACCATTTTTGTGCCGCAGCTGGGATTCCAACTCAGATCTGGGTAACACTATAGTACTGTGGGTGAAGGGGAAGCTCACCATCCTTGAAGACTACAAGGTCAGGCCTGCTCCCAGGTCTGGCAAAAATCATATGCCCACCTGTTTTAAACATAGGGTCTCTATTCACATGCATGTGTTGAATGCATCATGATTTCAATGTAGTTATTCTTTTTATTGTGTGTCTTAGTCAGGGATGCATTTTGTATTTTATTGATTATGATGACAGATATAACTGTGCTGGCAGGGATGCAACTTATTCCCATGTCTATAGCATTGCTTAAGCCTTCTCCATCTTAGCTGAGACTCAGAACTTTCACCAGGCAGGAAAACAAGTGGACGGATTAGATTCTCACATCTGCATTCCTCTTTTGGCAGTGTTGGGGTTGGAACTCACAGCTTAGCAGACCCAATAGGAGAAAGGGTCAATGTGAGGATACCATGTTGTGGGCAAATAAAGAACTAAGCTTTTCGCAGGACGTGAGATCCAGCCCCAGGAGTGGGAGGGGGAGAGCACAATACTCATCTACTCATAAGCTGAAGGTAGTCTGCATATTTGTATACAGTAGGAGAGATGGTGACCTGTGATGGAATCCAATATACCCCATGACTACCGATTCTTGGATCTTTCCCCATGCCTCCATTTCATGACTGTGATGATTATGGTCATGCTTCATCAACTCTTCATGAAAAATAATCGATACCCCATGAGTCTTGCCTATCATTTCCTACTTGCATCCTGCAGAAGGTACTCATTCAAAGATGAGATTGATCGAATTCCACGACCCTTCCAAGTGCTGGAAACGAGCATCTCAGGATCTCTCGCCATTCCCTCAATGGAGGGGGACGACCGGGATTCGACCTTGAGGTCTCCGATATCCTGTCTCCTTTGGGCTTCTCCGAGAGCCAGCAGACCTTCAGCCACACCAAGTCACCTTCACTCTACAGGCTGCCGATTTCGAACCCAGCATGGTCACCATGCAAAGGAAAAAAATGAACATAAATGCACCAGGTGGGACTTTCCACCACTTTTTTCCCCTCGCGGCTTTTTTTCCTGCAAGTCCTGGGGTCCTAGGATCCTAAGATGGGTTGTAGGTCCAGAGGCTGCAGCCTAGGATTATCAGAATTGAGGCAGAGTTGCCACGACTTGAGTTCAAGCCCCGAGTCTGGTTAAAAAAAAATACAAAGGAAGAATCCTAGCTCAGAATTCACTCCATTTTACTGCCAGAGCTGGGATTTGAACACAGTTCTGGGTAGCTCTGTTGCACTGTGAGGGAAGGGGAAGCTCACCATCCTTGAAGAATACAAGGTCAGGCCTGGTCCCAGGGCCTGAAGTGAAGCCCCAGCACTGGCAAAAATCATATGCCCACCTACTTTACACATAGGATCTCTATTTACATATATGTTGGGAATGCATCATGCTTTCAGTGTAGTTATTCATTTTATTGTGTGTCTTAGTCAGAGATGGATTTTGTATTTTATTGAGTAGGATGACAGATATAACTGTGTTGACATGGATGGGAACCTATTCCCATGTCTATAGAGTTATTTATGCCTTCTCCATCCTAGATGAGACCCAGGACTTTCACAGGAGAAGAAAACAGGTGGACCAATGGGCTTCTCACATCAGGATTCATGTTTCATTACTGTTAGGATTTGAACTCAGAACCTAGAAGGTCCAATTGGAAAAGGGTCAAGGTGAGGACACTGGCCTGTGAGCAACTGAGGAGCTAGGCCATTCACAGGACCTGACATCGAGCACCAGGGAGGACCAGGATAAGCATAAATTCATAATTTAAACATAGGATATACATTGATATACATGTGTAGACAGCATATTGTGTTCGGTGCACTTCTCCTTAATTTGTGTCTAATTCATGGAGGTATTGTGTATTTTACTGAGTGTGGTGACAGGTATAACTGTGCTGACCTGGATGAGGACCTGTTCTCATGGTTATAGGTTTGTGTATGCATTCATTCTCCATCCTTTCTGAGACCCAGGACTTCCACACGAGAGGAAAATAAATGCAACAATTGGCTTCTGACATCAGGATGAAATTTTTGTCAGGGCTGTCATTTGAACTCAGGTCTGTTTAACCCCATTGCACTGTGGGGGAAGGGGAAGCTCACCATCCTTGAAGACTAGAATGTCTGACCTGGTCTAAGGTCTGATTTGAAGCCTCAGGACTGGATAAAATAACAAGCCCACCTTTTTTAAACATAGGATCTCTACTTCCATATAGGTGTGGTATGCATCTTGCATTCAATGTAGTTTTTTTTTGTGTCTTATTCATGGATGTATTGTGTATTTTATTGAGTATGGTAACAGGTATATCTGTGCTGCCCTGGATGGCAACCGATTCCCATGATTACAGAGTTGCCTATATAGCATTCTCCATCCTAGCTGAGACCCAGGACTTTCACAGCACAAGAAAACAGGTGCAACGATTGGCTTCTTACATAAGGATGAATTTTTGGTAGGGCTGGGATTTGAACTCAAGGCCTAGCAGGCCCAAGTGGTGGATGGGTCATGATGAACACACCAGCCTGTGAGCCACTAAGCATCTAGGTTGTTCCCGGGACCTGAAATGGAGCCTCGGTGGGGGCCTTTATAGTCATAAATTCATAATTAAACCAGAGGATCTCTATTTCCATACATGAGTGGGCAGCATCTTGGGTTTGGTGTAGTCATTGTCGTTTCGTGTTGTCTTATTCACAATGTATTGTGTATTTTCCTGAGTATAGGATGACAGATATATCTGTGGTGACCTGGATGACAACCTATTCCAATGAGTATACAGTTGCCTATGCATTCTCCATTCTAGCTGAGACCCAGACCTTGCACAGCACAGAAGAACAGGTGCAATGACTGGTTTCTCACATCAGGGTAAATTCTTTGCAGTGCTGGGATTCAAACTGGGGGCCTAGGTGGCCCAACTGCCCAATGGGTCCATGTGAGCACACCAGCCTTTGAGCCACTATGGTGCTGGGCCCTTCCCAAGAACTGAGATCTTGCCCTAGGGAGGCCACAATAGTCCTCAAGGCATCACTGAAACATGGGATGTCCATTCATATCCATGTGTGGACTCTTGTGCAATAAGTATAGTGATCCTCTCTATTTTGTGTGCTATTCATTGATGTATTGTGCATTTTCTTGAGTATATGATGACATATATAACTGGGTTGTCATGGATTACAACCTATTCCCATGAGCATAGGGTGGCCCATGCATTCTCCATCCTAGCTGAGACCAAGGCCTCCCACAGGAAAGGAAAATAGGTGTAACCACTGGCTTCTGACATTAGGATGAATCTTTTGACACTGCTAGGATCAGAACTCGGGGCCTAGCATGCCCAATAGGCGAATGGGTCCACGTGAGCACAACAGCCTGTGAGGCACTAAGGAGCTAGGCTGGTCCTGGTCCTGGAGAGCACAATAGTCATCCATTTATAAGCTCAATATATTATGATAATAAGCACATATTTCTACAGAGTAGGAGAGATGGCGACCTGTGATGAAATCCAATCTACGCTGTGACTACCGATTCTTGGATCTTCCCCTATGCCTACATTTCAAGACTGTGATGATTATGATCATGCTTCATCAACTCTTCATGAAAAATAATCGATACCCCATGAGTCTTTCCTATCATTTCTTACTTGCATCCTGCAGGAACTACTCATTCAATGATGAGATCAATAGCATTCCATGACTCTTTCTGGGTCTGAAAACGAGTGTCTCAGGATCTCCCGTCATTCCCTCAATGTAGGGGGGTGGACCGGGATTCGAAATTGGGGCCTCAGTTGCCTGGTTGGCCTGGGGCTCTTCCGATATCCAGCAGGCCTTCAGCCATGCCAAGTAACCTTCAATCTGCAGGCCGCCAGGTTCAGACCCAGCAAGGTCACCATGCAAAGGAAAATAAACAAAAATGCATTAGGTGGAACTTCCTGCCTCATTTTTCTTCTCATGGCCATTTTGTTGTTGTTGTTGTTTTCCTGCAAGCCCTGGGGTCCTAGGATTCGAGGATGCTCTGTGGATTCAGAGTCTGCAGCCTAGGATGATCGGAGCTGAGACAGAATTGTCTCTACTTGAGTTAAATCCCTGGCTATGGAAAAATAATTAAAAAATTAAAAAAAAATTATGAATGTAGCACCCTAGCTCAGAATTTGTGCCATTTTACTGCCAGAGCTGGGATTTGAATTCAGGTCAGGGCAACTCTGTTGCACTGTGGGGGAAGGGGCTGTTCACCATCCTAGAAGACTACAAGGTCAGGCCTGGTCCCAGGGCCTGGATTGAAGCCCCAACACTGGCAAAAATCATATGCCCACCTATTTTACACATAGAATCTCTATTTACATACATGTGTGGAATGTATCATGCTTTCCGTGTGTGTCTTAGTCAGGGATGCATTTTGCATGTTATTGAGTATGATGACAGATATAAAGGTGCTGACATGAATGGTAACTGATTCCCATGTCCATGGAGTTGCCTATGCCTTCTTCATTCTAGCTGAGACCCAGGACTTTCACAGGACAGGAAAGTAGATGGATCGATGTGCTTCTCACATCAGGACTCATGTTTCGGTACTGCTAGGATTTGAACTCAGAACCTAGCATGTCAATTTGCGAAAGGGTCAATGAGAGGACACAGCCTGTGAGCAACTGAGGAGCTAGGCTGTTCCCAGGACCTGATATCGAGCCCCAGGTAGGGCCAGGATAGGAATAGATTCATCCATGATACATAGGATCTATATTGACATTCATGTGTGGACAGTATCTTGCATTCAGTGCTCTCCTTCTCCTTATTTTGTGACTAATTCATGGAGGTATTGTGTATTTTACTGAGTATGGTGACAGGTGTAACTGTGCTGACATGGATGAGGACCTGTTCCCATGGTTATAGGGTTGTGTACATCCTATCTGGGAGCCAGGATTTCCACACGAGAGGAATACAGGTGCAACAACTGGTTTCTGACATCAGGATGAAACTTTTGTCAAGGCTGTCATTTGAACTTAGGTCTGTTTAACCCCATTGCACTGTGGGGGAAGGGGAAGCTCACCATCCTTGAAGACTAGAATGTCTGGCCTGGTCCAGGGCCTGATTTGAAGCCCCAGCACTGAACAAAATAACAAGCCTACCTCTTTTGAACATAAGATCTCTGTTTACATACAGTTGTGGTATCCATTTTCCATTCAATGTAGTTATTTTTTTGAGTCTTTTTCGCGGATGTATTTTTTTGTCAATAAAGAAGCAACTTTATTGAGAAGGTTCCTACACTGACCGGCCAGGGCCGCAGCACAGACTCGGGAGCTGATATTGCGACCTTGTGTATATTATTGAGTATGGTGACAGGTATATCTGTGCTGCCATGGATGACAACCTATTAACATGGCTATAGAGTTGCCTATATAGCATTCTCCATCTTCGCTGAGGCCCAGGACTTCACAGGACAGGAAACCTGGTGGATTGATGGGCTTCTCACATCAGGATGAATCTTTTGGCAGTACTGGGATTCGAACTCAGGGCCTAGCAGGCAAAACTGGTGAATGGGTCAAGGTGAGCACACCAGCCTGTGAGCTCTAAAGTGCTAGGCCGTTCCCATAACCTGAGATTCAGGCTCGGAGTGGGGCTGGTGCACCATATTCATCCATTCATGAGCTGAAACTTGTGTGCTAATAAATACCTATTTGTATAAGAAAAGAGATGTGGCAAGTTGTGTTAGAATCCTATCTACCATGTGAGTACTGATTCTTTGATCTTTCCCAATGCCTCAATTTCCTGAATGTAAGTATTGTCACACTTCATTAAGTCTTAATTAAAAATTATCATTGTGCCAAAGGTCTTGCCTATCATTTCCTATGTGAATCGTATATTATCTTCTCAACTCTTCCCTAGACTTGAATTCTAGCACCAGCCTGAAAAACCTAACATTTATAGACATTTTAAATATATGATTTATACTTACATCTATATATTCAGTCTATATCGTGTTTGTTGGAGTGATTCATTATATTTTATTATTGATTGGTTTAGCATTTATTTTATGGACTATCAGTGCACCTATAACATTTATTACATTTATTCCAATCTATTCCATAGCATGTAGCTTTGCAGATATGTTATGTAGATCATACCTGACACCCACTACTTGCACAGAAAAGGAAAACAGGTGTCACACATGGAATCTTACACCAGAAAGAAACTTTTGGCAATGATGGGACCTAGACTAAGGGCCAAGGAGGCCCAATTCATGAATGGGTGAGTGTCATCACAGAGCCATTAGCCCATTCAACTGCCAAGTGGATCCCAGTACCTGGGATCAAGCCCCAGGTTTGGCCAAAATAGCAATAACTTTCTATGCAGATGATGGTATACAAATATAAATAAATTTAGATATTTAGATACTGTCAGAAATGTCTATCTGGTATTCAATGACATATATTACATTCCTATGGATTCTCAGGTCTTTAGTGAGGACTCCATCTAATCAATAGTGTTCTTTTAAAGCATAATAAACTATGAATTAAAATCAACGTGTCCTGTGATTATTGGGTCTAATTTTATGCTAGACTGATTGATGAACTACTCATCCAACCATGACATTGATCACATTCCTCAGCTGTTCCTAGGGACAGGCAATAATTTTGTAGGATCTCGAGCCCTTTGTAAGTGACATAACGGGATTCAAACTCAGGGCCTAGGTGTCCAGGTTGGCCTATGGCTTCGATGTCAGGCCTCCAGCCTTCAGCAATGCCAGGTGACCTACAGGTTGCAGCCTTGCCATTTGGACTGGGGATGGTCACCATGAAAGGAAGGGAAACCCAAGAAACCACTAACCATCCGCAGTTCACAGCTTTTTTTCGATGCCATTTTCATTTTGCTTTCCTGTCATCCCCTGAGGCTTAGGATCCCAGGATGGACTGTGGGTCCACAGGCTGCACCATCCCAGCCTAGGGTGATGTTAGCTGAGGCAGAGTTGCCACTACCTGATATTAAGCCATGTGATTGGCAAAAAAAGATAAATAAATAAATAAGAAAAACATAAAAATGGTAAAGGACTAATGAAGCTCCCTGGATTGGAATGTGTGCCCTTTTTTTTCTGCCAGGCCTGGGGTTTGAACTAGGAATCTGAGTAACTCTGGTGCACTGTGGGGAAAAGGGAAGTTCACCCTCCTGGAAGGTAAGAAATTCAGGACAGTTCCTACATAAAGAAGGACAAGAAGAACAAGAACTGGTTATATAAAATGCTCCCTAACAGAGAACAAAGTAAATATATTAAAAGTAGATGAGGCACAGCTCCTAACAGTAGGTGTATAACATAGCAGGAATTATTAGATATTTCACAGTCTCAACTTTCAATATCAATGAACTTAAAGTTCCAATTAGAAATCATAGATTAGATAGTAGTATCAAAAAACAATACACGTCCATCCAGTGTCCACAAGAGATATATTTTATTGACAAAAACAAACGTACTCAAACTGAAAGGCTGAAAGGAAAAATTTCAAGCAAATGGACAACATAAACAGGCCACAGTAGAATTACTAACATAAGATAAAATAGAATTCAAATTAAAATTAGTAGGAAGAGACATTACATTTTGATAAAGGCAACATCAATTAGGAGGATATAACCAGTTTAAATATCAATGCCCTGAATCCTGGACCACCACACATCATCAACAAAATACTACATAACCTAAACACACATCTTAACCCATCATTGTCATCCATGGATTGGTTATACTGGAAAAACTCAACCAAGAAACTGAAGACCTAAATAACTACATTGACCACCTAGCCCTAATAGACATCTACAGAATATACATTCAGTATCAGTTTATACATTCTTCACAGCAGGTCATGGAAGATTCTCCAAAACAGAACCTATCCTATGTCCAAGTTGAAAGAAAATTCTGTCCAAGTTGAAAGAAAAATTAATTGAATTCTCATATCTTGTCAGACCACAACAGAATAAAATTAGAATTAAACAGCTAAAGCAAAAAAAAAGTCAAACCCATCAAAAGTGAACAACACATTGCTGTTTGACCAGTGGGGCACTGAAGAGATTAGAATGGAAAGCTGAACGTTTCTGGAATTTAACAAAAATGAACACACAAAATACCAGCTCCTCTATGACATATTAAATGCAGTACCAGAGGAAAATGTAGAACTTTGAATGCCTACATCAGGCAATTGGGGAAATCTCAAATCAGTATTTTAGTTATGTATCTCAAGTTCCTTGAAAAGAGGAACAAGTCCAAAACCAAGTAGACAGAAATAAATAACAAAATTAAATCAGAAATAACTAAAGACAAAGATCAACAAAACAGAGCTGGTTCTTTCAATAAATTAACAGACTTGACAGACCCTTATCATAGCTTACTAAAAAGAGACCTTATGTAGATAGAAAGATAAATAGAAAACATACAGATTGGGAGAAGATCTTTAGTTGCTCTGCGACACACAATGGCCTGATATCTCAAATATTCTAAAAGACTCAAAAGTTAACCCTCCCCCCAAAAAAACAAATCCTCAAAGAAACTACAACCCTCATAATATAAGTGGGCTTAAGATTTAAAGAGAGACCTCTCTGAAGAAGAATTATGAATGACCGATAGACACATGAAGAAATATGCAACATTTCTGTCCATAAAAGAAATGCAAGTCAAAGCAATATTGAGATTCCACCTCACCCCAGTTAGAATGACCATTATGAAGAAAACTAATAATAACAGATACTGGGCTGGTGGGCAATGTGGCCAAAAAGGAACATTACTGCACTATTCGTGAAAATGTAAACTTGTTCAAATACACTGTAAAGAAGTATAGAGGTTCGTCAATAGAGCTCCCCTATGACCCAGCAATGATGGATCAAGAAAATGTCATAGATATTCACAACAAAACTCTGTGCTTCCGTCGGAATGAATGATATTGCCCCACTTGTAAGGAAATGGAATCATATGGAAACATAACAAGTCAAATAAGCCAGACACAAAAAATCATAAGCTACATGTTTTCACTCATTTGGAAATGAGCTCCAAGAAATGGATACAAGATGATTGTATAGTGAACTGTTTTTACTTATTTCTATGTAGTTTTTACCCTTTGGTTTATTCCCTGTAGTCACTGATTTTGATTTCTTTACCCTTTGTCTTATACATGTTAATCTGATTTGGGGAAGGGAAGGGAAATCACAGAAATGGTGGGACAAAGATTAACCAAAGCAACGATGATATTCACTAGATACTATGTTAGAAATTAACTTTATAACTTTGTGGGTGTGGGGTGTCAGGGTTGAGGGAAGCAGGAAAAAATGGGGAAGGGATAACACTGTTAAAAATGTAGTAATTACTTATGTAACTGTAACCCACCCCTCTGTATATCACCTTCATAAAAAAATACCCAAAACAATAAAAGAACTCATACAAATAGAGAAAATTAGAGACAAAAATGAGACAACACAACAGATATAAGCAAAATTGAGATGGTTATAAGAGAGAACATTGAAAACTTTATGCCAATCACTTGGAGAATCCTGGAGAAATTGATGCTTTCCTATACTCGATCTGAACCAAGAAGTAACACATAAGATGAAATTAAAATGTAATGTCAATAAATCACTTCCCATTCCAGAAAAATCTAGGACTCAATTAATTTATCATGAAATTAAGGCCTGCAAAGAATTTACAATACTCAGATCTAACTCTTCAATGGAATAGAAAGGGAAATGGAATTATCAAACACATTCTATGAAGCTAGAATTAGACTCTTCCCCAAATCACATAGGGACTCACCAAAGAAAGAAAACTATGAACCCAACTGTTTGACAAGCAGTGATGCAGAACTTCTCAAAAAAAATTCTCACAAACCAATTTCAGCAGCTAACAAAAAAGTCATATTTTATAATCAAATAGGATTCATCCTAGGATACATTTGGATTCAATATTCTTGTCAGTAAACATCATACAAACCATCAGCAGAAGAAGGGACAAGAAACATGATTGTCTATAGGGATGTAGAAATAGCTTTTAACAAGCTCTAATACCACTTTATGATTAAAAGGTCTTAGAAGCTAGGAATACATGGAACATTCCTCAATATAATACAGAGCATGTATATGACAGATATAATTAGCATTTACCTATCTGTGGAAGCATGAAGACATTAAAATCAGGAATGAGAAAAGGATGTCCATTCTCTCTACTACACTTCAATATGGTAGTGGACTTTGTAGCAAGAGCAATATGCAAGAGAAAAACATAAATGGGATCCAAATAGGAAAGAAGTAAAATGATCCCTTTTTACAGATGAAATGATTCTGCATTTAAAGGATCCTATAGCTTCCTCCCTCAAGTTAGTGAAGTTGATGCTAAATTTCAGCAATGTAGCAGGGTATAAAACACACAAGAATCAGTAGTTTTTCTGTGTTACCAACAATGGAAAGATCTGGGCTGAAATCCAAAACACAACCTCATATGTATTAGCCTCAAAATTAAATCAAATCTAAACAAAACAACAATAACAAAACTAGAAAGTAATTACTTTAACTAAAAATGTGAAAGACCTCTTCTCTGAAAACTTTAAAAATCTAAAAAGGGAAATTGAAGGAGTTTCAAAGAAATGAAAATCTTTTAATGCTTCTGCATGGCAGAATTTACATGATGAAACCGCAATACTGCCCCCAAGCAATTGACAATGCAATACTCGTCAAAATCCCAACAATATTATTCAATGCAGTAGAGAAAGCAATCCAAATTTAATATGGAATTACAAAATTACAGATGAAACAGTAGGCTTTCAAGTGAACTCATGGGCCTTTACTCATCTTACACACACACACACACACACACACACACACACACACACACACACACACACACACACACATACAATGAAATTCTATTCACCCATCAGAAAGGATGACTTTTAACCAGTGAAATGCTTGGGAAAATTATACTAAGAGTATAGAGAAGGAAATGCAGACTCAGATTAATATAGGTTTAATGGATTTATTCATTTATGATAGCTAGAAAATGCCCACAAATCTACAATTAAACAAGACAGATTCTACCTAGTCCCAGTTAGAATGGCCATTATCAAGAAAACTAACAATAGCAAATGTTGGCATGGATGTATCCAATTGGGAACTCTATTACACTGTTAATGGGAAATTAAATTTGCTCAACCACTGTGGAATACAGTACGGAGTTATCTGAAAATCTAAATATAGATTTCCCATAAGACCTAGTAATTCCCTCATGGGCAGTAATCCAATAAATAACAAACAAGCTCACATGAAAGCTACTACCATAACGATTTTCAGAGCTGAGGCCCAGAGTTCAAGGAATGGAAAAAACTTACCACTGCTGGGTTTGTTTCCACAAATATGAACCTTTTGACATAAGATACCAAATCATTCTATTTGCAGTAGCTAGGATAGGAATTAAGTGTAGTGGGTGATAAAAAGGCTTCTTTGTTGAATGTTAGGAAAAGATGTAGGTAGTCCAAGAAAAGAGAAATTTTTGTTGTTGTTGTTGGTCAAGGGGCTTGAAGTCTGGGCTTGGGCACTGTCCCTGAGCTCTTCAACTCAAGGTGAGTGCTCTACCTCTTGAGTCACAGTGCCACTTCTGATTTTCTGATTATTAAGTGGAGATACGAGTCTCAGGGACTTTCCTGCCCAGGCTGTCTTTGAACCGCAGTTCTCAGATTTCAGCTTCCTCAGTAGCTAGGAGTACTGCTGTGATGCACTGGCACCAGGCTAAAAATGAGGAATTTTTAGAAAAGAAAACTTCAGATACCACTATTAGGATACTTCAACCTCAACTCATTTCATCAGACATTTGTAAATTTTCTCTTTTCCTTCATATAGGAATACTGCAGTCAATATCAACTCAGTTGTGGGACTAGATCAATTGTATGTAAATTGCTAGTACCTAAATCAAGAACTGTTACATCAAAACAAATGAAACTCTCATTTGGAATAATTGTTTTCTCTTTTTTATTACAAATCTTTGCTTGATTACTTCCTAATGTGATATTGGACCTAACAGAGTGATGATATTTTCTTTCCCTTCAGCAGTTGTCCTTCTTCCACATGTGGTCAAATATTTAAGATTTCAAAGATTTCCATTGATAATTCACTAAGCTGACATTTAAGAAATTGTGCTTTTCTGGAATTTGGTTTGCTGTCTTGTTCTTTCATACACAGGCTTTCTAAGATTTATTAGTTCTAGAAGAAATTCTACTTTCCATTTTTGGTATGACCAATTTCAGTCTCTCTCATCAGTCTTTAAGACCCTGTCTCTGGAGTCTAATTGCAGTCTGCCTCATAAAAAATTATATTAGTTATTAGCTAAATGACTCTCAGCTTCTGTTTCTTGCCTTCATGTCATCTGTGATAGCAGCCCTGACTGGCTGTGCTTACTGGAGTTTTTTGTTTGTTTTGTTTGTTTGTTTGTTTGTTTTAGAGGTCTAGGAATACTATTCAAAGTAGTAGCTTCTTTGGGCCCCAGTGATCCCTTGACCTATATTCAATGGGTTTTTCTCCTAAAGATACAAAGAACTGCTGACTAAATTCCTGTTTTAATTTTCTCAAAATGAGTCAATCTGGCATCCTTGCAAAGCCATAAGTAATCCTCTATAATCACTTACAGAAATGGTCTATCAAATTGGCTTTTCAGAGTTGAGTGTGAAAAATGTTCATTTCCAAGTCTCCACCACAAAACTGATCACATCCCTTGGAGGTTCCCCTTCCTTCCTTATCTTATGATAAATCAAACCATAATATTCTACAGTTGTGGTCAGCCTGGAGCACATTTCCCCAAGAATATTCTGTTGTGTATAAGAGGACCAACTATCAAAATAAAGGTGAAAATAATTGTCTACTACAGAATGATTTATTTATCTTGTTTATATCCATTGTTATTTTCATTACTTCCAACACATGGATAATTTATATTGGGATTAGAAAAGTGGCAAAGGATTAATGGAATAAACCTTCAGTTTACTTTCATATATCCAATATAATATACTTATCCCATTATGGAAAATTAAATTCAATTGTAGAAACAATGTTAGAAATATAAAATAAGCCTCAATACGTGTACTCTGGCACACATACACCATCTACTCAGAAATTCAGTCTCTTTATAAATATTTATTTGGTACAGAATAATAAAAATTTAATTAATGAATATGACTTTATGTGTCATCTGAAATAATCCTCGTGTACATAATTGTATGTAATTTTATAGATTTCACCTACACAGGAATTTAAAATGCATGTAGAAATCAAATTTCCATAATTTAAACTAGATGAGAGGAATCATACCCTCATGTACTGTGTGGTGTAAATTTTCCCACAGTGCTAAACTTTTCCACCTAATACCGAGTCATGTGCAATAATTTATTATTTGATGTTAAGATGAGTGCTAAGTGTAGAATGCACTTTGAATTATTACAACAATTCCCAGAATTAAAGCAGTAATGATATATTATTTGTTTATATTCTAATGTTTCTCAATTTCACTATGCATGAAATATATTATTAAAATTTGTTTCACTTAATTCTTTTCTATAGCTGCTAAAAGTAAAATTATATATTAAATATTCAACATTAAGAAATCAATAATAAGTAATCTATTATTAAAATGATATAGTACTAAACTGTGATTTTAACCATAGTTCTAACAAATTGTGATGTAAACAACATTTAATAGACTTATGGGTTAAATTTTTAAACTTACCAGCTTGTTATTTGTTTCCTAATTTTGTCATTTGTTATTTTTGGTCCAAGTTGTCTCTTAATTGTTTAGTTTTCTATTTTATCTCTATTGGTTTGCTGATTGTGCATTTTGTTTTCCCTTTTTAATGAGTGACATGAGGCTGAAAATCTGTATGCTAGTTTATTACTTGCTATGTTAAAGTAAAATTACTGCTCTCCAGACATGTTCTAATCTTTGTATAGTACAGTATTTTCCCCAGTTCCATATCCTATATTGCTGCTCTCATCTATTTTATTTTATTTTTTATTGAAATTTTAGTGTCAATTTAATGTACAGAGGGGTTATAGTTACATAAGTAAGGTAATGTGTTCATTTCTTTTATAACTTTTTACCCCTTCACCCATTTTTCTCCCTCTTCCCTCCAAACGGCCCCTCCAAGATTATTTCCAACATGTTGTCTTGTGTATATCTCTGTTGCATAGGTTCCTCCTTTGTCCTTTGTCTCACCATTTTTTCCCATTCCCTTCTCTAGTTCAGATCAACATATTTACAATACCTAGGGTATTAAAATCAAATACAGTGACTACAGGGGATAAACAATAGTTGGGGAAAACACAAAAGGATGAAAAAGAATCACATAGTACATTAAGAACAACAACAAAGAACATGTCTTGGAGTTCATTTCACTTAGAATCACGTTATATGGTCAAATGTACATAGCTATAGAGCTATTCTGCTCATCTACTAAACTTATCCTTGATATACACAATAATGCTCGCCAATTACCTAGTAATCCCACTTGTGGGCATTTAACCAGGTGACCACAAACAAGGCCACACTAAAGCTTCCAGAACAATTATGTTTATCACAGTATTATTTACCAGAGGTAAGATATGGAATCACCCCAGATTCCCCTCAGTAGATAAATGGATCAAGAAAATGAGAAGCACACACGCACACATGGAATACTATGCTTCCATCAGAAAGAAAGATACCACCTCATTTGCAAGGAAATGGAAATTCTTGGGAAAAATCATATTAAGTGAAATAAGCCAGACTTAAAGAAACAGAGGTCCCATGGTTTTCCTTGTTTGTAATAATTAGTTAACATCAAGGATAACCTCATGTATTTTAATTTGACATTTTATTCTATGTTGAGCATCCAACATTATTGCCATATTGTTTGTTATTATTTCTGCAAATAGGCAGATATATATTTTTTAAAAATGTTCTTCTTATCCATTACTGAAAGAAGAACATCTAAAAGAGCAAACCCTACTAGGAAGAACAACTCCTACTTACTTAGCTTCATTCCTATGTAGAACCAGTGTTGTCCCTTGTATCCTCATGTCGTACCTTACAACTGTATTCCTCATCATCCTGTATATCTACTATCTTCTATATTGGGATCTAAATACCCCAGAAATTCCAATTTGCATTACTTTAAAAAAATTCTCTCTTAATGTTTGAGGTTGGTGTGTGTGTATGTGCGTGTGTGTGTGTGTGTGTGTGTGTGTGTGTGTGTGTATGTGTGTACAAAAATCAGAAGACAACATTTTTCCTCTTATAGAATACATCTTTGAGGCATTATAAGTTGTGGCTAATGGGAGAAGTCTCTTGCTATTTTAAGGATGAAACAGAAAAATATATTTGTGCATGCACACAGTTGCTTTATTAATCTGTAGTTGAATACTGAACTTCGATTTATATATTAGCTGTTGTTGTGAATAATGTGAATAACAATGAACTACAGATATGTTTATGAGTTACCCAGAGAGAAATAATCGCATGATTGGTGGGTCAGATGATATTTCAACTTTTCGTTAGAAAACGGCATACTAATTTCTACAAGGAGAATACAAACCTGCATTTTGACCACGAGTGTAGAAAATTTCCTTTTCTCTACACTCTCACCAGACATTATTATATTTTGAGTTTTTTTAAAGGGAAGGTTTTTACTGTGTGCAGTACCTAAGACTGGCCTTAGACTGAAATCCTTCTACTCCAAACTCCTAAACGCTTGGAATTACAAGTCTTTACCACCACATCTGGTTCCTTCGTTTTTTTGATAAGAGTTATAATAGTTATGAAGTAGTATCATAGTAATTTTGAATTACATTTCTCTAATGACTTCTGTTCACAAAGCATTAAGCCAGCACTGAAGTTTTATTAAACGCAACTTTTTAAATCGACTGGCGATATTCAGGGCTTTTTGGAAAACATGTCTATTCAGAACTTTTGTCCATTTTTAATCAAGTTTCTCGTTAATCTCATCTTTAATCTCTCTATACAAAATCAATAATTAATTCAAGGTAGTAGAAAGGAAAAAAATAAATTCCTAACATTTTTCAATTTCAATAACATGATACTGCTTAAATTATTTTCTGTTTATGCTTGAGACTTTATAACTCAATTTAGTTAGACCTTTTACAAGGCTATATGTGTTTTATTTATTTTACGTTGATGGTTCTTTATAAACCTGTGTGAATAATTTCCCTTGGTTTCTTTCTCTGTCATGTGGTTCAGATTTCAAAATGAAGAATAAATGGAAAGAAACAAACAAAAATACAGTTCCTCTCATCTTATGATGCCTCTACAAAAACGAGGAAAGAGTTCATTTTTCTAAGGACATATGTTAGAATATCAAAAAGACAATTCATTCTTCTAGGTCTTCGTTATCTTTGTGATGTAACTTAAATGATGTAAAACACAATATACTGTTCAGATATTTTTATGTTTTATCAGGTTTGCACATCTTCATATGGTCTTCAGCTCAGTCTACAACATTCCTTGATGATTCTCTCCGTGATAGTTTTACACTACCAAAACATAAGATAATCAGTTTGATTTACAGCATGAGAATTTATCCACCTGGCTTCCTTGGAAGCAGAGCATGGTCAATAGATAACATTACTTCTGGTTGCTCACTGTATGTAATGGTTTCTCTAATACTTATTGTATTCTATTTAGGATTTAAAAAACTCTTGGCTCAACTCAAAGCACATTCATAGAAGTTTATTTTAAATATTTCATAAATTTTATGTCTCTTAATTCTTAGGATAACATTTGTTATAAAACTAACGTTATTACCATTTTAGTTTTGGGAAAAATTGTAATTAAAGACAGTAAGTGCATGGCCCAAAGACACACGGTGAGGAAGGAAATGATTCAAAGTTTCCAAAGGTCTTTAAGCAATACAAAAAAGGTAGGTAAAATCCCTATATTTTCTTACTCTCTCAATTCAATAGTCATATTGTCCAAGAAATAATAGCATACCAAATAATGCTCATGGTGATTGTTTTCTGTCACATTTTGTATTCAACACAGACTGTGTTGGTGACATTGGGTTAGCATGCACAGAGCTGAGCCGATAAATTGAGGTCCAAATAGAGGTAAATTTCTTCTGTCCCACAGTTCCATTATCCTTTTTAAAAAGTACTGAAACTTTTAAATATCATCCCTTACTGTCTTTTAAGAATCCAAAAACGAAATAAATTCACACATAATCACTCCTAAAGGCTTTCAAAGTAGGAGATTATTCTGAAAGCCTTGTATTAGTTGGTCCCACCTGTAATCCTATCTACTCGGGATATTTACTCAGGAGCCTGAGATCTGTGGATAACAGTTGAAAGCCATTCAGGGCAAAAAAATCATGGAATTATTTTTCAAATTTTTTAATGAACTAGCAAAGAGCCAGCAATGGAGTTGTAGCTCATATTGTAGCTCAACAATCTAGAGAGGAAAGGCCTAGCAAGACCTTGAAACCCTGATTTAAAACTCTGAGCATGCCAACACACATGCATATGTGTGTGGGTGCACGCATGAGGTCACAAACACATACACATTTATTCATATTTGCTCCATTCTTTTACTCTCTCAATTCAATATTCATATTGAATATTGGGGTTATATTTACATGAGCAAGTTAATTAGTAAATTTCCTAATAAGCATTGTTATGTCCTCCTTCATATTTCCCCTACCATCCCTTCCCTCCCACATCCAGAATTATGCTCCCTTCCCCCTTTCTCCCCACCTAAATTTTAAAGTTCATTTTTCAACATAGTGTCTTGTGCATCTCATTGTTACAATGGGTCAAACTGTATCCTTATTTGAGCATTTTTTCCCCTTCCCCTCCCCAAATTAGAGAAGTGTACATACAAGATGTAGGGGAACCAACTTCAAATACAATGAAAACAGGGGTTATAGCGTGGAGGAGGAACATATAAAGAAACCAAAAATGACATAGCACATTATAAGTACGTTAGAAACAATAGCAAGAAACAAACCAACAAAAAAACTCGTGTCCTTATCTTGGTGTTCATTTCCCTTAACATATCGTATCTGGTCATATGCACATAGCTTTTGACCTTTTCTGCTTATCCCAGACATATATTCGTTATTGAAAATAAGGGAAACCATGGGACCTATGTTTCTTTGGGCTTGGCTTACTTCACTTAATATAATTTTTTCCAAGGCTTTCCATTTCCTAACAAATGGGGCGATGTCATTCTTTCTGACGGAGGCATAGAATTCCATTGTGTATATTTACCACATTTTCTTGATCCATTCATCTACTGAGGGGCATCTGGGTTGGTTCCATATCTTAGCTATGGTATATAATGCAGCAATAAACATAATTGTGCTGGTAGTATTAGTATGTTCTTGTTTGTGATCATTTGGGTAAATCCCCAAAAATAAGATTGCTGGGTCCTATGGGATCTTTATGTGGAGTCTTTTGAGGAACCTCCAGACTGCTTTCCAAAGTGGTTGAACAGTTTACACTCCCACCAACAATGCCGTGGGCACATGCCCTCCAGCATCTGTTGTTGTATATATATGGAACGATCCAGGAATTTGCATGTCATCCCTGTGCAGGGGCCATGATAATCTTCTCTGTATTGTTCCAATGTTAGTGTATGTGATGCTGAATTGAGTACAGGATATTTTTATATAAAAAGTGTAATTAATTTTATTAAACTAGACAATTCAGCAAAAAGTATGTTCAAAACAATTGTCATGAAATTTTAGAACCAAATATTTCTTACATAAACACACATTTAAGTATAAAGTCTAGATTGATATGTCAAAAACAAAATAATTCCAGATATTTGTTGTTCAAGAGATTTGTAGGAGGAGGAATTCAATTATTCTATTCAAGGCACCTGTCATAATAAACACTACAGCAAGTGTTAAGGTTTGTTAAAAGTTTTAATGTTTTAACTATGTTTAATTTTGGGAATTTGCTTATATATGCCAAAATTAGGACAGTTTGGCAAGTATAAACTTTTCTATAAAGTATTTAAGATTTATGGTAGCAGACATATACTACTAAGTATGTACATTTCAGAGTTTATAGAAACTTTATTAATGAGAAGTTCCAAAGTATTTGTGTAAAGAAGCAGAATGAAGAGTTAAGACTTTAACTACACAGTTTCTTTTAAAACTTCAGGGATTCCTAACTTTATTTGTTAGCGAGAAACAAATGATGATGTAAGCCATAAACAAATGATGAGATGAGCCATAACTGGTAATCTTAGTGGCTAATTTTAAAGACTACTCATATTCTATAAAACTCTTTTTGAACATCATAAACTGCCGGAGCCTGCAGGCAATGAAAGGGAATCCTGAATTAGGGGGTGAGGACGGAAAAATAAAGACATAAGACAAAGGATGGGGTCAGGAGGTCTGTAGCTCAAGACTAGAGCACCGTTTATTTTTAACTCTCCTTAATATATACTATTAGAATTCAAGAGGTAACCTAAGGTCACCATAGTGCAGAAAAGGAAAGAAAATTTTAATAAAAACAAGGTGCAGATTGAAACAAGACAAGGTCAACTGATAGAAAGTAAAACTAACACTACAGACACAAACCTGGGCACCTGGTGCTTTTCATGAAAGCCAGTTCCTTGTACGCGCCTGCAAGGGAGCACAAGGGTCAAGATGACCTTGGAGCTTTACTGTCGGCTCCCAACAATAAACTTAGCCATAGTTAAATTTACAGGAATATGAGAAAATAGTAAAATCTAATATGCAGTATACTTCAAAGACTGAAATTGGTTTGTTCTTTTATTTTTTTAATCATTAATATTTAATTATTGGTTTCCTTTATTTGTAGCAATTTTTTACTTGCTATAATATAATAAAACATTTGTAAGTCATCATTAGGAGGTCATCATTGAGAAGGTTACTGGGATGTCCATACCATTTTTTATATGTGCATGTGAATTTACAAAGAGGAAAATTAAGAACAAAATATTTATTTAAAAATGAACAAATAGAGTCTGAATCAGGAGAGTTGGTAAATGTAAACACCTAAAATCTTAGCCCTAGGCTGACACAGCATTATTGCAGAGTTGAGGCCACAAAAGTGAGAGACTGTGTTTTGTTTTGTTTGGTTTTGTTGATTTTGTTGGTCATGGGGCCTGGGTTCTGTACCTCAGCTCAGGGCTAGCGCTACCACTTGAGGCACAGCACCTCTTCCATCTTTTTCTGCTTATGTTGTGCTGAGGAATCAAATCCACGGCCTCATGCATGCAAGCCAAGCCCTCTAACACTGAGCCACCTTTTCCACACCTGAGAAACTGTGTTTTAAAAAAATCATCTAAACAATATTTGCTTTCTGCTTTCGGTCATATAATGAAATATATGAATATCTTTTTATGTTTTTGTGAATTGTCGTACTTCTAAATTTATACTAACTTCAGCCTCTTTATCCTTTACCAAGTCATGAAATATATCTAAGAATTTGTTTCTGTGAAGATTGTTTTTCCATTTATAATTTCTTCTGCGTCATTTTTATTTTTATCAAAATAGCATTATATTTCATGTTGATGGGTTATCATACATCAAATATGAATATTCTCATACTGCTCTTGTTTATCTGTTATGCACTTTAAATATTATGATATTTCTCTCTCTCTTTCACTCTCTCATTTCCTCTTTCTCTTTCATGCTCCATGTCTGCTACTTAGAATTTCTGCTGGTCTACTATTATCCTTAAGGATCCACTGGTTTTGTGGCAGCATGATAGTGACCATCAGTTACTTTTGTATTCTTTAAGAGTTATAAAAGTGACGTGATATTATTCTTTGCGATTCTAAATGGCAAAACACCAGATCTCCCTTTTACTACTATTTATGTAAATTTTATCTCATAGGAATCATTGGGATAAATAAGATACTTTAACCTATAACCTAAAAGTACTTTTTCTTTTACAAACAATCTTTTTCTTTTATTATCAGTTAGTAACTTCCTGTAATGAAAACAGAGCTATCCTATGGAAAGTAGACAGAAATTGTTCACAGGGATGAAAAACAAAGGAATGGGGGAAGTGAGTACAACGGATGCACATCATACAGCACAGATCCTCAGAGCAATTTATCTTGTACACTTTGTGAGAATGACAATGTGCTGGTAACTATAGAGTAAAACACTGAACAACAGATATATATGCACATATATTTATATGTGTATATTTATTTACATATGCATATATGTGTGTATATGCTCTTATATGTGTACACATGTATGTTACTATTCACAAACATACATATACACATGTATACATGCACACATGGAGAAAAACACATAGTTACAGCCAACACAAGTTTCACAAGTTGTTGAATATGACTTACACGGAATGCTTGGAACAATATATTCTGAAGATATATTTGTCCCTAAGATTTCTTTACCACTCCTCTTATCTCTTAAATCCGGTGGTTTTAGAGAGATTTGACTGGTAAAATGCAGTACAAGTGATAGCAAGTCACTCGGAAATCTCAGTAAGTATAAGTCATATTGTGTCACCCTGCTCCTCATGGAATGCTTGCTCTGGTAGACACTCTCAACAACCAAAGCAGCAGGAGAATATCATGGTAAAGAATAAAGTTATAAGGCTTTAAATGGCATGCTTCTTTGAGCTCTTTTCCAACAGGCAGCATCAATTCCTAAGCAAAAGAGTGAGTCCTCAGAAGACTGGATTCTATATATATATTTAACCAACCCACGTGAAAAGTCCTATGTGAGAAATGCTGACTGAGGTCTTGCTGATTTCCTGGTCAAGAAAATAAATAAAAAAGAAAGTATTTTTAATGTATTAATGTTTAAGAATAATTTGTAACCTGTCAATAAATGTGTAGAAAAAAATTATAAGAACTGACAAAGAATGATGTTTCATTTATGTGCTCTTGGATTGGTGAGTGATTTTAGGTGTGTCTACACAAGTAGAATCAGCATAAATCAAGCTATCATTACTTCAATTAAGATATAAGGAAAGAATACAGGTTGACCCATTGTAACAATGAGATGTACAAGACACTCTATCAGTGGGGGGGAGGGGTGAATGGGGGAGTTGGGAAGGTGTGAAAGAAAGAGATGGTAGGGGAAAAACAAAGGAGGGAGTAACAGTGTTTAGGAAAAATGTGCTTATATCTTAGCTATGGTAAATAATGCTGCAATAAATATAGTTGTGCTGGTAGTTGTAGTGTGATCTTGTTTGCAATAACAAGTATATGTCTGAGTCAAACAGAAAAGGTCAGATAAGTTGATGTTAGGGAAATGAACCCCAAGATAAGTATTTAAATGTTTTTTTTTCTTTCACGGGATTGTTTCTAACATATTTATAAGATGATTTCTTTGTTGCTTTGTATGTCCTTCCCCCATGGTATAAAACCTGCTTTCATTGTACTTGATGTTGGTATAATTTGTGGAGGGGAATGGAAAAAAAAAAAACAAATCGTTTAAATAATGATACAGTTGGACCCATTGCAACAATGAGATATACAAGTCTTTATGTCAAAAAACGAACTTTACAACTTCGGTGGGGGGGGAGGATCAGGTTGGGGGACGTGGGAGGGTATAGGAAGGGATAGGAAGGGGAAACAAAGGAGGGGGCAACAATGCTTGATAAAAAATGTACTCATTGTCTTGCTCATGTCATTGTAACTCCTCTATACAGTATTTTCACAATAAAAAGAAAGAAATGTACCCATTACTTTACTTATGTAACTTTAACCCCTCAGTACATTATATTTTATGTATATACACGCACACAAACATAGATAGATAGATAGATAGATAGATAGATAGATAGATAGATAGATAGATAGATAGATAGATGATAGATAGATAGATAGATAAATGATAGATAGTTAGATAGATAGATAGAAGGAAAATTTCTGTACTTATAAGAAGTTGTAGGGGGCGGGGGGAGGCTGGGAAGAGATGTGAAGGGTAAACAAAGGAGGAGGCTGCAATGGTTGATAACAAATGTACTCATTATCTTGCCCATGTAATTGTAACCCCTCTGTACAGCATGTTCACAAAAAATTAAAATTAAAATAAAAAAAAGAAGTTGTATTTGTCACTCAATATCAGTAAGGTATTGGTTTTAGGACCAGAGGTATATTAAAACTTTGGATACTCAAATTCTCTACATGAACACAGTAAATTATTTACATTAGAAGCTGCCCACAAGCTAGTGCAGTATAATTGCTATGATAATTTTTACTGCATTCTACGTTTGTAATGAAAAATAATAATATATGCACTATCAACAGATACAAAATTTTTCAAATAAATTTTGTCTGCAGTTTGTGGGTGGAATTGGGACAGCAATTTTGAAAAGCACAAATTTCATCACCAAGACCTGTCTGCAAATTATAACAAGGAGCTAATACAGCATCATTGAATAGTATGGAAGTCCACATTGAAGTACTTGAATTGAGACATTATCAGAAAGTGTAACAACCCAGGGACTTTGATTTTATTATTGTGAAAATACTGTACAGAGTGGTTACCATTACATGGGCAAGATAATGAGTACATTTCTTATCAAGCATTGTAGCCTCTTCTTTTGTTTCCCCTTCCCATCCCTTCCCACCCTCCCTCCGCCCCCCTACCCAATCCGCCTGGCGACCAAAGTTGTAAAGTTCATTTTTCGACATAACGACTTGTACTTCTCATTGTTGCAATGGGTCCACCTGTATCCATATTTAAACGATTTGTTTTTCCCCTTCCCCTCCACAAATTATGCGGACATCAAATACAGTAAAAGCAGGGATTATACTGTGGGAGAAGGATATCCAAAGCAACACAGAAATAATCTTATAAATGTGCTAAAAACAATTTTCAATATCTAGTATATGTCTGAGTCAAGCAGAAAAGGTCAGATAAGGTGATGTTAGGGAAATGAACCCTAAGGTATGTATTCAAACCCAGGGACTTTTTAGAAATGCAGCTGCTAGTTCTCTGAAGGAGAGTTTTCAGAACACTTATTGAAGCACAAATCAGAACCTCAGTGAAGTGTAGATGGTTTTCCCTCATCTTTCTGACATACTCAGTCATTATTAATCAACATGTAGCTCATCTTGAATAATCCTCTAATAACGAAATGTTGATGGAGTGTTTATATGCCGTAAACGTGGAAGGCTAACTTTTTCCATTTTGGACAGTCTGTATTCTATGATCCAGCAGAGAGAAAACTAAGTATCAATTTACAACCTTCTAAATAATTCTGATTTTGCCCACATCAGTTATTTATCCATACTTGTGCCTGAGTGAGATGATTTTAAAAGAATTTAGTCATTTAAAATTTAAATTTAGATATGGAATGAAATTAGTTCCAATGCATTACATTAAAATATTTAGCAACAACTGAAAAACCTAAAGGTCTATAAAAAAATTTTAATGGAATGAAGGGATGTTGGAATTTGGTACTCTTCAGTTTAAGCAATTTGCAAAAAGAATTGGCAAAATAAAATTTACATTTGCAGAAGACTTGACACTTATTAAAATTTGTATATTGAAAGGAACACAAGCCTCAACAATATGTTAATGCTATCCTCTTATTTATCTTTAAAGGTTTATGCTTCTGTTCTCTTAATAATAAAACTTCAAAAAATTTATTTTTACCTAGTTGTGCAAAGGGGTTTCGCTTCATCATGTCAGTGTTGAATAAAGTGTATGTGCATTTCAATGTATAGTGCATCTGGATCATTGTCAAACTTGCCATTTTTCTTCCTTCCCTTACCCCAACCCCACCTATCCCTATCCCTAATTATATTCTCACATATGTACATTGAGTGCTATATGTATATTGACTATATTAGTCCACCATTTCCCTCTCCATTATTCTGCCCTACTCCCTTCAAGCCCAGATCCCCTTTTAAGACTTGTTTGAACTTCATGGTATTTTGTTAAATATCTTTACCTTTGGAATTTGGCTATGGGCTTGCCACATCCACTGTTCCATGTTAGACCTACATAAATGTGTATATTTCTCTACATTTCTTATGTCTGAATGGCCAAGATAAGTCTCCTTTACTATTCACCTTCTCTCCTAAATTTAGAATTTGACCTTCAGGGCCATCCAATAGTGCTCTTTTTTTTCTCTACACTCTTAAGATGGAAGGGAAATAATTTCCATGTTCTTAGCATTATGGTTCCATCATGAATTTCCATCACATATTACTTTAGCAGTCTAAATTTAAAGTAATATTTTCTGCATTATATTCACACAGTTTAAGTGAATATCAAGGGTAATTTACCTAGTATTGGACGATCTTCAATTTCTGATGATAGAAGCAGGAGTCAGTTTTAATTATGCAGATAAAACTATTTATTGAGCCCTGTAGTCTAAATTTTTAATAAATTTCGAGTTACTTTTTATTAATAATTTTAAAAGTTTTATTTCAGTATTTGAAATGCTGCTCCAATTATTTTAAAAGTTTCACAATAAGTTAGACTGAACTTTTCCCCCATTTTCCCTTCTAGTTCAGATTGTCTCCTTTGGCTTTATTGTTTCAGAAGCCAAGGGAAGAGGATAAACAGAGAGATGATCATTACTCATGTATCCCCTTCCTTTTCTGTTTCTTCTGTACTTGATCAGAGGAAGACTGGAGCAGAGTGATGCTTGACTTCACCATACAGGGAAGCATTCCTGGCATGTCAATTATTGTTTCTCAGAATCACTTAAACTGCTTACTCTTGCCTTCTCTGTAACAGTAACCTAACTGTGGCTACCTTGCAGCAGGAGGAAGCACACTAACAGGTTGTTACCTGTAAATCGTTATTTTAAATCTCAGCTTACTACTACCAAATATAGAAAGCTTTGTCTACAAATATGCAAAGGTACTGATTGTCCAAAAATACCTTAGTGAGGAGTAGACAATTCCACTCAGCTACCCCTCCTCTCGTATCCTCCCTTCCACTCCCCTCACCTCATTTACCCAGCCTTCCCTACTTATTTCTTTGTGTCTCTCTCCTCCATATTCATCTCTATCTTCTTTTTTTTCTTTTCCATTAGCAAGTGATTTGGTTTATCACACGACACATAAATAATTGAACAAATATTTCTTTCTCCTCTTTTTGTGATTATTTATTCTTGAGAAGTGATTTCTAGATCTCTCTGTTCTATTCTAGCTCTCTCTGCTACCTAGCTCTTTCTCTGTTCTTTTCTAACTCTCTCTGCTCTCTCTCACTGCTCTATTTTAGCTCTCTCTGCTACCTAGCTCTCTCCCTGCTCTTTCCTAGCTCTCTCTGCTCTCTCTGCTCTTTTCTAGCTATTTCCCCTCTCTTTCCTCTCTTTCCCAGCTCTCTCTCATTCCCAGGCCTTTCCCAGCCACGTGGAGTTCCAATCTTGCCAGGTCCCAGCAGGTCTACTGAATAAACCTACCCCTTACCTGAAAAAAAGTGAGTTCTAGCAGAACACCAATGGCTTACACATAGATACTGGGTAGGTTCAAATTTGACAATTGCAATTCAAAGCTTTTCCAAGTAGACAAACCTAAGAGATTCTTTTCTCAACTTGTGGTAAAAGGAAGAAGTGAAGTTGTGGCCCAGGTGGTATAGAGCAAACATTGAGAATTAAAGCCCAGATAGAACTCAAGGCCAGGAGTTCAAAGCCCAGTATCAGCATAATATTAAAAAATGAATCCTTTGTGCTTGAAAAGGGATATTTCTCCCAAAATTCATACCCAGGACAATTTTCAAGGTCCAAGACTCTTTGAAAGTCTCTTTCACATATTAAACTGATTCAACTGTTTGATTCACATTATGGAAAATAGGAGTCACACTTCACATTAGAAAGTATGCCCACTGCTGAACAATTCTTACAATTTTTAATATAAAGGAAGCATGAGAGCAGAATTCACCTCACTTGGTTGAGTTAGGTTTGACTCACTGACATACTTTTGCAAGTAAATTAGGGACTTTTTACATGTAAGGAAGTCTATATAAATGGTTTTCTAGGAGAGAGAACCAGCTAGCTGCTGTCCAAGTTTGAAACAGAGTAAGTTTATTCCTATGATATGGTAAAGAGAAGCTCATCTCATAGAACACTATGCAGACAGTAATTCCAAAGGATTAAAAACCCATGTCTATGTTTTGAACAGCCAAGTTTTCACAAACAAGAAAGTTTTCTGAGTCAAGAAAATATAAGTTAGAGCAAAAGGAACTATGTTAAATATAGTTAATGGCTGAGTGACATGTGTAATCACAACCAAACTATAAAATTTTCATCATGTCCTTAACAAGAATCTCCAAGATAGGTCTTGCTAAATCTGTCATAGAGGACTGGGTTTATGCAATTGTCCATTTTGTTTAGGGTCCAATATCTTCTACAGTCACTTGGGTTGCAAACCGCTCACATGACATGCAATGTTTAGAGAAAGGTGCAGTCTTGTAGGCACCTACGGGATTTTTGTGCCACTGTGAATATTGATCGTTTTTCTTCTTGTAATTATACATGTCAGTGTGAAGTCCTTTCATGTAAGAAAATGCTTAACATGTTTTATAGAAATAGGTTGACTTTAGTCCAATGAGTTACTCTATGCTGCATTTTTATTTACTTTATATCCAGAAAAGCTAAATTCTTACCTTATGATTTTCCTTGGAATTAATACACAGGTTTAAGCTCTGATGGGTGACAGATAAAGATATAAACATTTATTAACAGTGGCTAAATTTAGGCTGAGGAATCTAGGTAGAACTATATTCATGCAGATAGTCCTCATAAGTCATGAGACCAAGATATCCAAATGTTAACCTATGCTTCCTGAAATCATGCTTATGAGATTTTGTGTATTATAAATAGTGGTTATTCGCATGTTTTATAAACTACATCATTTCATGTGTTAGGAATTGAAATGAGATATTATACTCAGAACAAAATTTAAGGAGGCATCCAAAATTAGTTATCAATATATACATCATTTAACACAATGTTTTTAAAATGCAAGATATGGAATTAATTTATGAAAAATAAACATTTACAATAAATATGGAATTAGTATGACTTATTTTTCTTTTATCCCAGTTGCAATATGGCTTGTATGATGACTTTTATGGTTATATGTTTGGTTAGAACTTGATATTTAGTTGGAGAACTTATGTTCTTTGATTTATTTATTTGTCAGATCAGAGGAAATGAATTCCATGCCAGAGTCAGCATCCATAATACAGTTGTATTCTACTACTTTGCCAAAATTTCAAATCACCTCAAGTAGCTTGGGTCTTTTTTGGATCTAAATAAATATGTATGCAATTTTGTCAGTACTAGATTTTGACCACCCTTTATTTAAATAATATTTTCCAAAAACTTCTTCTATTGTTTTTCATGAGATTTTTAAATTCATTTATATAATGTGCTGATGTTTTCCTTTAGATAACCCACATTCAGTCTTCTATAAGCAGTGTAATTTAGAGTACTTTTAAATTATGTACACTCGTGCACTTCTCAGATTCTATTCTTTGCATATTTTGTTGTAGTAAAGTCCGTAGTATTTAGTTCTCATTATGAATATTTTGGACTTACTAAATGCATTTCTGAATTTTTAAGTATGTCATGATCTTTTTGATTTGATAATGTAACATTTTTAATTTAAATATGTGCAGATCTTACTTCATATACAGTTACATTCATTTTAAACAATTTGATGCATTCAAGGGATTTGCTATATTAGGTTCATACAGATGAATTTAATTACAAATTAACAGAACCTTATTTTTGAGAGACAGTTATCCTTATAGCTCTACTCAAATTAACATGTACTTGAATGTTTTGTAGTTTAAAAAATAAACTGGCACAACATATTTTTGTTACTGGGCAAGTTCCAATTTGTTGGTTGTTTTTCCAGCTGTGATGGCTTCAACATATATGTGCATTTTATTTCAATTTTTTGTGTCTATATTTTGATTCCTATAACAGAAAACGCAAAAAGAATCGGTGATTTAGGATTTTTCCAAATTGAATTCTAAGAGAGAAGCTTGAAGTTTTGTGGCACCTGGGAACAGGGAGGTCTTCTTAGTGGAGGGGTTAGCAGAATAACAGAGACGTTGTTTGACGTGATTTGAACTCTGCCACTTCTTGCCTCACTATTTCCAATGGCATTACTTCAAATTCTTTAGTGGAAAGAAAATAATTTTGTCTGTATGAACACAGAATTTTTGGTTTAATTGAGACACACTACATATTCATATTTGATTTTAACTCTAAAATATTTTTCCTTAGTTTAAAACCACAGATGTGAATTTATAATGCTAAAATAGCACCTAGAATTTCTATGAAATGGTCCAAACTACTTTCACTTCACACTATATGCAATATACAATGTAATCATAATAGTGTGTGAGATATAGTATGTAATAATTGACCTTGGGGAAAGTCCATTACAGTGGATTATTGTGAAATACTTCATAATAGTAAGAATTATATTTCATTCTATTAAAAAATTCAGTTACATCTAAAAATAACTCATAGTTATAAACTAATCTTGAAAAAATAAGATTGTTTACTGGAAAAAGCTAGAAGTTTCAATAAGCTTGCTTTTTTAACATTGACTTTGACACCAGTAAGGAGGTAAGAATTGACTTAAATTGTTTGTTCCATGTATCTGTTTCTGTTCTCAGAAAGTTCGAGTATGTAGGAGATGGTATGAGTATGCCTTAAAAAACAGCTTATGAGTAATGCTGGTATGTAATTTTTGGCTGTGATTTAACATTAAAACTAGCATGTCATTCTCTATTTTCATCTAATGCCGTGTCTTAAGCAGTCTGTGTATAATTTTGTAAGCAACTAAACAGGAGATTTGATCATCCATCTGAGGGATGCAGTTTAGCCCAGATCCTGCCTGGACCATCCCACCTCCACCACAGTACACTGGACTCCTGCCTGACTCCATCACACACAGCTGATTAATGGTAAAAGACTGCTTTACATTTACAAAAACTAAGACTTTTGTGGGACACTCTCTGACCTGAAAAAAACCAGCTATGTTGTTATGCAATTGAAACATGTATAGGCCAGGAGAGCCTCTTATACACTTTGGTTATCAGGTTTTCCAGGCAGCCAAGCTATGCTCAAACTCTCATCCTATCTATTGAGTTTTGTCATTCCAGAGTTCTGGCAACTATTTGTTGATCAATTCTTGACGGGATGCACCTAAGTTTTACTTGTTCCCATGGATCTCCTTTTTGCTTTTACTGGAAATAATGAGGGGTTTTTGGCCAAGATTGCAGTTCAAAGTCAGGCCAGGCAGAAAAATCCCTCTGAGATTCTATCTTCCAACTAATCAGCAAATTGCCAGGCTGGAAGCTGGCTCAAAAAATTAACCAGCCAAATGCTAAATGTGGCCTGTAATTCAAAAGTGTAGGAGCAGAAGTGCTCAGAGAAATTGCTCAGGCCTTGAGTTCAAAGCCCATATCCCAGCCACAAGCACCTAGATCCCAGGACAAGGTGGAAAAGAATAAGAGAAAATGATGTCACATCAGCCACTTTGTGCCTGCCCTTTCAAAATTAACCAGAGCCAGGAGGTCAATAGAAACAAGTGAGAAGCTTGTCCATCTAATATCCATATCTGTCTAACTTCTAACTAGACAGGAATTTACATTCTTGCCTTTGTTACTTGCTATTTATAGGAAATGATCAAGGTCTCTCACCAGGCCCTTAACTACTCCAATCCAGTCCTAGTTTCTGACTGGTTATGGGCTCATGATCCAAATGGAACTTTTCTGACTTGATCGCAGGGTGTACTATGTGACTCATATCAACTAGTCCTGCCACCTTGTCAGTCTTTTGCTTGATCTCAGCGTTTTCAAGTATCTCTCTTACAGGATAACATCCTTCACTAAAGACCTGGGACCAAGTCAAGGCCATCCTATTACTACAGACAACCAGAGGCTTTGCTTACAGGGCCCTGTACACAGCACACACCTGGACCTGAAGACCGCAGCCCCAGTAACTCCTTGACACCCCCATGCCAGCTGGAAGTAGCCAGAAAAGATCACTATGCCCCTCTACCTTTTATACTCCAGAGTTTAAAATGATGGAATCTGTTTTGTTCTCATAACTCCATGATACTCCTCTCTCAGCCCAATTCTTTTTATGTATCCAAAGATCTTATATGAAGAATTTGTCTCTCCTCCCTTGGCCCTATCATTTTATGTATCTAAAGATGGAATATGAAGGATTGACTCCCACCCTACTGTCAAGTGCCCATACAGACTCCAGAGAAAATCCCAGGTATATGTGAACTCCTTTGAAGTGTAGGCAGGGCAATCCACCTAATCCCAGCTGTAAACATCCCATTGTTGCCCCAACTGAAAGGCCCCCACATTCCTTGACTTTGGGGCTTTTCATTAGCCTCTACCACCTTGCTCAGACCTCCTATAAAAACCCAGATCCTGTCCCAGTTCCCTCACAAAACCTCCAAACTTGCTGGAAGGGCTGTGCCCCTAGCTGTTCATCAATAAACACTTCTCACCTGTTGATGATCAAGTCTGGCCTCTTCATTTTCCATTCTCCTCCATTTTCCTAACACGGATAGTCTGCATTCTATGATCCAGAAGAGAGAAAATTAGGTAAGCATCCATTTACAACCTTCTGAATAATTTTGATTCAGCCCACATCATTTATCTGTCCATACATATGTCCAAGTGAGAGCATTTTAAAAGAATTTAGGGTTTTAAAATTTAAACTTAAATGTAGAATGAAATTGGCCCCAATGCAATTCATTAAGTTGTTTAGAAACAACTGAGAAACCTAAAAGTCTATACGAATTTTTTTATTGGAAGTGTAGGGATAGTGGAATTTGCTACTCTATATTTTAAGCAATTTGCAACACAAATTGGCAAAATAAAATATACATTTGCAGCAGACTTAACACATTAATTTTTGTATATTGAAAGGAGCACATGCCTCAACAATATGTCAATGATATCCTCTTATTTGTCTCTAAAGGTTTATGCTTCTGGTCTCTTAATAATAAAACTTCAAAATTGTTTTCATCTTCAGCAAGTTGTGCAAAGGAGTTTTGCTTCATCATGTCAGTGTTGAATAAAGTGTATGTGCATTTCAGTTGAATAAAGTGTTCATTTCAATGTACAATACATCTGGATTATTGTTAAACTTTCCACATTTCGTCCTTCTCTTACCCCAACCCCACCTATCCCTTCAAGTTTCCTATTTAAATTCTCACATATGCACATTGAGTTTTATGAGTGTATTAGTCCACCATTTCCCTCTCCATTCTTCTGCGCTACTCACCTTAAGCCCAGCTCTCAGTTTTTAGACTTATTTCAACTTCATGGTATTTTGTTAAATTTCTCTGCCACTTTGGCATTTGGCTTTGGGCTTGCAACATTCTCTCTTCCGTGTTTGACCTACATAAATGAGGCTATTTCTCCACTTTTCTAATCTCTGAATGGCTGAGATAGGTCTCCATTACTATTGTCCTTCTGTCCTAAATTCAGAATTGGTCCTTCAGGGTCATCAATTAAAGCTTTTTTCTTCTCTACACACAGACGATGGAAGGAAAATAATTTCCATGCTCTCAGCATTATGCTATCCATCATGAATTTCTATCACTTATCACTTCAGCAATCTATTTTTTAAATTTATCCATTTTTTATTGTACAGAAGGGTTACAGTTACATGAGTAATGTTTTCTGCATCATATTCAAACACTTTAAGTGAATATCGAGGTTAATTTATCTAGTATTGTATGTTTAGTAGCAGTCTTCAATTTCTGATGATAGAAACATGAGTCAGTTTAATTATGTACATTCCACTATGGAATGAGTCTTTTAGTCTTCTAAATTTTCAATACATTTAGAGTTACTTTTTATTACTAATTACAAACATTTTATTTCAGTATTTGCAACACTACCCCAATTATTTTAAAACTTTCACATTAAGCTAGACTGAACTTTTTCCTGCCATTTCCCCCACCGTTTCAGGTTAAGTCTCCTTTGACTTTATTGTTTGAGAGGCCAAGGGAAGAGGGAAAACAGAGAGATGATCATTACTCAGATATATCCTTCCTCTTCCTTTTGTGCTATTCTTGTTGAGAGGAAGACTAGATTAGGGAACAAGAGTGATGCTTGACTTAACCATAAAAGGCAGCATTCCTGGCATGTAAATAGTAGTTTCTCAGAATCATTTAAACTGCTTGCTCTTGCCTTCTTTGTAACAGTACTTCACGGTGTTACCCTTGGTGCAGAAGGAAGCACACTAACAGGTTATTACGTGTAAATTGGTATTTTATATTTCAACTTATTACTACCAAAAGTATAAAGCTTTGGCTACATAAATGCAAAGGCACTGATTGTCCAATAACACCTTATAAACAATTCTATTCAGCACGCCTCTCCTCTCACATCCTCCCTTCCCCTTCCCTCATTTACCCTCCTTTCCTTTTTCTTTCTTTGTGTTTCCATCCTCCATATTCATCTTTAACTTCATGCATTCTATCTCCCAGTAGCAAGTGATTTGATTTATCAGACAACACACAAATAATTGAATTTTTTTCTCTTTTTTGTGATGATTTATGTTTAAGAAGTGAGTTCTAGCAGAGCACCAATGGCTTACAAGTAGCTACTAGGTAGGTTCAAATTTGACAATTGCAATTCAAAGCTATTCCAAGTAGACAAACCTAAAGATTCTTTTCTCCATTTGTGGTAAAAGGAAGAAGTAAAGGTGGGGGTGAGGAGGTATAGTCCAAACATTGAGAATTAAATCCCAGATATAACTCAAGGCCAGGAGTTCAAACCCAAGTAACAGGACAATATAAAAAATGAGTCCTACCTCTTTGAATGGGGAAATTTCTCCAAAAATTCATGCCCAGGAAAATTTTCAAGGTCAAAGACTCTTTCAAAGGCTCTTTCACTTCTTAACCTGATTCCTCTGTTTA
Organism: Dipodomys merriami; assembly: GCF_024711535.1. Classification (NCBI taxonomy): domain Eukaryota; kingdom Metazoa; phylum Chordata; class Mammalia; order Rodentia; family Heteromyidae; genus Dipodomys; species Dipodomys merriami. Next base: position 87,623 of record NW_027206463.1, on the reverse strand, counting down.
ATTCACATTATGCAAAATAGGAACCACACTTTCCATTAAAAAGTATGTGCATGGCTAAACATGCACATGTTTACCATTTTTAATGTAAGGGAAACATGGGAGAGGAATTCACCTCACTTGGGTGAGTTAGGTTTGAATCACTGGCAGACTTTTGCAGGTAAATGAGCATTTGTTGACATATAAAGAAGACTGGACAGATGGTTTTCTAGGGGAGGGAATAAACTAGCTACAGTCCAAGTTGGAATTAAAGTAAGTTTATTCCTATGATACTGTAAAGAAAATTTCATCTCATAGAACACTATGCAGACAGTAATTTCAAAAGGATTAAAAACTAGAAGATGGCAGAGGAGAAGCTGGATGCTAAACAGCGTCTTGCAAAGAAAGCAGTTTTAGAGTTCCAGTGAACAGTCCTAAGCCAGAGAAACACAAAAAATCCCTTAGGTGTTTAGCTAGACAGCAATTGTTTCCAGACACTGCATGTGGTGTGAGCAGTTTGCAACCCAGCGACTGTGAAAGATATTGGACCCTAAAAAAAACTGACAATAGCATAAACCCAGTCCTCTGTGACAGATTTAGCAAGGCCTATCTTGGAGATTGATGTTAGGGACATGACGAAAGACTTATAGTTTATTTGTGAATACAGAAAACATTTACACATATCACTCAGCCATTAACTCTATTTAACATAGTTCCTTTTGCTCTAACTTATTTTTTTGGCTCAGAAAACTGTTTTTTGTTTGTATAAACTTGGCTGTTCAAATTATAGACATGGGGAAGTGGTGCTGTAGCTCAAGTGGTAGAGTGCTTGCTTTGAGCTGAAAAGCTGAGGGACAGCACCCAGGCCCAGAGTTCAAGCCCCACGACCGACCAAAAAAACAGAAAAACAAAAAAAAACAAAAATATAGGCATGGGCTTTTAATCCTTTTGAAATTACTGTCTGCAAAGTGTTCTATGAGATGAGCTTCTCTTTACCATATCATAGGAATAAACTTACTCTGATTCAAACTTGGACAACAGCTAGCTCGTTCTCTCGCCTAGAAAACCATATATATATATATATACTTCTTTACATGTAAACAGACCCTCATTTAATTGTAAAAGTCTGTCAATGAGTCAAATCTAACTCACCCAAGTGTGGTGAATTCCTCTCTCATGCATCCTTTACATTAAAAATGGTAAGAACTGTTCAGTAAATGTGCATACTTTATACTATGAAGTCTGACTTCTATTTTCCATAATATGAATCAAGCAGAAGAATCAGTTTAAGATGTGAAAGAGCCTTAAAAAGAGTCTTGGACCTTGAAAATTGTCCTGGGTACGAATTTTTGGAAAAATATCAATTTTCAAAGACAAAGGACTAAATTTTTTTTTAAGTATTGCACTGGTAATGGGGTTTGAACCCCTGGCCTTGAGCTCTATCTGGTCTTTAATGCTCAATGTTTGCTCTATACCACCTGAGCCACACCTTCACTTCTTCCTTTTACCACAGTAGAGAAAAGAATCTCTTAGATTTATCTATTTGGAATAGCTTCTAATTGCAATTGTCAAATTTGAACCTACCTACTATCTAGGTGTAAGCCACTGGTGCTGTGCTAGAATTCATTTCTTAAGAATAAATAATCACAAAAAGAGGAGAAAGAAATATTTGTTCAATTATTTATGTGTTGTCTGATAAACCAAAGCACCTGCTACCGGAAGCAAAAAAGAGAGAAGACAAAGATGAATATGGAGCAGAGAGACACAAAGAAAGAAGAAAGGAAGGGAGGGTAAATGAAGGGAGGGAAGTCGAAGACAGGATACGAGAGGAGGGGGTAGCTGAGTAGAATTGTCTACACCTCACTAAGGTATTGTTGGACAATCAGTACCTTTGCATTTATGTAGACACCGCTTTCTATATTTGGTAGTAGTATACTGAGACATAAAATACCAATTTGCAAGTAATAACCTGTTAGTATGCTTCCTCCTGAACTAAGGAAGCCATTGTGAGTTTACTGTAACAGAGAAGGCAAGAATAAGCACTTTAATTGATTCTGAGAAACAATAATGGACATGCCAGGAATACTCCCTTGTATGGTGAAGTCAACCATCACTCCTGTTCCCTGCTCCAGTCCTCCTCTCAACAAGAACAGCAGAAACAGAAGAGAAGGAGATACTTGAGTAATGATCATCTCTCTGTGTATCCACATCCCATGGCCTCTCAAAAAATAAAGACAAAGGGGCCTTAACCTGAACTAGTGGGAAACATGGGGAACATGGGGAACATGGAGCAGTATTTCTAATACTGAAATAAAACTTTTTAAATTATTAATAAAAACTAACTCGAAATTTATTGAAAATTTAGAAGACTACAGGGGTCACTATATAGTGGAATCTGAAAATTAAAATTGACTCCTGCTTCTATCATCAGAAATTGAAGATTGTCCCTAAACTTCCAATACTATGAAAATTACCCTTGATATTCACTTAAACTGTGTGAATATAATGCAAAAAATATGACTTTAAATTTAGACTGCTGAAGTGATAAGCGATGGAAATTCATGATAGATAACATAAAGCTGAGAGCATGGAAATTCTCTTCAGTGTGTAGAGAATAAAAAATGCTCTAATGAATGGCCCTGAAAGTACAATTTTAAATTTAGGACAGAAGGTGAATAGTAAAGGAGACATATCTCAGCCATTCACAGATTAGAAATGTGGAGAAATATACTCATTTGTATAGGTCAAACATGGAAGAAAGGATGGGGCAAGCCCATAGCCAAATGCCAAATTAGAGATATTTAACAAAAAACCATGAAGTTGAAACAAGTCTTGAAAGGGGATCTGGGCTAAAAGGGAGTAGTGTAGAAGAATGGAGAATGAAATGGTGGACTAATACAGTCATAGCACTTAATGTACACATGTGACAATATAAGTAGGAAACTTGAAGGGATAAGTGTGGTTAGGGTAAGGGGCCGAAGAAAAATGGAAAGTTTGACAATGATCCAGATGCACTGTATATTCAAATGCATATACACTCTATTCAACACTGACATGATGAAGCAAAACCCCTTTGCACAACTAGATAAAGATAATTTTTTGAAGTTATGATATTAAGAGACCAGAAGCCTAAACCTTTAGAAATAAATAAGAAGAGAGCATTGACATATTGTTGAGGCGTGTGTCCCTTTCAACATACAACATTTAATGTGTCAAGTCTGCTGCAAATGTAAATTTTGTTTTGCCTAATGCTTTTGCAAATTGCTTAAACTAGAGAACCAAATTCCTATATCCCTTCACTTCCAAAAAAATATCTTATAGACCTTTAAGTTTCTCACTTGTTTCTAAACATCTTAATGCAATGCATTATTGGAATTAATTTCATTCCATATTTGAATTTAATATTTTTTGTTGTTGTGAAAATACTGTACAGAAGGGTTACAGTTACATGGGTAAGATAATGAGTACATTTCTTATCAAACATTGTAGCCTCTTCCTTTGTTTCCCCTTCCCATACCTACCCATTCTCTCCAAGTTCCGCCAATTTAATCCTCCCCCCCCCACAAAAATTGTACAGTTCTTTTTCGACATAACATCTTGTACATTTCATTGTTGTAATGGGTCCAACTGTATCCCTATTTAAACGATTTGTTTTTTCCCTTACCCTCCACAAATTATACCAACATAAAATACAAGGAAATCAAGGGTTATATCGTGGGGGAGGGACATACAAAACAACAAAGAAATAATCTTATAAATGTGTTAGATACAATCACATGAAAGAAAAAAATTCATTTGAATTCACATCTTAGGGCTCATTTCCCTAACATCAACTTATCTGCCCTTTACTGCTTGACTCAGATATATACTAGTTATTGCAAATAAGGGAAACCATGGGACCTACGTTTCTTTGGGCCTGGCTTACTTCACTTAATATAATTTTTTCCAACTCTTTCCATTTCCTAACAAATGGTGCAATATCATTCTTTCTGATGGGGACAGAATTCCATTGTGTAAATATAACACATTTTCTTGATCCATTCATCTACTGAGCGGCATCTGGGTTAGTTCCATATCTTAGCTATGTTAAACAATGCTGCAATAAACATAGTCGTGCTGGTAGCTTTAGTGTGGTCTTGTTTGTGAACATTTCAGTAAATACCCAAAAGTGGAATTGCTGGGTCATAAGGGAGCTCTATGTGGAGTCTTTTAAGAAACTTCCATACTGCTTGGCAAAGTGGTTGAACAAGATTACACTTCCACCAACAGTGCATTAGGGCTGCCTTCTGTCCACATCAACTCCAGCATCTGTTATTTGAGTTCTTGATTATAGCCGTTCCAACTGGAGTGAGGTGGTATCTCAATGTTGTTTTGATGTGCATTTCTTTTATGGCTAGGGAGGTTGGGCATTTCTTCCTGTGTCTATTGGCCATCCTTCTTTCTTCTTCAGAGAAGTTTCTCTTTAAGTCTTTCGCCCACTTATTTATTGGGCAGTTGTTTCTTTGAAGACTTGTTGTTGGGGGGTTTAATTTTTTGAGTTCCAAGTATATTTTAGATATGAGACCCTTGTCTGTTGTATGGCTAGTAAAGATCTTCTCCCAATCGGTGTGCTTTCTATTGATCTTGCTAGCTATGGCATTTGCCCTGCAGAAGCTCTGCAACTTTATGCAATCCCATTTGTCCAACCTTTCTTTGATTTGTTGTGTTTCCGGGTCTCTATTCAGAAAATTTCGGCCTGAGCCAAGGAGACCTAGGGTTTCTCCTATTCCATCCTGTAATGATTTCAGAGTGTCTGCTTTGAGTTCAAGGTCTTTGATCCATTTGGAGTTGATTCTGGTGCAGGGTGATATATAAGGTTCTAGCTTAAGTTTTCTACATGTAATTAACCAATTTTGCCAGCACCATTTACTGAAGAGACTGTCTTTCTTCCATTCTACTGTTTTAGATCCCTTATCGAAGATTAGATGGCTATAGGACTGTAGGTTCATTTCTGGGTTTTCAATTCTATTCCATTGGTCCTGAGGTCTGTTCTTATGCCAATACCAAGCTGTTTTGATTTCTATGGCTTTATAGTAGAGTTATCAATTTGGTATTGATATTCCTCCAGCAGTGTTCTTTCCGTTGAGGAGCGTTTTTGCTATTCGGGGTCTTTTATTTTTCCATATGAATTTTTAGATTGCCTCTTCTATTTCCTTGAAGAATGAGGTTGGAATTTTGATAGGTATTGCGTTGAATTTGTAGATAGACTTGGGAAGAATTGCCATTTTCATAATGTTAACCTTTCCAATCCAGGAGCATGGGAGCTTTTGCCATTTTTAAAGTTCTTTGTTGATTTTCTTTGTTAAGATTTTAAAGTTTTCATCATAGAGGTCCTTCACTTCTTTAGTTTAGTTAATTCCTAGGTATTTTATTTTTGTGGGGCTATTACAAACGGAGTTGCATTCCTAATTTCAGCCACACTTTTCTCATTGTTGGCATACAGAAAAGCCATTGATTTTGGGGGGTTAATTTTATAAACTGCTACTTTGCAAAAGTTTTGAATCAGCTTGAGTAATTTGGGTGTGGAGTCTATGGGATTCTTTAAATACAAGATCATGTCATCTGCAAAGAAGGAGAGTTTTATTTCTTCTTTCTCTATTTGGATCCCCTTTATGTCTGCACCTTGTCTTATTGCTGTAGCTAGGCATTCTAATACTAGACTGAAGAGAAGTGGAGAGAGTGGGCATCCTTGTCTTGTTCCTGAGTTAAGAGGAAATGGCTTTAGTTTTTCACCATTGAGTATAATGCTGGCTGTAGGTTTGTCATATACAGCCTTTATTGTATTGGGGAATGTTCCATGGATTCCTAATTTTTCCAAAACCTTCATCATAAAGGGGTGTTGGATCTTGTCGAATGCTTTTTCTGCATCTATTGAGATAACCATGTGGTTCTTATTCTTGCTCCTGTTGATGTGATGTATAATATTAATTGATTTGCGTATATTGAACCAGCTTTGCATCCCTGAAATGAATCCTGTTTGATCATGGTGTATGATTTTTTGGATGAATTATTGAAGTCGATTGGCCAAAATTTTGTTGATAAGTTTTGCATCAATGTTCATCAAAGAAATGGGTCTATAGTTCTCTTTCTTTGATGAGTCCCTGCCTGGTTTTGCGATGAGGGTTATGATGGCTTCATAGAATGTGTTCGGTAGTGAGCTTTCTCTTTCAATTTCATTGAAGAGTTGGAGGAGTATTGGTGTGAGCTCTGCTTCGAAGGCCTTGTAAAATTCCGCTGTAAAATCATCTGGTCCTGGACTTTTCTTAGCTGGGATGTCTCTTTTTTTTTGGGGTCTGGTCATGGGGCCTGAACTCTGGGCCTGGGCTCTGTCCCTCAGCTCTTCAGCTGAAGGCTAGTGCTCTACCACTTGAGCCACAGCGCCACTTCCGGCTTTTTTTTTGTTTTTGCTTATGTGGTGCTGAGGAATCGAACCCAGGGCCTCGAGCACGCAAGGCAAGCGCTCTACCACTGAGCCACCTTCCCAGCCCAGCTGGGATGTCTCTTATTTGTGTTTCTATTTCAATGCTTGATATGGGCCGGTTGAGCTGGTTTAACTCATCTTGGTTTAGTTTTGGTATGTCAATTTTGCTAGGAAAAGGTCCATTTCTGTCAAGTTGTCGAACTTATTAGCATAAAGTTTTGAGAAGTATTCCCTTATAATGTTCTGAATCTTGGTTGTTTCCATGGTGATGTTTCCATTCTCATCTCTGAGTTTATTAATTTGGGTGTGTTCTCTCCTTTTTCTGATAAGATTTGCTAATTGTCTGTCAATTTTGTTAAGTTTTTCGAAGAACCAACTCTTTGTTTTGTTGATTCTTTCTATAGTTTTTTGGATTCGAATTCATTTAATTCTGATTTAATTTTGATTATTTCTTTCCATCTACTGGATTGGGATTATCTTGCTGCCCTTTTTCAATGAGGTTTAGATGTGTCATTAAATTGCTAGTTTCAGATCTCTCCAATTTGTTGATGTAGGAGCTCAGAGCAATAAACTTGCCTCTGAGTATTGCCTTTGCTGTGTCCCAGAGGAGCTGGTAATTTGTGTGTTCATTTTTGTTGAATAGCATGAACATTTGAATTTCTTTTCTAATCTCTTCCATGACCCACTCTTGATTCAGCATTGTGTTGTTCAGCCTCCATGTGATACCGGAGTTTCTTTGGTGGCGTTTGGTGCTGAGTTCTAATTTTATTCCCTTGTGGTCAGAGAGAATGCAAGGTATAACTTCAATGTTACTGAATTTAGACAAGTTTGCTTTGTGGCCTAAAATGTAGTCTAATTTAGAAAATGTTCCATGCGCTGCTGAGAAAAACATGTATTCTGATACTGCTGGGTGAAATGTTCGGTTGATGTCTGTTAAGTCTAGTTGATCTATGCAGCTGTTTAGTATTGCGGTTTCTCTGTTGAGTTTTTGCCGAGTTGATCTATCTAGTGGGGAGAGTGGTGTGTTAAAATCACCAACAACTAAGGTCTTTGGATCTATATGGGATTTGAGGGAAAGTAGTGTTTCTTTGATAAATTTGGGTGCTCCATTGTTTGGCGAATCGATATTTAGAATTGTAACATCCTCCTGAAGGAGAGATCCTTTAATTAGTATTTAGCGACCTTCTGTATCTCTTCTCACGAATTTTAATTTGAAGTCTATTTTATCTGATATTAGGATTGCAACTCCCGCCTGTTTATGAGGGCCGTTTGCTTGGTAGATTTTGTTACAGCCTTTAACATTGAAAATGTGTTTGTTTTTACGGGCAAGATGTGACTCCTGCAGGCAGCAGATAGAAGGGTCTTGTTTTTTAATCCAACTAGACAATCTATGTCGCTTAATTGGAGAGTTCAGTCCGTTAACGTTAAGAGATAGGATTGAGAGGCATTTGGGAGTTCCTGCCAAGTTATCCACCTTCTTGGGGGCTGCGAAACCTGGGTTCTTCCTATGGTTCTTGGATTCTCAGTTTGGGTGCATTTTCTTGGCCTTTGTTGCGGTCTTATTGGTTTTCTATGTGTAGGACATCTTTAAGAATCTTTTGTAGGGCAGGTTTGGTGGAGATGTATTGTTTCAATTTTTCTTTGTTATGGAAGGTTTTTATTTGGCCTTCAGTTACGAAGGAGAGTTTAGCTGGGTACAGTATTCTTGGTTGATAGTTGTTTGTTTTTAGGGCATGGCATACGTCATTCCAGGCTCTTCTTGCTTTGATTGTCTCTGCTGAGAAATCTGAGGTGATTCTAATTGGTTTCCCTTTATAGGTGATTACCCTTTTCTCCCTGACAGATTTAAGGATCTTTTCCTTGTTCTGAGTTGATCCTGTGTGGATTATAATGTGAAGGTGGGATGTCCTATTCTGGTCTGCTCTATTTGGGGTTCTAAAAGCTTCTTGTATCTGAATAGGCCTATCTTTTTGTATGTTTGGGAAGTTCTCTGCTAGGATCCTGTTAAACAAATTTCCTAGACCATTAACTTCTGTTTCTAGGTGCTCCTCTACACCCATTATCCTTAGATTAGGTCTTCTGATGGTGTCTTCCAGGTGTTGGATAAATCTATCATATTTCTTGGATTTGTCTTGGATGGTTGTATGTTCTGTCTCTATAATATCTAGGCTGTCTTCAATCCCTGAGATTCGATCTTCTGCATGGTCTAACCTGCTGTCAAGACTCTCTACTTTGTTCTATCTTTTCCTTCTAATTGGTCAGATTTGATGGCTTCAAGTTCTTTGTTGAAGCTCTGTTTTAGGTCTTGTATGAATTTCTTTACTTCCTTAATTTGGTGTTCAGTGTTTGTTCTCAAATCACTTAGTTGATTGGTTATGGTTTCTTTGGACTCCCATTCCTTCTGTTGGGTTCCATTCAGCATTCCCTTTGTGGTCTCCCTGACTTCCTTCAGCTCTTTGTTAATGGATTCCATGAATGCCTTTAGTGATCTTTGTGTATTCTCATCCTGGTCTCTCAATTCCTGAATTACTCTTTGATTAGCTTCCTCCCGTTTGTGGGATTCCTATATTAATAGAAGGGTAGGGACATAGAGGAGAAGTTAAAATCTTAAGAAAATGCTTAAAATATTATATAGGTATAAAGAGGTAGTACTGCTATTAAGGAATTTAAGTCTCAGAGGTTTTGAATTGGGTAATAAATTTGTGGATTAAGTGTGTACACAATGGGGGATAGGGTCTACTATTTAACTACTGGTTAATCTGAGGATGTGCAGGACAAGAGTTAAGTCACATACAGAAGATCAAAAGAGAGGAAAAGGCTAAAAGGATTAGAAAGGGAGAGAAAAAGATCAGAAGTTCAGTAGAGCTAGACAAAAAAACAAAAAGATAGTTAAGAAAGAAAGAAAAAGAGAAAGAAGACAAGAAAAGAAAGGAAAACGCACATTCATGTATTCCTAATATAAAAATTATAAGAGGAAAAAAAGTTAGTGGAAAACAATTATATTTTCAAAAAAGGCAAAAATTAAAGATTAAAAAAATTTTGTAAAAGGAAAAAAATTATATATATATATATATATATATATATATATATATATATATATATATATATATATATGTTACCAAAAAAAAAAAGAAAAAAAAAAAGAAGAGGAAGAAAAAAAAAAGTTCTTTGATTTTTTTTTGGGGGGGAGGGGTGGGAAGAATCCTGTATCTCCCTTTTGTCTGTAAACAGCCTCTTGTTGGAGTCTCTGGTCAGCTTGAGGTCCTGTGGCTTGATTGGTTTCTTAAGTCAGTTTGTTCGAACAGGCAGAAAAATGCTCTGCTTTACCCAAGATTTGGAGATCCCCCTCCCAGATTAGTTTACTGGGAGGTTGATGTGCTTTGAGAATCACAAAAGAGGGGGATGCAGTGGTGAGGCTAGGTTCTGGGTAGAGTTGAGGCCTTTCAACAATCAGTAGCTTTTTCCTGGGGCTATTTTGTGAAAAAAAAAACTCACAGAGCCCAGCCTGGAGCCATTCTCAGGGTTTCTGTTTTTCAATTGATTGTTGAGGCTGCTAGAGGGAGGGGCAGCCTCTGGCTCTGATTACCCAGTGAGGAAAGCCACTCCAATGGCTGTTTCCTGAGCTGGGTGACTTTTCCCTGGATGGAGCCGAGTCTGGCAGGTCACTTCGCCGCCATTAACTTCTTGTGACCTGCTAAATGACTCGTTTTATTCCAAGGCCTGGGTTGGAGCTGGCAGCTCCTCCGAGCTTTGTCGGTATCCAAGATGGAGATCACCGGTGCTGGGGGAGGGGAGGGGTGGCCTTCCCTCCTCTGCTCCCTGAGAAGGAGTGAGGATGTCGGGCTTCTACTCACTTCGAGTAGAAGCCATCTCTGGTCTGTGAATTGTAGGATGAAGATGTCCACTCCTTGTCGGTTCTTGTTGTTGTTGAGTAGAATCCTCTTGCCCGCTGCGTCTGGCTCCTTTGTCCTGGACTCTCTGTGTGAGCGCTCAGTTATGGCCCCGGCTGCGTTCTCCGCCGCAACCCTGCCGCCGCTGCCGCAGCGGCTGCTGGCAGGCGCTCAGATGTGTCTTTTTGCCTTGGCTTCCCCTCTCTTGTCTAACTCTCTGTCCTGTGATGGCACACTTGGTGTGATTCTCTGGCTTAGGACTGTTCACTGGAACTCTAAAACTGTGAGAGCTTGTTCAGATTCCAGCTTCTCCTCCGCCATCTTCCCTCTCCTGAATCTTGGTTGTTTCTGTGGCGATGTTTCCATTCTCATCTCTGAGTTTATTTATTTGAGTGTGTTCTATTATTTTTCTGACGAGATTTGTTAGGGGTCTGTCAATTTTGTTAATTTTTTCAAACAAATTCTTTGTTTTATTGATTCATTCTATGATTTTTTTTGTATTCTAATTCATTTAATTCTGATTGACTTGTAATAATTTCTTACTGTCTACTGGAATGGAGTTTATCTTGCTGCTCTTTCTCAAGGAGGCTCAGATGTCTCATTAATTTGTTGGTTTCAGATCTCTCTAATTTGTTGGTGTAGGAACTGAGAGCTATAAACTTGCCTCTGAGTACTGCTATTGCTGTGTCCCAGAGAAGCTGCTCTTTTGTGTGTTCATTTTTGTTGAATATCTTGAAGATTTGAATTTCATTTCTAATCTCTTACATGATCCAATCATGATTCAATAGTGTGTTGATCAGCCTCCATGTGTTACAGGACTTTTTTGGGTGCTTTTGGTGTTGAGTTCTAATTTTATTCCCCTGTGGTCTGAGTGAATGCAAGGTATAACTTCAGTGTTTCTGAATTTGGACAAGTTTGCTTTGTGGCCTAAAATTTGGTCTATTTTGGAAAATGTATCCATGTGCTGTTGAAAGAAACGTATAGTCTCATGCTGCTGGGTGAAATATATGGTAGATGTCTGTTAAATCTAATTGATCTATGCAGTTTTTTAGATCTGCGTTTTCTCTCTTGAGTTTTTGCCGAGTTGATCTATCTAGTGGGGAGAGTGGTGTGTTAAAGTTCCCAATAATTATTGTCTTTGGATCTATGTGGGATTTGAGGGAGAGTAGTGATTCTTGGATAAATTTGGGTACTTCGTTTTTTTTTATCATAGATGTTTAGAATTGTAATGTCCTCCTGAAGGAGAGATCCCTTAATGAGTATGTAGCAACCTTCTTTATCTCTTCTCACTAATTTTAATATTAAGTCTATTAATCTGATATTAGAATTGCAACACCGCCTGTTTATGGGGGCTGCTTGCTTGGTAGATTTTGTTCCAGTCTTTCACATTGAAAATGTGATTGTTTTTATGGGTAAGATGTGAATCCTCAAGGCAGCAGATAGAAGGATCTTTCTTTTTAATCTAGAGACTCTATGTCCTTTAATTGGAGAGTTAAGTCCGTTAATGTTGAGAGATAGGACTGAGAGGTATTTGGGATTTCTTGAACCCAGTTGCTGTGGCAACTGGGTTCTTCCTATGGTTCTTGGATTCTCAGTTTGGGTGAGGTTTTTTGGAATTTATTGTGGTCTTGTTGGTTTTCTCTGTTTAGGATATTTTAAAGAATCTTTTGTAGGGCTGGTTTTGTGGAGATATATTGCTTCCATTTTTCTTTGCTATGGAAGGGTTTTATTTGACCTTCGATTATAAAGGAGAGTTTAGCTGGGTACATTATTCTTGGTTGATAGTTGTTTGTCTTTTGGGCCTGGCATACACCATTCCAGGTTCTTCTTGTTTTGATTGTCTCTGATGAGAAATCTGAGGTGATTCTAATTGGTTTCCTTTATAGAGAAACTGTAAGGATCATTTCCTTGGTCTGAATTGATCCTTTGTGAATTATAAACTGACGATGTCATATCCTGTTCTGTTCTGGTCTATTTGGGTGTCTAAAAGCTTCGTGTATAGGAATAGGTCTTTCTTTTTGCATGTATGGGATGTTCTCTGCTAGCATTCTGTTAAACAAATTTCCTAGACCATTAACTTCTGTGTCTAGGTTCTCCGCTACACCCATTATCCTCAGATTAGGCCTTCTGATGGTGTCTTCCAAGTGTTTATTAAATCTATCATATTTCTTGGATTTGTCCTGGATGGTTGTATGTTCTTTTTCTATATATCTACGCTGTCTTCAATGCCCGAAATTTGATCTTCTGCATGGTCTAACCTACTATTACGACTTTCTTTTTTTTTTCTTTTCACTCTAGTTGGTCGGTTTTTATGGCTTCACATTCTTTGTTGGAGCTTTGTTTTAGATCTTGTATGAACTTCTTTACTTCCTTAATTTGGTGTTGTGTTTAATCTCAAATCATTTAGTTGATTGATTATGGTTTCCTTGGACTCCCATTCCTTCTGTTGTGCTCTATTCTCTTTGTGGTCTCTTTGACTTCTTTCAGCTCTCTGTTTGTGGATTCCATGAATGCCTCTAGTAATCTTTGTCTATTCTCATCCCACTCTCTGAATTCTTGTATTATTCCTTTTTTAGCTTCCTCACTTTCATGCAATATCTGTAGTTCTCTTTGAGTGTTCTCATCCTGCTCACGCCATTCCTGATTTTCTCTTTGTCTGTTCTCAGCCATCTCACGCAATTCCTGTCTATCTCTTTGGCTGATCTCAGCCTGCTCACGCCATTCCTTTATTTCTCTTTGAGATTTATCAAGCTGCTCATGCAATTCCTGTATCAGTCTTTGAGTAGCTTCTTCATCCTCATGATATTCTTGTATAGATCTTTGCTTTGCATCCTCTCTCTCCCTGTCATGCTCACACAGAGTCCTTTGCAGATTTTCAATATTTCCATTTACCCTGTTTACCAGTAGTTTTTAGAGAGCTTTTTGGGATCTCTCCTCTGAATTATTCATTATCTGTCCTTTCCCCTGATTATCGTGAGTGGGAATTGAGATACACGGACTTGCCATTTTTGTTATGTTTTTCCAGCTTGATCTGCCCATTTGGGATGAGAGTAACACCAGTTTTGTTCTAGAACACTATCTTAAGGCAAGCATCAACCAAAGTCTTTAGTTTCACAGTCAAAAGTGTTCAACAGAAATATCTATTAAACCTCAAACTACTATGTATTAATGGGCTACCAACCACAAAGAATTTGGCAAACCAGAAATTATAATGTTTAGGGAGAGATGTGGGTAAAAATAGGAATAGAGGGATGTGGAAAGGTAGAAGGAGAGTTAACTAAGTCCTAATCTCAAAGCGGGAAATAGGTTGGATAACTGATATTAGAGAGAAAATAAAGGAGAAAGAAAAAAAGAGACAAGAAATGATAGAAAAACAAAAATTAAAATTAAAAAGTGAAACACTTTAAAATTATGCAAATTTAAAAATGCAATATTCAGAGAAGAACAGGAATAGGATAAGAGGAGAGGGATAGAAAGGAGACATGAAAAATTTAAAAATAAAAATGCTTAAAATATTATATAGATATAAAGAGGTTGTACTGCTATTAAGTAATTTAAGTCTAAGAGGTTTTGAATTGAGTAATAAATTTCTGCATTAAGTGTGTACACAATGTGGGGTAAGGTCTACTAATTGACTACGGGTATATTTGAGGTGCAGAACAGCAATTCAGTCACATAAAGAAGAATGAAAGAGAAGAAAAAGTCAAAAGAATGAGAAAGGAAGAAAAAAGGATCAAAAGGTGAGTAGAGATAAAAAAAAAAGAAAAAAAAGCAAACACACATATACCCCTAAAATAAACATATTAGAAGAAAAAGAAGTTAATAGAAAAAATTTAAGTTAAAAATTAAAAATTAAAAAAAATTAAAAAAATTTTAATAAAATTTATAAAAAAAGAGTTCTTTCCTTTTTATTGGGGGGGGGGCGGGATGGGAAGATCCTGTTTCTCCCTTGTGTCCATAACAGTCTCTTGCTGGAGTCTCTGGTCTGCTTGTGGTGTTTGATTTTCCTGTTCTTGGCTGGTTTCATAAATCAGATTGTTTGTGCAGGCAGAAAAATGGTATGCTTTACACAGGATTTTCTGATCCTCCTCCCAGGCTAGTTCAATGGGAGGGAGATCTGCTTTGAGTATCACAAAAGAGGGAGATGGCTGTTTCCTCTAGTTTGGAGATGCTGCGATGAGTGTAGGTTCTGGGTAGAGTTGAGGCCTTTCAGTGAACAGTAGCTTTTCCCTGGGAGGCTAGCTTCTGAGACACTCAGAGAGCACAGCCTGGAGACATTCTCCAGATTTATGTTTACCGAATTTCAATTGATTGTCAGGGCTGCTAGTGGGAGAGGCAACCTCTGGCTCTGTTTACCCAGTGAAGAAAGACATTGATTTGGATGGTGGCCCAGGCTGGGTGATTTTCCTGGGTGAAGCTGAGCCTGGCAGGTCAGGTAAGCTTCCTGTGACCTGCTAAATGACTGTATTGTTTTCTTCCAAGGCCTGAGTTGGAGCTAGATGCTCAGCCAGGCATTTGTCAGTATCAAAGATGGAGATCTTCGGTAGTGGGTGGGGAGGGGTGGCCTTCCCTCCTCTGCTCCATGAGGAGGAGTGAGGATGTCAGCCTTCTACTAATGCCATAGTCTTGGTTCCTGGGTCATCTCTGTTCTGTGATCTACAGGATGAAGATGACTGCTTCTTGTCAGTTCTTGCTTGAGTTGAGGAGAATCTGCTCACCCGCTGCATCTGGCACGTTTGTCCTGGCCTCTCTGTGTTTCAGGTATGGTGGCTATGGATGCTGCAGCTCTCGCGGCAGCCGCAGTTGCTGGCAAGTGCTCAGATTTGTCTCCTTGCCTGGATTTTCCCTCTCTGACATAACTCTCTGAACTGTGATGGCACACTTGCTGTGATTCTCTGGCTTAGGACTGTTCACTGGAGCACTAAAACTGCTTTCTATGCAAGAGCTTGTTAGCCTCCAGGTTCTTTGCCGCCATCTTCCCGGAACCATAAATATAAATTTTAAATAACTAAATTCTTTTAAAATCCTCTCACTCGGTCACAGGTATGGATAGATAAGTGATATGGGCAGAATCACAATTATTCAGAAGGTTATAAATGGATGCTTACCTAGCTTTCTTTCAGCTGGGTCATAGAATAGACTCTCCTAATTGGAAAAAGTTAGCCTTCCCAGCCTTTCTGCATATAAACACTCCATCAACATTTTATTAAAGGATTATTGAAGACTAGCTATATGTTGATTAATAATGACTGAACATGACAGAAAGTTGAGGGAAAACCATCTACACTTCAGTGAGGTTCTGACTTGTGCTTCACAAAGTGTTATGAAAGCTCTCCAGGAGAAATCTAGCAGCTGCATTTCTAAAAAGTCCTTGAGTTGATACACTTTCTGATATTGTCTCACTGCAAGTACTTCTCTTTGGAGTTCCATATTATTCAATGATGTTGTATTAGCTCCTTGTTAAAATTTTCAGACTAGTCTTTTTGATGAAATTTGTTTTTCAAAATTGCTTTCCCAATTCCATCCACAAACTGCAGACAAAATTTATCTGAATAAAATTTGTATCTGTTGATAGTGCATATACTTTTATTTTTCATTACAAACATAGAATGTAGTAAAAATTCTCATAGCAATTTCACTGCACTAGCTTGTGGGCAGATTCTAACTTAAATAATATATTGTGTTCACGTAGAGATTTTGATTATCAAAAGTAATAAGCCTGTGGTCCTAAAACCAATACCTTACTGATATTGAGTGACAAATACAACTTCATATAAGTGTAGAAGTTTTCCTTGTATCTTTTTAATATATATTTTTGTTGTAAATATACTGTACAGAAGGGTTACAGTTACATAATGTAATGAGTACATTTCTTATTGAGCATTGTTACCCCCTCCTTTGTTGTTCCCCTACCATCCCTTCCCTTCACACCTCCCCACCTCCCTCCTTCACCTCCCACTCTGGTCGAGTGTCTTGTACATCTCATTGTTCCAATGGGTCAACCTGTATCCTTTCTTTATATCTTAAATAAAGAAATGCTGGCTTGATTTATGCTTATTCTGCTCGTGTAGACACACATAAAACCACTCTCCATGTCCAAAAGCACATAAATGAAACGCCATCATTTTTCTGTCAGTTGGTATAATTGTGTTCTACACATTTATTGACAGATTACAAATTATTCTCAAACTTTAAAACATTAAAAAGTACTTTCTTTTTTTCTTATTTTCTTGGCCAGCAAATCAGCAGGACCTCAGTCAGCATTTCTGTCATAGAACTTTTCATATAGGTTGGTTAAATGTATATGTAGAGTCCAGTTTTCTGAGGACTCACTCATCTGCTTAGGAATTCATGCTGGCTGTTGGAAAAAGCTCAAGTAAGAATGCCATTTAAAGCCTTATACTTTATTCTTTACCAGGGTTTTCTCCAGCTACTTTGGTTGTTTAGAGTGTTTACAAGAGCAAATATCCCATAGGGAGCAGGGAGACAACACATGACCTATACTTACTGAGACTTCCGAGTATTTTGCTGTCACTTGTACTGCATTTTGTAAGTCGAATCTCTCTAAACCTACCAGATTTAAGAGATAAGAGGAGTGGTAAAAAAAAACTCTTAGAGACAAATACATCTTCAATATATATTGTGCCAAGCATTCTGTCTAAGGCATATTCAGCAAGTAATGAAACTTGTATTGGCTGTAATTATGTGTCTTTCTCCATGTGTGCATGTATACATGTGTATATGTATGTGAGTATAGTAACATACATGTGTACATGTATAAGGAAATATACACACATATATGCATATGTAAATAAATATAGATATCTAAATATATGTGCATATATATATATATATATATATATATCAGTTGTTCAGTGATTTAATCTATAAATCCCAGCACATTGTCATTCTCACAAAGTGTACATGATAAATGGGCATCCTTTGTACTCACTTCCCCCAGTCCTTTGTTTTTATCCTTGGGAACATCTTTAGTCTACTTTCCATAGTATAGCTTTGTTTTCATTGCATGTACTTACTGATAATAAAAGAAAAAGTTGGTTTGTAAAAGAAAAAGAACTTTTTAAGACACAGGTCACTGTCTTTTATCCATCCCAATGATTGCTATGTGATAAAATTTATAATAGTAGTAAAATTGAAAAGGAATTAATAGATTTGTTGTTTTGCCATTTAAATGTTAGAGAATAATATCACATCACTGTTATAACTCTTAAAGAATGCAAGGGTAAGTGATGGTCGCTATCATGTTCACACAAAACCCCTGGATCCTGAATGATAATAGTAGACCAGCAGAAATTCTAAGTAGCAGACATGGAGCATATAAGTGAAAGAGAGGAAATGAGAGAGTGTGAGAGTGAGAGAGGAATATCATAATACTGAAAGTGCATAACAGATAAACAAGAGCTGTATGAGAATATTCATACTGCTATCTTTAGACTCTACTTGTACATTTGAAGATATTTGATGTATGACAACAAATCAACATGAAATATAAAGTTATTTTGAGAAAAATAAGAGTGACTCAGAAGAAATTATAAATGCAAAAACAATCTTCACAAAAACAAACACTCAGAGATATTTCATGACTTTGAAAAGGATGAAGTGGCTAAAGTTAGTATAAATTTAGAAGTATTAAAATTCACAAAAATATAAAAAGTATTCATATATTTCATAACATAACCCAAAGCAGAAATCAAATGTTGTTTAAATGATTTTTTAAAACATAGTCTCTCAGGTGCTGGGAAGGTGGATCAGTGGTAGAGTGTTGCTTTGCATTCATGAAGACCTTGGTTTCATTCCTCAGCACCACATAAGCAGAAAAAGATGGAAGTGGTACTGTGCCTCAGTGGTACTGCTAGCCTTGAGCTGAGGTACAGCACTCAGGCCCCAGAGTTCAAGCCCCATGACCACCAAAATCAAAAAAAATAAACAACAAAATGTCTCTCAAGTTTATGGCTTTAACTCAGTAATACCGCTGCTTCAGCCTAGGGCTAAGCATTCAGGTGTGGACATTTATCAACACTCCTGATTCAGACTCTACTTGATCATTTTTTAATAAATATTTTGTTTTTAATTTTCGTCTTTGTAAATTCACATGCACCTATAAAACCTGGATTGGCGATCCCAGTAAGCTTCTCAAAGTACCTCCTAATGATGACTTACCAAATGTTGTATTATATTACAACAAGGAAAACAATGCTACAAATAAAGAAAACCAATAATTAAATATTAATGATTAATAAAATAAAAAACAAAACAATTATCAGTATTTTCAGTATTTGAAGTGTAGAAATATTAGATTTTATTATTTTTTCAAATATCTGTACATTTAACACTGGCTAAGGTATTGATGTTCAACCAGAGTTTTATAGAATATGCATACTCTTAAAGTTTCCCACTAAGATGACTATTTATGGCTCATCTCATCATTTGTTTATGACTTACATCATCATTTTTTCCTCACTAACATATAAAGGAAGTTAGCCCTAATGTTTTAACAGAAACTGTGTAGTTAACATAGTCTTAACTCTTCAATCTACTTCTTTACACAAAGACTTTGCAACTTCTCATTAATAAGGTTTCTATAAACTCTGAAATGTAAGTATTTAGTAGTTAATATCTGCTACCATAAATCTTAAATACTTTATAGAAAAGTTTTATACTTCCCAAACAATCCAAATTTTGGCATATATAAGCAAAATCCCAAAATTAAACATATGTAAAACATTAAAACTTTTAACAAAACTTAACACTTGCTAGAGTGTTCATTATGACAGGTGCCTTTTATAGAATAATTGAATTCCTCTTCCTGCACATTTCTTTTTTTATTTTTTATTTTATTTTATTTATTTTAATTTAATTTAATTTTATTTGTGAACATACTGTACAGAGGAGTTACAATTACATGGGCAGGATAATGTGTACATTTCTTACCAAGCATTGCAGCCTCCTCCTTTGTTTACCCTTCACATCCCTTCCCAGCCTCCCCCCTCTCCCCCAATCCCAATCCTTCTCCTTCCCCCCCTTCCCCTCCCCCCCCGCACCTACGTTGTAAAGCTCATTTTGGACATGACAACTTGTACTTCTCATTGTTGCCACAGGTCCATCTGTATCCTTAAACAACTGGTTTTTCCCCATCTCCTCCACAAGTTATACTGAAATCAAATATAGTGAAAGCAGGGGGAAGGACATACAAAGCAACAAAGAGATAATCTTATAAATGCGTTAGAAACACATGCATGAAAGAAAAAAACATTAAAATACACATCTAAGGGTTCATTTTCCTGACATCACATTATCTGACCTTTTCCGCTTGACTCATACATATACTAGATATTACAAATAAGGGAAACCATGGGACCTATGTTTCTTTGGGCCTGGCTTACTTCACTTAATATAATTTTTTCCAAGTTTTTCCATTTCCTAACTAATGGGGCAATGTCCTACACATTTCTTGAACAACAAATATCTGGAATTATTTTGTTTTGACATGTCAGTCTTGATTTTATTCTTAAAAGTGTGCTTATGTAAGAAATATATGGTTCTAAAATTACACAACAATTCTTTTGAACTTACTAGTTTTGAACTTACTAGTTTAATAAAAACTTACTAGTTTAATAAAATCAATAAAAGTATACTTTATATATAAAAAAAGTTCTTTGCTCAATTCAGCATCACATACACTAATATTGGAATGATACAGAGAAGATTAGCATAGCCCCTGTGCAAGGATGACATGCAAATTCGTGGAATATTCCATATTTTTACAAAAACAGATGCTGGAAGGGATGTGGCCCCCAGGGAACAGCACTGCATTCTTGGTGGGAGTGTAAACTTGTTCAATTACTTTGGAAAGCATTATGGAGGTTCCTCAAAAGACTCTACATAAAGCTCCCCTATGACACAGCAATCCCACTTTTGGGGATTTACCCAAATGATCACAAACAAGACCATACTAAAACCAGCAGGACAACTATGTTTATTGCAGCATTATTTACCATAGCTAAGATATGGAACTAACCCAGATGCCCCCATTAGATGAATGGATCAAGAAAATGTGGTATATATACACAATGGAATTCTATGCCTCTATCAGAAAAAATGACATCTCCAAATTTGTTAGGAAATAGAAAGACTTGGAAAAAAATTTATTGAGTGAAGTAATCCAAGTCCAAAAAACATAAGTCCCATGGTTTCCCTTATTTTCAATAACGAATATATATCTGGGATAAGCAGAAAAGCTCAAACGATATGTGCATAATACCAGACAAGATGATGTTAAGGGAATTGAACCCCAAGATAGGGACACAAGTGGTTTTATGTTTCTTGCTATTGTTTCTAACTTATTTATAATGTACGATGTCATTTATTTTTGTTTCTTTGTATGTTCCTCCCCCACACTATAACCCCTGTTTTCTCTGTATTTGAAGTTGGTGCACTACATCTTGTAGGAAATTTGGGGAGAGGAAGCGAAAAATGCTCAAATAGGGATGCAGTTTAACCAATTGTAACCATGAGATGCACAAGACACTATGTTGAAAAATGAACTTTACAATTTAGGCAGGGGGATAGAAAATGGGGAGGGGAGTGTATTTGTGGAGGTGGGAGGGAAAGGATAGTAGGGGAAATATAAAGGAGGAGGTAACAATGCTTGTTAGAAAATGTACTAATTTCCTTCCTCATGTAAATGTGACCCCTCTGCACAGTATTATTACAATAAAAAACATATAAAAATGTTCTGAGATGGAAGAGTTCATTTCCTCTATTTTACCCATATATTATCGTTAACAAAGAAATTAATGCAGAACACTGATATGAAGGTAATTTGAATGTGTGTGTGTGTGTGTGTGTGTGTGTGATCTCGGCAGCGCACCAGCAAACATACGTGAGCATGCAAACGCACCCAATGCATGTGTGTTGGAGTGCTCAGAGTTAAAATCAGGGCTTCAAGGTCTTGCAAGGCCTTTCCTATCTAGCTTGTTGAGCTACTATATGAGCTACATCTCCATTCCTGGCTTTTTGCTAGTTCATTAAAAATTTTGAAAAATAATTTCATGAAGTTGTTCTTTTTGTTTTTGTTTTTGTTTTTGTTTTTTGGACCTTATTGGCTCCGGAATGTTATCCACAGATCTCAGGCTCCTGAGTAGATATCCAGATTAGATAGGATTACAGGTGTGACCAGCCAACACAAGGCTTTCAGAATAATTTTTAAAATAGAAGAAAATTTACTTCGTGGGGCCTGTTTTATTATCTCCTACTTTTAAAGCATTTTAGAGTGATTATATGTGAATTTATTTCGTTTTTGGATTCTTAAAAGACAGTAAGTGATGATATTTAAAGGTTTTATTACTTTTTAAAAAGGAAACTGGAACTGTGGGACAGAAAAAATTTGGCTCTCTTTGGACCTCAATTTATAAGCTCTGCTCTGTGCATGATAACCCAATATCACAAACATAGTCTGTGTTGAAGACAAAATGTGATAGAAAACAATCACCATAATAACATAGCAAGTATTGCTATGCTATTATTTCTTGGTCAATATGAATATTGAATTGAGAGTGTAAGAGAATGGAGAGATTTTACCCACCTTTTTGATATTTCTGAAAGACTTTTGGAAACTTTGACTCATTTCCTTCCTTACTGTGTGTGTCTGTGGGACATGCACTTACTGTCTTTAATTACAATTTTTCTCAACAGTAAAATGGCAATAACATTAGCATTATAGCAAATGTTATCTTAAGAATTAAGAGAAATAAAACTTATGAAACACTTAACATATACTTCTATGAATGAACTTTTAGTTTAGCTATGTCTTTTTAAAATACTAAACAGAATGTGATGAGTAGTGCAGAAACCATTACATGTAATGAGCAACCAGAAGTAATATCTATTGACCATACTCTGCTTCCAAGGAAGCCAGGTAGATAACTTCTCATGCTGTAAATCAAACTGGTTATCTCATGCCTTGATCGTGTAAAAATATCAGGGACAGAACGATGAAGGAATGTTGTAGACTGAGGTGAAATACATATGAAAATGTGCAAAACTGAAAAAACATAAAAGTATCAGAGCAGTATATTGTGTTTACATCATTCAAGTTACAAAGATAAGGAAGACATAGAAAATGAATTCTCTTTTTGATGTGCTATCATAGGTCCTTAGAAGGATGAACACTTTCCTCATTCTTGTAGAGGAATCATCAGATGAGGGGAACTGTATATTTTTTTGTTTTCATCCTTACATTTATTCTTCACTTTCAAATCTGAACAACATGAGACAGAAAGAAACCAAGGGAAATTAGTCACACAGACTTTGGAAAGAAAAATCAAAGTAAAATAAATAAAATACATATAGCCTTGTAAAAGGTCTAACTAAATTGAGTTATATAGTCTCAAGCGTTAACAGAAAATGATCTAAGCAATATCATGTTATAAAAAATTGAAAAATGTTAGGAGTTGCTTAATGTTTTCCTTTCTACTACCGTGAACTAATTATTGATTTTGTATAGAGAGATTAAAGATGAGGTTAACAAGAAACTTGATTAAAAATGGACAAATGTTTTGAATAGACATGTTTTCCAAAAAGCCCTGAAAATCGCGTGTGGGTTTACAAATTTGTATTTAATACAACTTCTATGTGGCTTAATTCTTTGTAAAGAGAAGTCATTAGAGAATTGCAATTCAAAATTACTAAGATACTTACTACTTCATAACTATCATAACTCATCAAAAATATCCAAGGAACCAGGTAATTCCAAGCGATTAGGAGGTTGGGGTAAAAGGATTTGAGTCTAAGGCCAGTCTTGGGTACTTCACACAGTAAAAACCTGCCCTTTAAAAAAACTCAAAAGGTAATAATGTTGGATAGCGAGACTGTGGAGAAAAGGAAGTTTTCTACACTCTTGGTCAAAATACAGGTTAGTGTTCTCGTTGTAGAAAGTAGTATGCAGTTTTTTAAAGATATCCAAAGTTGAAATATCATCTGGCACACCAATCATGTGATTATTTCTCTCTGGGTAACTTGTAAATACATCTGTAGTTCATTGTTATTCACATTATTCACAACAATAGCCAAGATATAGATCGAAGTTCAGTGTTCAACTACAGACTAATAAAGCAACTGTGGTACTTGCACAAATATCTTTTTTCTGTTGATCCCAAAGTAAATTTTTTTATTATTTTCCTGTTATCATGTGATTAACCTCTAAATTATAAATCCAGATATATGATTTAATTTAACCAAAACTATTTATTGAGTTTAAGGACCTTCTACTCTCTACATTCTTCACAGTAAGATCACCAAATATGATGAGTCTGAAATAATTAGTCTCTTTTTGGCCTATGTTAATATTATTTACAATGTGTGTGTAATGTTTAAAAAGTAGTATTTATTTTAGCTTAATTGCTCTGAAGAGATAGTAAATGATATTATCAAAGCCTAAAAATGATTAGATTTAAAATTTAGAATTCAGGAAACGGCTTTGACCACGCTGCTTACTGGAGCCTTCACTACAACCTGTGGGTGAACAAGAAAGAAGGGGGTAACAATACTCAGCAAGAAATGTACTCCTTACCTTACACATGTAACTAATCCCTCTTTAAAGCATCTTTACAACAAAATAATTTTTTGTTAAATAATGAAAATAAAACCTAACGGGAAATAGAAAAACAATTTAAAAATTTAGGTTTAAAACGCAAGTAAAATTTAGGCCTACACGCTGAGCAAGAGTTATGATAAATGTGAAAAAAAGAGGATTATATTAACATGATGGTTCGGTTATATTTAGGCTTAGGATTAGGCAAGGTGTTCCAGTTAGAGCTGGGGTTAGGATGAGAAAAAGATGTAAGGTATTGTGTAAAACTGCCACACATTTTAAGAAGAATGAATGGCAAGAATGAATGAAAACCAATCTGTGTTACTTTAAACATTCAGTTATAATTTGGTTTAATGTGTGAGATACAGTTTTATTCTGGTTAGGGTTAGGGAAGGATAAGTTTTAAGGTAAATTTTAGTTTTCCACTAAGAAGTAGAAGCCAAAAAATATGTGATTGAATAGAATCTAGACAATTTTCTTTACATTAACCATTTGGTGTTAAATCAAACTTTGATTAGGATTAGGTTTCTGGTTATCCGGGGTTGAGGATAGAGTAAAGAAATGGTTTAAACTGGTGGCTCGCACCTATTATCCTAGCTACTCAGGAAGCTGATTTCTGAGGATAACAGTTGAAAGGTAGCCCCAGTAACGGTGCTGTTGCTCAAATGGTTAAGTGCACACCTTGAGCTATAGAACTCGATGATTGTGCCCAGGCCCAGAGTTCAAGCCCCACGACCGACAAAAAGAAAAAAAAAAAAGAAATGTGTCAAATGTTAAGTAAAGCTGAACTTCTTTTTTAGGTTCTAGGAATTCAGGAAAAATTTTAATAATGGAAGTACAATGTATTTCATAATATCAGGATTTGAGATCAATGGGTATAATGATTCCTGTTATAGAACAAGATACATTCAGTGTTAAGAGTGAGAAAGTCTGTAGAGTTTACAGAAAACCTGCAATTTATTTCGAGAATGAGGGTCAAATTGAAGTTAAATTTTAATTATAAGTCTAGTAAGTATTAGAATGAATGTGAACTAGAGAATTGCTATTAATAATAGAATGTACTTACAATTAGGCTGATGGTTATACTCAATGTTCCAGTTAAGAAAGATTAAGTTTAGGGTTAGAAAATGACTAAGATATTGGAAAAAAATTGAAACATATGTTTGGAAGTCTTATTTGAAACAAGTTAGGATGAGTGAAAACTAGTGTACTTGTGTTAGTGTTAGTATTGTCATATAATTTGGATTAAGATTAGGGTCAGTATTTTCTTCTGATTATATTTCTGTTATGAATAAGAAAGTTTTTAGTATAAAATTAGGTTCTCACTAACAAGTAGAAGCAAATATGTGAGAATGAATAGTAACTAGAGGTTTATCATTATGTTTATTCCTCAGTGACCATTCTTGTAAGGATTAGTAAGAGTTTTCAAGCCAGGTATAAGTTGAGAGTTAGCTTTAAGTAATGTACTAGATGGTAAGTAAATCTGAAACTGTTTTAGGATACAGTGGTTCAGGAAAAGGTAGGATCAATGGAAACTACAGTATTTTTCCTGGTAAGACAATTTGAGGACAAATAATATAATGGTTCATGTTAGGGAACAAGATAACTTCAGAGGTAGAGTCAGATAATTTGTGGGAATTAGGGCAAACAAACTCATTTCCAGAGCGAAAACTGGAATATTCATGAGAATGATTAAAAACTAGACTTTTTCTTTAACATTAGAATTGGATTATAATTAGGGTGAAAGTTAGGTTTCAGTTCCAGCTGAGGTTAGTGTAAGCATAAGAGAAATGGAAAATTTAGGGTCAAACTGAATGTAAATCTTTGAATGAGAAGTCAAGTTAGAATTAGAATGAATGTGAAATAAGAAACTGCTAATAATATTAAGATTAGGGTATGATTAGTGTGAGGGTTAACCTCAATATTCCAGTTAGGTTAGGATTACAATAAAGACAAGATAATGAGTGAAACTACAAACTATGTTAAGAAAGATAAGTTGAATAGAATTTGGATGAATAAAACTAATGTATTTGTGTGTTTTTTAGATACCAAAGGCCATTAGTTCTAGGTTTAGGTTTACTTTTCTAATTAAGTTTAGGCTTAGGGTTAGGGAACGGTAACGTTTAAGGTAAAACTGAGTTTTCTGCTGACACTTTCAAGTAAACTAAGTATGAAATTTAACAAAAACTACAGAGTTTCCCTAAGTTTATTATTCAGGGTTCAATAGGGTTAAATTTAGAGTTAGGTTTCTAGTAAGGATTAGGTATATAGTTATGGTTTAGAAGTAGAGTAGATTTTAAGTAAACCTGCAACTTGTTTTTGGAGATACAGGAGTTCAGTAAAAGTTAAAATCTGTGAAAACTATGGTATTTTTTATGATATGAGGATTTGAGATTAATGATTCCTAATAGGGAACAAGATAGATTTCAGTGTCCAAGTCAGAGAATCTTTAGGATTTGGAGCAAACTGCAAATCATTTCAAAGACAATGCTTATCTAAAAGGAAGTAATCTAAACTTGAGTAATTTCCATTAATTGCAGATGTGGTTACTATTATCATCAAGGTTACTCTTAGGGTTCTGACCAGAATAGGAGTTAGGATTAGGGAAATGGAAGGTTGAGAACTTGAGTGACTTACTTCCTTTGTGAATGTATATGCACTATTCCAGGACTTCAAATCAGTGCTTGGGTTCTGTCCCTGAGCTTTTTGTTGTAGGCTGACATTCTACCACTTGAGCCACAAGTCCACTTGCAGCTTTCTTTGACAGTGAATTGGAGATAAGAGTGTCACAGACGTTCCTATCTCAGCTGACATTGAACTGAGATCCCCAGATCTCTGCCTTCTGATTAAAAATAGGATTAAATGTATGAGCTACTGGTTCCCAGGAATGTGCCTGACTTTTACTGAATGCTTTTACTTTTGTTCGAGATCGAGACATGAATTCAATATCTGACAGCTTTGCTCACTATGTAGCAATCTGCCACTTGAGCCATATCTCCAATAATGATTATTTTAAATAGCTGGAAATCATTAAATTTTCTTCAGATGATAGGCATCATTACAGTTGTTCTAAAATTCATCCTAATGAAAAAAGATTTATAAACCCTAGAGATGATCTGAGCAGATTCTCATGCTTTGCTTATAAATGCATAACATTTTAGGGACATGGCTTTTTAATTATTAAGTGGCAAAGGAGTTATCATTAAATAAAGCAATTTATGCATACAAAATACCTTGCTCAATGCCAACCCTTTCAATAGTCTCATCCATCCCTCCTCAATGAATCTCTTCCTTCACTCTTCTTAAATTTGTAGGATATTTACTGGATTCCTTTCTGAACTTCCCCCCCTTTTCTCCTGTTCATTCTACCTTCTTTTCACCCTTTACCTCTCTTTTGACTACCCACTTCCATATTATCCATCAACTCTACTCCTAGGCATTTATCTGAAAGTTTGCAAGCCAGGATATAGTAAAATTTTCAGCACAACCATGCTTACTGAATCAGCCCAGATACACCTCAAGAGAGAAATGAATGAAAAAAATTTGCTACACACACACACACACACACACACACACACACACACACACACACTGGAAATTCTACTGACCCATCAGAAAGAATATTGTACCATTTGTATCTCTTATTTCTCATTTCTTCTGCCTGGTATCCCATTTTTGCCTTACTGTCTCTGTACTGCAGTAACTGCCACATGCAAACTGATGTAAAAGATTTTCAGAGTTATTGGCTATTCATAGATTCCTGAATATGATGTCTTTGCTCATTTTGTATATTCATGACTTTGATTAGTGATTGTGCAAATACATTTTTACCATTTGCTACACAGAAAAGAGATGAACCACTTGTACATATATTTACATACATGTATATACATACATACATGGATATATGCATTTTATGTTTACAAGAATGATGGGGCTAACAAAAATCATATGCATTTTACTTCCTTTTCAGTTCTTTCAAAGCCGAAATAACTTTGTCTCTTTTGAATACCTAATTTTAAAGAGGATGTCACCATATCTGCTCTGTCAGTGGCCTTGAAATTAGATGTTCAAATAGGACAGTTATTTAGGCTTTGTGGTGGAAGACAGGAATATTACTAGGGTTTTATTCAGGAAAAAGCAGTAGGCTCTGTAAGGGTGAATGAAGCAATTTTTCATTAAATTAAATATTATCTCCTGCGATAACCTGATTTTTTCTTATTTTAAACCTAAACTTTTTTGACATTAAAATTTAGATTCATACATTTTTTGAATAGATAAAACTCTTAGTGGGCTGGGAAGGTGACTCAGTGGTAGACTGCTTGCTTTGCATGCATGAGGCCCTGGGTTCGATTCCTCAGCACCACATAAGCAAAAAGAAAAAAACCAGAAGCGGTCCTGTGGCTCAAGTGGTAGAGCACTAGCCTTGAGATGAAGAGCTGAGGGACAGTGCCCAGGCCCAGAGTTCAGGCCGCAAAAACGGACCCCGCCCCCAAAATAATCTTAGTAACTGGTCATGTATTTCTGAGGTTTGATTACCAAGACATTTCAGATAAACACTGAATTTCATGGATTTTATGTCAAGGTTTTTTTAGAAATTGAATCAATCTCCATATGAGATAAAGCAAGATATTCCATGACTTATGCAATTATTCCAATAGACTTGAATATACCTTACTTTTGAATGGTAGGAGATTCATATTATACCTACAATATAGAATAATTAAGAAATAAATGATCGTATTCATTTTTCCCTCATCTAGAAAGAAAGAATCTCATCATAGATGACAAAAACTTGAATGGAAGGGTCATAAAATTATGAAAAATTCATCATTAAGAGTTAGATGAAATAGTCATTTTTGAAGATCACCTCTTGAAGCTTCCATTTCTTTTAAACAAAATGTATTTGCACTCAAAATATCTCTCCAGCAATGTTATAACCAAACCACCTCCTTGCCAAATAGTTTCTCTGATTAATCAAATAAATATTTAACTATGTTGCCATAAAGAGGTGAACCCTTTCAAGTGGGCATAGTTGTAAGAGATTTGGTCACTGAGGACTTATGATCAAAGAGGGTGTTAAGATCAAAGTCTTTTCCTCCTCTTCCTTCTTTTTCGTCTCTGTCTCCTTCTCCTTCTCCTTTTCCGTCTCCCTCTCCCACTCCTATTCCTTCTCTTCTTTACTTCCTGGCTTCCATGAATACACATACTCCATCACATGTTCCTGACATGGTGTAATGTGCCACCACCAACCCAAAGCAATGAGGATAAGAAACATAAACTGAAATGTATAAAATCAGAAGGCAAGAATAATCTTTTCCCCTTTTAAGTTAATTTTATAAAGTATTTTGTCATATTAAAAGGAGACTCTCACAGCATGCTCTCATTTATTATGAGGGATAAGATTTACAGGAAAAAAATCTGGCTAACATCGCCCTAATACAATGATGTATTAAATTAACATTATATTAGAACAAATCTACTTTAAAATATCAGATATACTTCAATAAGAGGTAAAAAATCACCTCTATGGTTTCCTATGAAAAGATGATAGAAAACAATCTGTTCCTCAAGGAAATTGACCTATAATTGGCAGTATTAATAAATGATGTAAGAAGACTATAGAACAAATTTCAACTCAAAGCACATGATATAAAATTTACTTTGTCCCATGTATAGTATCTATGTCTGGCTCCCAAAATGACTGGAATTTTATCATATTTTTAATTAACTTTAAGTAGTTGTGTGGGAGTTGCTGTTTGACAAAGCAGTTTCTGAATAGTGTTTAGTAAGTCCTTTTTTTCTTTTTTCTTTCCTGAAGTTTGAGCTCTGGGGCTGGGCCCTATCCCTTACCCAGGGATGCCTTTGGATGAATGCTAGAACTCTATCACTTGAGGCACAGCAGAACTTTCAGATTTTTCTGAGATTTAATTGGAGATAAGAATCTCACAGATATTTTTGCCTGGGCTGTCTTCAAACTTCAATCCTCAGACTCCTGAGTATTTGGATTACAGGCGTAAACAGCTATTTCCCAGCTTAATACAATGTACCTTTTTTTTAAATTTTATTTTATTTTATTTGAGAGCATACTGTACAGAGGGGTTACAATTACATTGGCAGGATAATGCATACATTTCTTACCAAGCATTGCAGCCTCCTCCTTTGTTTACCCTACACCTCCCTTCCCAGCCTCCACCCTCCCCCCCACCCAATCATACCCCCCTCCCCCCCCACACCGACATTGTAAAGCTTGCTTCGACATGACATTTTGTAATTCTCCTTGTTGCAACAGGTCCACCTGAATCCTTAAACGACTTGTATGTCCCCATCTCCTCCACATGTTATACTGACATCAAATAAAGTGAAACGGGGGTTACACTGTCGGGGAGGGACATACAAAGCAACAAAGAAATAATCTTATAAATGCTTTAGAAACACATGCATGAAAGAAACGAAAACATTAAAATACATATTTAAGGGTTCGTTTTCCTAACATCACATTATCTGACCTTTTACATTTGACTCATACCTATACTAGATAATGCAAATAAGGGAAACCATGGGACCTATGCTTCTTTGGGCCTGGCTTACTTCACTTAATATAATTTTTTCCAAGCCTTTCCATTTCCTAACAAATGGGGAAATGTCATTCTTTCTGATGGAGGTGTAGAATTCCATTGTGTATATATACCACATTTTCTTGATCCATTCATCTACTGAGGGGCTTCTGGGTTGGTTCCATATCTTTGTTATGGTAAATAATGCTGCAATAAACATAGTTGTGCTGGTAGCTTTAGTGTGGTCTTGTTTGTATACATTTGGGTAAATGCCCAAAAGTGCGGTTGCTGGATCATAGGGGAGATCTATGTGAAGTCTTTTGAGGAACCTCCATACTGCTTTCCAAAGTGGTTGAACAAGTTTACATTCCCACCAACAATTCTGTCCACATCCCCTCCAGCATCTGTTGTTGTTAGAGTTCTTGATTTTTGCTGTTCTAACTGGAGTGAGGTGATATCTCAATGTTGTTTTGATTTGCATTTCTTTTATGGCTAGGGATGTTGAACATTTCTTCATGTGTCTATTGGCCATCCTTCTTTCTTCTTCAGAGAAGCTTCTCTTTAAGTCTTTCACCCACTTATTTATTGGGCAGTTGTTTCTTTGAGGATTTGTTGTTGGGTGGTTTAATTTTTTGAGTTCCAAGTATATTTTAGATATGAGACCCTTGTCCGTTGTATGGCTAGTAAAGATCTTCTCCCAATCGGTGGGCTTTCTATTGATCGTGCTAGCTATGTCATTTGCCCTGCAGAAGCTCTGCAACCTTATGCAATCTCATTTGTACAACCTTTCTTTGATTTGTTGTGTTTCCGGGTCTCTATTCAGAAAATTTCGGCCTGAGCCAAGGAGACCTAGGGTTTCTCCTATTCCATCCTGTAATGTTTTCAGAGTGTCTGCTTTGAGTTCAAGGTCTTTGATCCATTTGCAGTTGATTCTGGTGCAGGGTGATATATAAGGATCTAGCTTTAGTTTTCTACATGTAGTTAACCAATTTTGCCAGCACCATTTACTGAAGAGGCTTTCTTTCTTGCATTCTATTGCTTTAGCTTCCTTATCTAAGATTAGATGGCTATAGGTCTGTAGGTTCATTTCTGGGTTTTCAATTCTATTCCATTGGTCCTGAGGTGTGTTCTTATGCCAATACCAAGCTGTTTTGATTACTATGGCTTTATAGTAGAGTTTGAAATTTGGTATTGATATTCCTCCAGCAGTGTTCGTTCCGTTGAGAAGTTTTTTTGCTATTCGGGGTCTTTTATTGTTCCATATGAATTTTTGGATTGCCTCTTCTATTTCCTTGAAGAATGAGGGTGGAATTTTGATAGGTATTGCGTTGAATTTGTAGATAGCCTTGGGAAGTATTGCCATTTTCACGATGTTAATCTTTCCAATCCAGGATCATGGGAGGCTTTGCCATTTTTTATGTTCTGTGTTGATTTCCTTTTTCAAGATTTTAAAGTTTTCATCATTTACGTCCTTCACTTCTTTAGTTAAGTTAATTCCTAGGTATTTTATTTTTTGTGGGGCTATTACAAATGGAGTTGCTTTCCTAATTTCAGCCACACTTTTCTCTTTGTTGGCATACAGAACTGTTCATGCTATTCAACAAAAATGAACACACAAATTACCAGCTCCTCTGGGACACAGCAAAGGCAGTACTCAGAGGCAAGTTTATAGCTCTGAGATCCTACATCAACAAATTGGAGAGATCTGAAACTAACAATTTAATGACACATCTAAACCTCCTTGAAAAAGAGCAGCAAGATAAACCCCAATCGAGTAGACGGAAAGAAATAATCAAAATTAAATCAGAATTAAATGAATTAGGAACCAAAAAAACTATAGAAAGAATCAACAAAACATAGAGTTGGTTCTTCGAAAAACTTAACAAAATTGACAGACCCTTAGCAAATCTTATCAGAAAAAGGAGAGAACACACCCAAATTAATAAACTCAGAGATGAGAATGGAAACATCACCACGGAAACAACCAAGATTCAGAACCTTATAAGGGAATACTTCTCAAAACTTTATGCTAATAAGTTCGACAACTTGACAGAAATGGACCTCTTCCTAGCAAATATTGACATGCCAAAACTAAACCAAGATGAGTTAAACTATCTTAACAGGCCCATATCAAGCATTGAAATAGAAACATCAATAAGAGACCTCCCAGCTAAGAAAAGTCCAGGACCAGATGGTTTTACAGCGGAATTTTACAAGGCCTTCAAAGCAGAGCTCACACCAATACTCCTCCAACTCTTCAATGAAATTGAAAGAGAAAGCTCACTACCGAACACATTCTATGAAGCCATCATAACCCTCATCCCAAAACCAGGCAGGGACTCATCAAAGAAAGAGAACTATAGACCCATTTCTTTGATGAACATTGATGCAAAACTTCTCAACAAAATTTTGGCCAATCGACTTCAACAATTCATCCAAAAAATCATACACCATGATCAAACAGGATTCATTTCAGGGATGCAAACTGGTTCAATATACGCAAATGAATTAATATTTTTCATCACATTAACAGGAGCAAGAACAAGAACCACATGGTTATCTCAATAGATGCAGAAAAAGCATTTGACAAGATCCAACACCCCTTTATGATGAAGGTTTTGGAAAAATTAGGAATCCATGGAACATTCCTCAATACAAGAAAGGCTGTATATGACAAACCTACAGCCAGCATTATACTCAATGGTGAAAAACTAAAGCCATTTCCTCTTAGCTCAGGAACAAGACAAGGATGCCCACTCTCTCCACTTCTCTTCAATCTAGTATTAGAATGCCTAGCTACAGCAATAAGACAAGATGCAGATATAAAGGCGATCCAAATAGGGAAAGAAGAAATAAAACTCTCCCTCTTTGCAGATGACATGATCTTGTATTTTTTTTTTTTTGGCTAGTCCTGGAGTTTGGCCTTGGCAATATCCTTGATCTTCTTTTCCTCACACTAGCACTCTATGACTTGTGTCATAGTGCCAATTCCAGCTTTTTTTAATGAAGTATTGAGGAATCAATCAAACCCAGGGCTTCACACATGCAAGGCAAGCAGTCTACCACTAAGCCACATTCCATGGACAATACAATACATCTTTATGATCATTACTCCTCATCCTTCACAATCCTATCTCATCCCTTAATTTACCTAATTTTGTAGAATATTCACTAACTTGCAATGTCATGTATAGTCACTCTGGTTATAACATAGACCATATTTTCTTGATAGTCTTTTTCATCAACATATTAAGTTATGCGTTACAGAATTCTGATTTTAAATTCTAAATTATCACTCAGATTCACCCATTACTAGTCTGAAAATGTTCCCAAGTTAATGCAAATGCGATCTGTATTTCGTCAGTAAAGTATAATGATTCTCAGAATGTAAAGAGTTGGAGTAAGAACATCACTTTCAATTCTAGAACATTTTATTACTACCCTCTCAAAATACTCCAATATTTATTAGTAGTCACTCTCTGTCATCATTTCAACCTACTTCCCCTTGAGCAGCTATTATTTCATATTCTACCTACACAGATGTGCCCATTTTAAAATCTCTTATAATTAGAAAATATAGTCTACTTTATCTATTCTCCCATGTAATGTCACTCTTTCCAAAGTAAGTCCATGTAAATTTTTCTCATGGATAGAGCATATTGTTTTGAATCCATGTGTGTAATTGAATAATATACTCAATGAACATTTCAATATTTTATTATATGTTATTGCAAAAGGTTTTGCTATGTATATTCTTGTACATGTGTCTCTTTGGACATATATTGAAATATGTTTTGTATGTAAATTTATGGTTCAAAATGCTGGATCATAGAGGCAACTCTATATGTAATATCTTAAAGATTTCCAGTATTTTTGTATGTGTGTGTGGGGAGTCAGGTAGTGGGGCCTGAACTCTGGGCCTGGGCGCTGGCCCTATGCTCTTCAGCTAAAGGCTACCACAGCGACACTTCTGGCTTTTTTTATTTTTTTGCTTATGTGGTGAGAAGGAATCAAACCCAGGGCCTCATGCGTGCAAGGCAAGCACTCTACCACTGAGCCACTTTCCTAGCCCTGCCAGTATTTTTAACAAACTGACCATATCATTTTAAGTGCCAAGCACCAATGTATAAGGATTCCAATTTCTACATAATGGTTGTGCAGGGCTATCTGATTGTTTCTATTTCCACTAATCACTACATGTAAGCAATGTCTAGGTATATTATGATATTTCCATATGTTCCTTCCTTGGTTGTTGTTATATTACTATAGAGATATGTATTTGGATTTTTTGATAATGTATTCAGGATGTTTAAAGATTTTCATTATCATTAATATGCTCTTTATATATTTCTGATTCAAGTCTATTTAAATAAATGCACATGTATACACACTATGTGTACAAATGCATGTATTCATACTTTTATGTGTATATATACTAATAATTATATATGTGTGCATATATAAGAATATACAGATATGTACATACATGTATATATACATATATGAATATTATTATTTTCATTTTTCTGTAAGTTATCATTTCACTTTATTGGCCAAACATTCCTTTATTGATTTTACTTTATTTTATTTTATGGTCAAGATGTTGTACAGAGGAGCCAGGTGCTGGTGGCTCATCCCTCTAATCTTAGCTACTCAGGAGGCTGAGATCTGAAGGTCGTGGTTTGAAGCCAGCCTGTGAAGGAAAAGTCCATGAGACTCTTATTTCCAATAAACCACCAGAAAACTAGAAGTGACCCTATGGCTCAAGTGGTAGAGCTCTAGACTTGAGCTGAATAGCTGAGGGACAGCACCCAGGCCCAGAGTTCAAGGCCAACGACCACCACCACCACCAAAAACAACAACAATAAAAAGAATACTGACTCAAAAAGCAATAGTATTAAGCAGTCTTACAAATAGACTCAAGTCTAACTTTTTAGTATTATCTTAGATACCAGCAGCCTTCTAGTATAATGAGCCATGAGCCCTCAGAATGTTGACAGAATTTCTTAGTTTATGTACACATTCACTAGAAGTATGTATTTTCTCATCTTTCTTTCATTGCACCAGAGAATGTGTATTTATCCTTTATGTCATACTTGAATACCAAAGCTTTTGGATGATATTTATTCATTGGTGTATATTAATTGTATGAAGAAATCTTATTGAAATATTTTACACTCTCACATATTGATGAAGGTCCTGATTAACCCATTTCTGGCTTTCTCCATTCCCATTGCCCTTTATTTTTCAACAGTTTTCTGTGAATTTCTTTGTGCTACCTTCACTTATCGTCAACATGTATGAGAGTGCTGTTCACCCACCAACATTGAAAATTATAAAATGCTGAGTATAAAAGCAAAAATCTAAATAAATGGAGACATAACTTTTGTGGATTAGAGGATACAATGGAGCAAAGATATAAATTGTCCCCTGCCTCCTTTCTTTTTGGTCATTCATGGTGCTTGAAATCTGGTCCTGGGCTTTGTCCCTCGGCTCTTCAGTTCAAAGTGAATGCTCTACTCATTGAGCAACTGTGCGACTTCTGGTTTTCTGGTGGTTAATTGGACCATAGAATCCTATGGACATTCCCATTCCAGCTGGCTTTGAACTACAATCCTCAGATATCAGCCTCCTATGCAGCTAGGATTACAAGCATGGGCGAACAGTGCTCAGGTTCACAGTTTTATTTATGTTTATGACAATTTCGGAAAACACCTAACTAGCACTCCTTGAGTCACTGACAAAGAAAAATAATCTGGAATATATTCTCTGTCCAATATTAAAGCTGTTAGTGTGAAATTGTTATATTTGTAGAGGAAAGATTATACAGCTCAATGGGTCTGTAGGGCACCAGATTAAATTCTCATAAATATTATCAAGGAAAATTTAATAAGACATAAAACCAAACATTTCTGGAATGACATTCTCTTTAATAAGTAGTGATAGGTTAGACAGTATTTGGGAGAATTAAAAAGTGAATATTGACTTAAACATAACAATTTATTCAAATGTTAACTTCAAGCAGGATTAAAACATGGCATATAAAACAAAAAGAGTGATGTAAATGTAAAGCAAAGGAAGATGTTTTGACAATTTTGGAGATGAAGCATTCTTAAACTTGGATTTAAAATTATAGGAAAGGAAAACAATATAGTTGAACTCAATAAAAGTGTAAAACAGTTTAGTCTGTGAAAGGTCACATACATGTAGTGAATAGAGGAGCAGGTGGCTCATATATCTCATCCTAGCTACTTGGGAGGCTTTGAATTGAGTATTGCTGTTTGAAGGCAGCCCACAAAATAAAGTCCCTGAGAATCTTATCTATGATTAATCAGCAAAAAAGCCAGAATTGAGGAATGAATGAAATGGTAAATTGTTAACAAATTGCAACAAATCTCAGTGACCCTGAGTTCAAGTCTCACAACCATACATAGATGTACAAAAGTAATAGTAGTAATAGTTATATGATAATGATGATGATGATGATGATGATGATGATGATGATGATGATGATGATGATGAAGGGTACCCATAGTCAAGGATAAAGTATTTTCAAATCTTATACCTGAAGAATGCCTCAAACCTAGCCTCTCAAAACCCAATATTAAAAAGAACATCAATTAGAAACAAGCAAAATACATCTTGTGAAAAATAAGCACAAAAAAGCATCATTAGTCATCAAATAAATGAACATTAAAACAAAAATGACATCATAAAACATGAATGAGAATTACTTCACATAATACCATGTTTACCATACTAAATGCTATCAAGAAACAGAGAAACAGGATGCTGGCAGGAATGTCAAATGGGAAAGCCACTTCTGAAAACATTTTGACGGGTTCCTAGAATGAAATACGCAACCACCCACAGTATAGCACAGGAATTGAGCTCTTCAGGCTTTGTCTCCTAGAAATAACATATAACATTCATCCAAAGGCCAAAAACACAGAGGATTATAGCAGCAGTATTTCCTCTAGTCAAAGAAATAGAAATCAATTTGGGCTTTCTTCAGATTAATGGGAAATTAATTGTGCTACATGCTCCAATAACAGAACCAAGAGGCAATTAGACTGAATACCATACAATATTAAGGCATACAATAACTGAGAATAATCTACCATAGATTTGAGGGCAATCTTAAAAAGCTTATTTATTGCGTGATGTAGAATAGGAGAAAAAAAATGTGTTAGTTGCCAGGATGAAACAGGTTTGGTATGGGACAAACAGAAATAGTGGGTTTAATTATAAAAGGGAAGCATGACACAGACTTATTTTGGTAAAGAAAAGTATCTGTAAATATTGTATATTCACATAGAGTTGATAAAATTATATTGGACTTAATATGTGCACAAAAATTAAAGTAACTGAAGTCTGCATAAGATACTTGTGAAATATCAATGTCTTATTTATGATGTATACTAGAAATATTTAAATGAATTGGAAAAAGTATTCAAGGTATTTATCTGTGTTCTTACAACATCATAACGATCCATATTAACCTCAATAGGATTTAATAATATCTAGAAAACAGAAGTCAATATTAAATGTTTACATTGAAAACTAGTCTGGGTCCAAGCTTGAGATGAAATATACATTGCAAATTAAAAGGCAGAGATTTAGAAGACTGATATCAGGCCAGTTTTGGCAAAAAAAAAATCGTGAGAGACTACAAAAACAAAGAAAGCTAGATATAGCGTAATTTCCCTGTTATCTCTCGTTTGTGGAAGTGGAATTACATAACGATACCTTCCTTGGACCAGGTAGTATAATTTTTCTCAATAAAAAAAAAAACCAAACAACAAGAAAGGAATACACAGTGAGAAGTTTGGGCTAATTTTGTCACTATGTTTTGGGAAGTTTCCTATTGAATTGCAACTCATATATAATCCTCACTTGTGTATTAGACACGCTCTTCATTAAAGAACATTCCTAGATGCAAAATAGCTCATGATTCCCAACCAAAAATTTGAAAAAGTAAGTGTAATTCTGTTGGATTACAAAGAAATGTTGAAGGATTACAAAGACTTAAGCCTGGAAAAATAGCAAAGTTCATCTAATGTAGGACTTTGTCGACTTGGCTAAATTGGAAATTAGATTTAAAATATTTTTGTTTGTAATTTCATATTATATAGGATACTACAAAATTCTTTTCAAGTAGAAGATTTAATTTACAAATTCACAAATGATTCTGGCATTCTATTTTCCTAGAATATTCTTTCAATTGAGGTATAATTAGAAATTAATTAATAGATAATTCCAACAGATCATGTATAACATGATAATGTGAATAATCTGGACAGAGTTGCCATCAAATGGATGCTATTAATTGATAAAGTTAGAAAAAGAGCAATTTTTGAGACTTTGATGTAACATCGTATAAGAGACTATTTGTGTGACATCTTTTTTCTTCTACATATACATAACACAGGAAGAAATGTCCTTAATTACATACCTCTATATACAATGAGAAAAATGTTAGATTTGAGGTTTGTTTTTATTGTTTTGTTTGTCCTAGGGCTTGACCTCTGGTCCTGGACACTGTCCCAGATTCTGTTTGTGCTCAAGGCTACTGTTCTAACACTTGAACCTTAGTGTCACTTTTGTCTGGCTTTTCTTAGCAATTTATTGGAGATAAGAATATAAGGAACCTTCCTGCCTGGGTGGCCTTTGAACCATAATCTTCAGATCTTAATATTCTGATATTCAAATCTCCTGAATATTTAAGATAAATAAAAATAATATAAAATAAAATAAATATAAAATAAAAATAAATAATATTTGCAAGTGTTCCAATCTCAAGAATACAACTGGGGGAAAATGATGCAGCAAAGTTTATTGTACTGTTCTTTGAACAATTGGGAGGGCATCACAGCAGAAGTGTAGTATTTTTTCACAATAGTGATAAGCTAGTCTTGATGTGAATTTAAGGAATTTTAAGGTGCACCTTACAAGTTGGAAACTGTTGGGCTAGGATGACTTTACGAAATAAAAACATGGGATTGATTGTCATAGAAATAATAGCTTACTCTGATGAACAAATGTTTACTCTTCAGGAATTAATTATTATAGATAGGTCATAGTCTTATCTACTATCAGAATGTGGCTATTTTTTCTGTTGACTTTTAAATATGTAACATCTATTGGAAATTGCATGTATTGCAGTACTAATATTCAAACAGATACTTTTAAAAATATCTCTGGTATGGCATGATCAGAATTTGACAATGAGTAGTTAGTAGTCATAGGAATTTTGGAGAACACATATATTCTGTTCTCTTAATTATTCAATTTTAAAAGTTAGGAGTTTCCATAGAATTGAACTGTTTTCTGTTTTAGTATGAGGCAATACTAAAATAATGTTTTTTTCTAAATAATGGTGAGTATATTGTGAAAATATTGTATAGTTTGATAACATTCAAGTTAATAACCCTCTAATAAAGGGGTAATAGATTAGTATTTACTATACCAATACATTGAAATTATATTTTATGTAGCTAATTTTTTAAATTAAGTTTTATTGTCAAGTTGATATATAGTAGGGGTTGCAGTAATTGTAAGTTAGTGAATACATAACATGTCGAACTTTTTACCCCTCCCACACTTTTCTCACAGTTTTCATTCACCCCAGTAACCCTCACAAGTTGTAATGTAAATTTCCACCATGTTATCTTGTGAGTATTGCTATTACATTGGTTTGCCCTTTGTCCTTTGAGTCGCCATTTTCTTAGTCTTCTTCCCTTGCCACATTAAGATAAATGTGAAATCAACTACAGCAGGGGACAAGCCATAGGGGAAGACAGAAAAAAGAAATCACATAGTACACCTAAAAGAACTACCTCTGTTTCCATATGTAGGAGTTCATTTTGCTCATCATCAGCTTTTTTTTTTAATTGTTTTTGGGGGGTCAGGTCGTGGGGCTTGAACTCTGGGCCTGGGTGCTGTCCCTCAGCTCTTCAGCTCAAGGTTAGCACTCTCCCATGAGCCACAGCGCCACTTCCGACTTTTTTCTTTTTGCTTATGTGGTGATGAGGAATCGAACCCAGGGCCTCAGGCATGCAAGGCAAGTGCTCTACCACTGAGCCACCTTCCCAGTCCCTCATCATCATCTTATACATAGCTATTGAGCCATTCTGCTCATCTGCTAGGACTATCCTAGATATTTCCTAATTATTACAAATTAGCGAATCCATGGAATCTCTTTCTTTGTGTCTTGTTTATATTATTTAGTAGGATTTTACCAAGTCTTTCCATTTCCTTATAAATTGGAAACATAGAAATCCACAGTGTATATACATATATATTTATGTATATATATATATGTACACACACACACACACACACACACACACATATATATATATATATATATACCACATTTTGTCAATTCGTTCAACTACTGAGTGGCATATTGTTTTAAAAAAAGATTGCATGTAAGTATCACTTAGGGTCATACAAAAATGACAGATGTCACTTCCCAGACATTCTAAAACATTTTATTGCTTGTACCACAGATTCATTTCTAGCTTTTGTTGGTTACTTTCTCTCTTTTTTTTTTTTTGTCAGTCATAGGGCCTGAACTCTGGGCCTGGGCACTGTCCCTCAGCAATTCTGCTCAAGGCCAGCACTGTACCGCTAGAGCCACATAGCTACTTAAGGCTTTTTCTGCTTATGTGATGCTGAGGAATCTAACCCGGGATATCAAGAATGCCAGGCAAGCACTCTACCACTGAGCCCCCTTCCCAGCCCAACTGATGGTTACTTTCAAATCAGAATCTAATGGACTTTTTATTTTTGCTTGGTCTGGTTTCAAACCACAATCCTGAGATTTTATCTTTGTGATTAGCTAGGATTAAAGACTTGAGACAACATTGTGGCTTCTACTTTTTCCTCTATAGTTATCTAATGCACATAATTAGTAATTTAAAACTGAGAGTATAGAAGCAAGATGGACAGTATGATATTGTGCTGTCAGAAATTTAAGCTAGTAAATTTCTTCTTAAGAGCATAAATAATACCATGATATAATATCAAGGAACTCACTATTGAACATATGAGCTTAAAGATCTTTCTAATAGGTCCATTCTTTATTGTTACCCAATACTAGAAAAAATGTATAATTAAGTAATAAAGTAGAAGTCCTTTGTAGGACTCCTTAACTTCCTTGTTTTTTAAAGAAACTTTTCATCTAAAAAAGTAGGCCTTTCTATTGTCTCCATGTGATTTTGATGATTGAATGTGCATAATTAGAAGTCCTTTAGTAGTCCTTTGCTATCAATTTAATCTCACTTTTTGTTCTTGGAGAATATAATGATTAAAGCAATAGTTTAGAATCAGCAAGCAATAGTTCAGAATCACACTTCCAGTGCAAGTGGATCACCAGTAAGTAATCCTCAATACCATTTTCCACAAAGTTTTGTCACAGATACAATCGGCCTGCCTTCTCTAACTGCTTTCCTAACAAGGACCTATTCCTTCACTGTACAGGAAAAGTGTGATTCAACTGATTTCAGTCATATCTGTTATTAGAATTATCAAGGATTTAGATTCTTGTTTGTAAATTGGTCAAAGCTATGTCTCTTTATCTAGGCTACTAAAAATGCATTTATTAATTTCAAGTAAATACAGAAATTCTATTTACATCTCCTTTAAAAAATAAAATTGTTTGCCGTATAAATTTATCAGAGGCATGGATTTGTGGCTTGCTA
The DNA here is from genome assembly GCF_024711535.1 of Dipodomys merriami. Taxonomy (NCBI): domain Eukaryota; kingdom Metazoa; phylum Chordata; class Mammalia; order Rodentia; family Heteromyidae; genus Dipodomys; species Dipodomys merriami. Next base: position 45,420 of record NW_027206463.1, on the reverse strand, counting down.
GGTCATTGCACATCTGTCTCTCTCTTCCTCTCTCCCTTTCATGGTTCTCACAGATAATATGATTGATCCATTACTTTCCTAATTTATTTTGCTTTTCTATTTTTGGTTGCATCATTTAACTTTCTGCTCTGCCATTTCCCAAATTATTTACATAAAACACATTATTTCTTATTTTCTCATTCCTAGAATCAACTGCACACTAAGGCACTATTGGTCCTCATTTTCTCTCTGTACCTTTGAATATAGAGGAAAATCTTTCCTCTGCTTCCTATTAATTCCCTACTCTCGAGTTAGAATAATTTAGAATAGTAAAACTAGAAAATGTGAAAATAATTCATGGTGAAAAAACAGATGCAGAAAATTCACCGGATTTTTCTGATGAGTCCAACCATCCATCGGGAACTATTTGGGAAATATATGTACAACTCATGCCCACTGGTACTCAAAGTCTCTGGTTAGGCAATTCTAATGAAGACAAAGAACAAGATGAAAAAGTGAGGAATGGTATCATTTGCAAGAAAAAGAAAAGATGGAGAAGGATCCCAGCAAATTTCATTTTTGAGCTGCCGAAAATTATAAGGTAACTACAATGGGGAGACTACTTCCCAAAAAGGCTACTTATGTGGATACTCGGGATGACGATGAGTATACCCCTCTTCATCAGGAAGGCTACAGTGGACACTTAGACAATATCCATGAGTTGGTGGCTCACGGCAGATATTCATGCAATAACTGTGAATGGATGGACACCCCTGCTCAATGCTTACACATGGAATAATACCAGAGTGGCTTCTTTATTACTTCATCATGATGCAGATACCAATGCCCAAACTAAATTCCTCTTGACCACCTTTAATCTTGCTGCTGGGAATAGAAATAGCAAAGATACGCTGGATCTCCTTCTGTTGAAGCATTATATCAAACCAGGTATGAAGAACAAGTTGGAAGAAACTGCATTTGATATTGCCAAAAGGATAAGTATGTATCACTACCTCTTTGAAATTGTGGAAAGCTTTAAAAATTGTTCTCCTAAGTCATAATGGTTTGATTAGGTTTCTTAAATTTCAAAAACGCCAGTCCAGCCATTGTGTCCTTACAAAATATTTGTAGAATACAAAATAACAGCAATATCTTACTTTAAAAATGCATGGATTCCATTGTATTCTTCCAAGTGAATTGCCTGACTTTGATGTCAAAATGTATTCGAGTTGTTTGTATACGTCTATAATGATTTCTCCAGATTTTGTGATTTTGGGGGGGGGGGTTTCCGGTCATGGGGCTTGAACTCTGGGCCTTGGCGCTGTCCCTCAGCTCTTCAGCTCAAGGCTAGCGCTCTACCACTTAAGCCACAGCTCCACATCAGGCTTTTTTTCTTTTTTCCTTATGTGGTGCTGAGGAATCGATCCCAGGGCCCCATGTATGCAAGGCAAGTGCTCTACCACTGAACCACCTTCCCTGCCCCATGAGTTTGTGATTATTTTAAATCAGAAATAATTTTAACTTACCTGTTGAAATTAGTAGTACAGAAATTAAAGATATGTCTGGTGCTTGTCTGAGAAAAGTACATTTTAAAATATTCTGTATTCTGATTGTATAATGTCCATAATCTATTTCATTCTCTCCTAGGTATAATACGTTGAATTCTACATTGTTTTATAATATATGGGTTCATTAATAAATGTGTCCTTTCAGATTACATTCCATAAAGAAACAGTTTAAGATTCCTTTTTTCCTAGCTCCTTATAGTATTTTATTTCTTTGGGATAAAATGAAGATGTTATCTAATTTCAAATGTTTTGTAAAGGTTATGCTATGTAAAAGCCTTTCTAAGGTGAAGATTTAATACACTATATCAAATTAACTTTAATTCTATGATTTACATGTATTGTCACACTTGTATTTTTGCAATCAACTTTTTAATAACTATTTTTCATTTCTTGCATCTGAAGAATGAAAAATATGGAATACTTTACAAATTTTCATATCATGCTTGTGCAAGTGCCATGTTAATATTTGTATTGTTGTAACTTTGATAGTCGTACTGCTGAAGCATGTAGTATCCTGTAAATTTAAGTAGTTAATGATGCAATCTTTATACAGGAATATATCCTTGGTTGCCTCTTTATAACAAGGAAATCTTATTGTTCCTAAAAATGCTATTGATCTTATTTCTCCTAAATTCTCTGTATAGTGGGAAATACTTATATTGTTCAGTCGATTGCTCACATTTGCAATTTTTTTGGTCAATGACTATTTTACGTCTTTTTCATTTTAAATTTGATCATACTTTGAAGTCTTTATACCTAGGTCCAAAGGTGATGGCTGTGGGGCTGGGAAGGTGCTCAATGGTAGAGCACTTGCCTTGCATGCATGAGGCCCTTGGTTCAATTCCTCAGCACCACATAAGCAAAAAGAAAAAATGCCAGAAGTGGCACTGTGGCTCAAGTGGTAGAGCATTAGCCTTGAGCTGAAGAGCTGAGGGACAGCGCCCAGGCCCAGAGATCAAGCCCCACGACCTCAAAAAAAGGTGATGGCTTCTCAAGTACTTATTTATCTAATGAGTTACCTTTGTGGAACTAATATATTCAAAGTAAGCCTTGCTTCAGAGCTACTTCTAAATTTCTACAGCTTAAAATTCCCAAATGAGGTCTTACAGGCACAAATGTCTACATGACACTTTACCCTTCTTCAATGTAGGAACAGACCAACCAGAATATGTTACCCTGACAGCATAGATTATCTTACTTGAACAAAACTAATATTAGTAACAAGGGATCATAGAGAGATGAACAGTTCAGATATAACTGTTCTGACTAGAAGGTATTTTATCAAAATGTAATTATTATACCTACCATTACAAAAGTAGCTAAAGCCAAGAAGATGAAAAAAATGTTCATATGCATGATTACCTAATGTCCTGGTCTGTCTACCATCCAACCAGGCAGGAACTCACACCACTGATATTCTATCACAAAATATTTCCATAGCTCCAGGAGCAGTCTGTCGCTACCCGCCTCGACCAGCAAGGGAGACGCGACACTGGACTCTTCTCTCTGCAGTTTATTCAGGACCTTTTAGTAATCTTCTGACCCCAACCCCGGGGAGCATTCCCCACAGCCTTAAGTACCCACTGGGTAGCCAACCCTGATACGCCATGTGGGAACCACCAATAGGTTCAGGTGCGCGGAAGCAAGCCAGATTCTTTGCCTTAGCCATATCAGGAGTTGTTTACCACGAGAGCACTCGCCATCGGGAAGGCAGAGGGCGGAAGCTGGCACCATCTTCCAGGTGCGGCCTCTCGCAGCTCTCTACAGTTCCCCCTTTTTTGTTTAAAGAACACAGATGAGAACAGAGGTCTGATCCCTGTTGTGCAATTGCAAGGACTGCATACAAGCCTTCTCCCAGAGGGAGCCTTCTCTAGGGATGACTCAGCCTGTCCATTGATTCGTTTTTCACAAGGACGGGAAAAGGCGAATCGAACCCGTGTGCAATCAAACATGCTCTCCTCGAGGGCAAAACTCATGCCTCTCGACTGCAGTACTTTGGCTTTGCAATCTGTGTTCATTGTTTTAGGGAGGCAAGCCACGCTTATGGGGACTGACCTGCTCCAATGACTGTAAAGGCTTGGATAATCATGGCTGCACTGCGACGCTGAGAACCTCTAATTTGGCAAATGCACCACAGACATACCAAGGAGGCTAACACCAGGAGGCCTATCAGGGCTCCCAAACCCGCCCCCTCCTTGAGATGAATCATAGCAGCGGAGATCCATGAAGATAACCCCTCCGCCAATCCGGCATCCACTCGGGTCGAGTTCACCATGACGATGGCAACCCTGAGCTGTTCCATCAGGCTGTCGAACTCCCCAGTTCAATTACCTAAAAGATAACTAAACAACTGTTTAGACAAATTTGCAGCATTTTTTGAATAGGTTTTTTCCTGGGCCTGAACTCTGGGCCTGGGCGCTGTCCCTCAGCTCTTCAGCTCAAGGCCAGCACTCTACCACTTGAGTCACAGCGTCACGTCCGGCTTTTTTCATTGTGCTTATATGGTGCTGAGGAATCGAACCCAGGGCCTCATGCATGCAAGGCAAGCGCTCTACCACTGAGCTACCTTCCCAGCCCCATTCTTCTGGGTTAATTGCACCACAGCAGCAGCTAATCCAGCATTAGTTAGTGGTCCGCCCAGCTCTCTGCAAACTTTCATCCATGCTTCCAGTCCCCTGTTCTTATATGGGGTTATGGCGGCTCTGCATTCCTTAGTGCACTGCTCGTAAACAAGCTGTTTAATTAATGGCATGGCTGCATCTGGGTCACCAAAAATTCTGCCAGCGGCCTCGACCATACGGGCAACAAAGTCCGAAAACGGCTCCGTAGAGCCCTGCAGGATTTTGGTGAGATTGCCACTCACCTCGCCTTTATTTGGTAAGGCCTTCCATGCCTTTATGCCAATTTTATTGATTTGTTCATAAACTTGAACCGGGTAGCCTATCTGCTGATTGGCGAATCTCCCCTGTCCAAGCAGCATATCTCTGTCCCAAGCTGGTTTCCCCCTAGCCTGATTGGCTGCAGCCTCTTCACTAGAAAATTCAATCAAAAAGGCCTTCCAATCTAAATACTGACCTGGATTCAAACAAGCTCGTGCGAGCCCACTCCAATCACCGGGTGTCATGCAATGTCTGTTTAGGGCCTCCACCTGGGCTACAGTAATGAAGGCCGTGATTCCGTATGTCCGCACAGACTCAGCTAAAGATTTTATCACCTTAAAAACTAAGGGTTCATGATACCGCTGTCCCTGTGGATCCTGAAATATTGGACAGGCTAGATGTAACTCGGTTCTGACCGCTTTCCACATGCCTGGGCTGAAAGAAGAGCCGGGGCTGCCACTTCCAGGGTCCTCCGCATAGAGCTGAGGGGCCAAAGGTGTGGCGCGGCACATGGAGGGCGTGCATTCGTCTTTATCTGGGTCCTCTCTCTCCTTCCCTTTCCTCCTCTTTCTTATCTTTGTTTTTTCTATTTGTTCTATGAGTGATTGTAGTTCCTCTGAGTCTGTAGACTCAGAGGTCTCTAGTTCGGCAAAATCAGGGTATAACCCTCCCCCCCCCCCCCCCCCCGCTCTCCTCCTTTTCGCTGTCTGCCCTTTCCGATCTTTCTTCCTGCAGCATTTCTAAGGCGGCCTGACCATTCTCTACCGCCTCACTGCAACGCTGGTCCTTTTTTTTTTTTTTTTTTTTAATTGTATTTTATTTTATTTGAGAACATACTGTACAGGGGGGCTACAATTACATGGGCAGGATAATGCATACATTTCTTACCAAGCATTGCAGCCTCCTCCTTTGTTTACCCTTCACTTCCCTTCCCCGCCTCCCCCCTCCCCCCACCCAATTTTACCCCCCTCCCCCCACCCAATTATACCCCCCTCCCCCCCCCACACCGACATTGTAAAGCTGGTTTTGACATGACATTTTGTACTTCTCATTGTTGCAACAGGTCCACCTGAATCCTTAAACGACTTTTTGTCCCCATCTCCTCCACATGTTATACTGACATCAAATATAGTGAAAGCGGGGGTTACACTGTGGGGGAGGGACATACAAAGCAACAAAGAAATAATCTTATAAATGCGTTAGAAACACATGCATGAAAGAAACGAAAACATTAAAATACATATTTTAGGGTTCATTTTCCTAACATCACATTATCTGACCTTTTCCGCTTGACTCATACCTATACTAGATATTGCAAATAAGGGAAACCATGGGACCTATGCTTCTTTGGGCCTGGCTTACTTCACTTAATATAATTTTTTCCAAACCTTTCCATTTCCTAACAAATGGGGAAATGTCATTCTTTCTGATGGAGGTGTAGAATTCCATTGTGTATATATACCACATTTTCTTGATCCATTCATCTACTGAGGGGCATCTGGGTTGGTTCCATATCTTAGCTATGGTAAATAATGCTGCAATAAACATAGTTGTGCTGGTAGCTTTAGTGTGGTCTTGTTTGTAAACATTTGCCTCCCTAGCCATAAAAGAAATGCAAATCAAAACAACATTGAGATATCACCTCACTCCAGTTAGAACAGCAAAAATCAAGAACTCTAACAACAACAGATGCTGGGGGGGATGTGGACAGAAAGGAACCTTACTTCATTGTTGGTGGGAATGTAAACTTGTTCAACCACTTTGGAAAGCAGTATGGAGGTTCCTCAGAAGACTTCACATAGATCTCCGCTATGATCCAGCAATCCCACTTTTGGGCATTTACCCAAATGTTTACAAACGCTGGTCCTTGAGACAGCCTCTTATCAGTTTCACTCCGCTCTTAAGCGTTCCTTGTTCAGAGGCAAAATCTAGGTCCCTCCCTAGTTTCTCCCAAGAGGCCACCGTGAGGCTTCCGGAGACAGCGAACCATGAGGCAACGGTGTCACATTCATTCAAAAATCTCTCTAAAGTACTCTTTTTTATTTTTAACTTTTTTGAGTGCTGTAGCTCATTGAGAGCCAAAAAAATTGGGTGCGAAGAAGAAGCGCCCATGTTTTAAACATTTAAAGCTGGTAAACAAACTTTTACTTTCACTTTTGGCTACTCTACTGACTAGCCCTGGGTTTTCGCTCTCTCTTTATCTACCGAGAAGAGCAAAAATCCCCCGCTCTTGTGGCGGATTCCCCTTTTACCTGGGAATTTACTCCCCGCGCTTGTGGCGGATTCCCCTTTTACCTGGGAACATACTCCCCGCTCTTGTGGCGGATTCCCCTTTTACCTGGGAACTTACACCCCGCTCTTGTGGCGGATTCCCCTTTTACCTGGGGACTTACCCCCGCTTTTGTCGCGGATTCCCCTTTTACCTGGGGACTTACCGGTGCACCACACTGACTGCAGAGAGTTCTGAGTCCTCGTTGGGGTTATGGCTGAGTCCCCGTACGGGCCACCACGTGTCGCTACCGCCTCGACCAGCAAGGAAGACGTGACACCGGACTCTCCTCTCTGCAGTTTATTCAGGACCTTTTTGTAATCTTCTGACCCCAACCCCGGGGAGAATTCCCCACAGCCTTAAGTACCCGCTGGGTAGCCAACCCTGATACGCCACGTGGGAACCACCAATAGGTTCAGGTGCGCGGAAGCAAGCCAGATTCTTTGCCTTAGCCATATCAGGAGTTGTTTACCACGAGAGCACTCGCCATCGGGAAGGCAGAGGGCGGAAGCTGGCACCATCTTCCAGGTGCGGCCTCTCACAGCTCTCTACAGCAGTCCATAGGTTTCTCCTCGATATTAGGCCTTAAATTGGTAATGTTTTAATCACAGTGTTTCACACAGTGAATCTTACTAGAATTAATTGATAATTTGACAAATTGATATTTATGCCAATAAATAGATTGGAATATAAATAATTCAGTTTAGAATATATATTAGAATATAAAAAGAATCAATGCAATGTCTTCGGTATAAACCTGTGATACCTACTAAGTGTTCTTGATCTTCTGAATTCACATGGTAAAAAAAAGATGTTGTTTTTCTGTAATCTATTAGGGATTTTAACTCTCTGGTCTCAAACTGTTTTTCAACATATTTCTGAAGCATTCCTACTGATTATACCCAATATGATGTCTAAAACGTATTATTCTTCTGCAGGACCCACGGGTCCTAGGATCCCAGCTCCCATCATCATATAACAAGGACAAGAATTCTCCTCTAGGCCCATGTAACATGCCAACAAAAAGTAATTGAAGACCCATCTCAATTTTTCATTTCCTATTTCAGGGACACAATTGCTTAAGACAGTAAGCAATTGTGAAATGCAAGGCAACTTAAAATTAAAAATGAGATCACAGAGCTGGGAAGGTGGCTCAGTGGTAGAGTGCTTGCCTTGCATGCATGAGGCCCTGGGTTGGATTCCTCAGCACCACATAAGCAAAAAGAAAAAGCCAGAAGTGGCACTGTGGCTCAAGTGGTAGAGCGCTAGCATTGAGCTGAAGAGCTGAGGGACAGAGCCCAAGCCCAGAGTTCAGGCCCCACAACTGGACCCAAAAAAAATTTAAAAAAAACTTTAAAAAAGAAATTTTAAAAAAATTTAAAAATGAGATCACAAAATCTGAGAGAAAGTACAGTAATTCAAACTTTCAATTTACAAATGACCAGGCCATATGAGTGAACAAATCACAAATGTCACAGGATTTTTTAATACCCTTCCTCTAATGATTAATGAAAAATTTCAGTCCAGCATAAGTAGGCCAAAAAAATAGTTCCTGAAACGATAGATCCATAATTGGTCTACCAAGGCTAGGTAAATTTGACTTAGAGATCAAATATAATACAGTAAAACATTAATTGAGAAGATCCTTAGTGCTTCAAAACACTGGTACTTCAGGAAAACTTGGTTTTATAGTAAAAAATGTTGTCATTCTCAAACCAATGATAACCTACATTTAATCTCCTGAAAGTGTATTCCTTTTCAAATAAACTTTTTAAAATCACATTCGCAAAAATAACATTTGACAAGTAGATGATACTTAGTGACATTACAAGTTTTTCATGTGTAGGGAGTAAGTTACAACAGAGTTGATTTATTTACCCAGCACTAATGCCAAACAGGTTCAACCATTCATTAAAGTGTAGAAATAATACCCACCAGCATTTGTGTTGTTCAATATGTGCCTTCCAGAAATGTGTTAATAGATCAGCCTCCCATAATTCAAACCCAAACTAGCTAATAAAGTAAATTTCATTACTTAATAAGGTACATTTTAAAAAGTCACAAATATTTGCCTTAGCATATGTTGTTTTATGTTTTCCCTATCTGTCTAACATAGGAAGAAATATAAATTTAAACCTTAAATATGGGTACTCATCAGAGATGTGACAAACATAAAATCTGTCTTCTATTTCTATCATATTCCTCTATACTAGTAAATCGAAGCTTCCTTCTTTTTCCAAAACTTATAGGTAGTAGAAAATATTATCCCATGTAAAATAAAATAATCAAAAACCATTGTACAAAGCCATTTATAAAAACTGGTAGTTAGGAATACATTCTAAGCCATTTTTATACTTTCTTGTTTACTAAAGATTCATCTTCCAAATCGATGAGAATAAAATCATGTCTAGGGGCTTCACGTCTCCAGTCTTGCAAATTGTTATTGCAGATGAGTGATTTATGGAAATATAAACTGACATCAGTTCAAGTATATGCAGGATTGAAACTCCATGGAATGTATATAAAACTTTCAAAATATTAACCAACAGTTTAACAGAATGACTATCACGAATTTGAAACCAGAGAGGAATAATAGTAAAGACATAGAATGAATGAAAAATAGAACAAGGGGCAAGTACAGCTAGAATGCTCAATGTACACATGGGATAAAGGAATTAGTAAATCTGAAATTAATCTTGCAGAAGGGGTTGGTTGAGAATGATAGAAGGAGTGACTCTAATCCAGTAGCATTGGACAATTAGATGGACATATTTTATTGTAACACACTTGCAAACCTTCTGAAATTCAGTTAAAAAAAACACAACAAAAAAAAACAAAAACACACAGAAATCGCAACCAAACAGTAATCCCTAGATTGTTGAATATGACCTCTCAAAATTTTAAATAGTTAATGAAGTGCAGTCTTTGGAAAAGCAAACAAAGCTGTTCGAAAGAGCAGTTTGGGGCAGGGGAGAGTTTTGAACAGATTTAAATAGATTGTCTAAGGTTATAAATCACCTATATCTGCTGCAAATATTTTCTTCAGCGAGTTTTCTTTTTCTGAACTGGATACTCCAGTCCTGAGACACACTTGATAGCTTGTGAATAGAATGGAAGAAACAAGATCAAGAACCCAGTGCTCCACTGGAAACAAAACAGTCCTCTATGTTTTCGCTCATCTCTCTTCACTACTCTTTTCTCGTACTTTTCAGTCAAGTGATTTTGAGTTATATCTTTCTTCTTTGTTCTGGAAAATAATTGGTCGAAGTAATTCACTAAATATTATTTGCCATTTTTTTCTGTCATGCTGTTTACTTGTCCAAGCGAGCCATTAAACTTTACACTTGTATTTGGTTGCCATGAAAACCCAACATCTATGTTAATGTGGACAAACTCTAATGTAAATCTTTGTCTCCAAAAAACCAGTCCAAGAAGCTGTGATCACAAATATTTAGCTATTCGTTTTCTTTTTTCTTTTACCTTTAAAGTCTTCCTGTGTTTAAAGTGCCCACAAAAATAAGTACTCCACCACTTTTTGGTTCAAACACTTCTAAACTCAAAGATATATTTTGCTAACAACATGTTTAGAGGAAATCGAAGAATACTCCACTTTTATCTTCTCTTTCAGTATTCTCCTTTGATGCCATATCGGGAACAGGAAGTTACTCGTTGCAAAATGATTTCAACCGATTATTTTTTTCTTGGTCTTTCATTTGCTCAACAAGGTTTACTAAGGCGACCAGATTTAAATCACCCATACCTTGAATGACTGTGTCTGTTACAAAGGACAATACTTCTGTGTTCTACTTTGATGTCCTCCTCTTAGCTCTTGCCTGATTTCCAATTAATCACAGCTTCTGGACTTCAAGTCTAGTGAAGCTGAAGGACTATTCGGCCTCCCTCACTGCTACATGTTGATGGTTTCTCTTTTAAAGCTCATTTATTTGGATGTGGAATTTACTGTCATGTTTTCATTCAATCTGTTCTGCATTAAGGAGCCAAATAAGCTCTGTAAAATCACATTAGGTACCAAAAATATTATTACAATATATCATAAAGTTTTGGCCTCCCTCCACTGTTGGAGCCAATATGCTTAGGTAGGGCTTCTAAGAACGCCTTTTCTTTCCTTTTCAATTTGCTCACTTCTTTTCTGATTCCAAACCTTTTTGGCTTATGTAATAAGGAAAGTCTTCACTATCTCATGTTAATAAGGATATTATATTTTGTGAGCTACTTAGAAATGTGAAATCATTGGTTTGAAGTATCCAATAAGATTTTTTTCTGTTTCACTGCTTCACGTGCAAAGACATTATGGAAAGTATTACAAGCAGAAAAGTGTAAACCCAATACCTTCTTTCATTGTGGAGAACACTTTCTCCCTAAATATTTTGACCCAAATTATGTTTTTCAGAGAATTACTGCTTGGCAATTCACAAATTTTGATGCCTTATTTTTTTTTAAGAATTTTGAATTTAAATTCCACTACAACCTTGTTTCACACAGTGAGAGTACATTTCCTGTGTAAGGACAATTCTCAAAGGAACCTACAGGATTTATTGCAAGGTTTCTGAGATTTGTTTGTTTTTTGTGAAAATGAGCCATCTTCACCCACATTGCTCCCTCTCAGCTTAGTCTCCATGGATTCTTTGCATGAAAGCCTATTTTCCCAGGCAAGTTTAAATTTTCTTAATAGGCTAAGATGTTAAAAAGTTTGCACAATTAAATTTTACCTGTCATAATTTTAAAACTCTTTTGAAATTACTTTATCAGAATCACGAACTCACCAATCCTAATTCCACCTTTACCATCAAAACACTTAACGTATAGTTTTCATGATATTTTGTCCATGAAACTATTATTTTCCAGTGGCTTTGTTATACGTATATATGACCATATAATCTGATGCTGAGCAAAATGAACTCTAAGATATGGAAACAGAGATTTTTATTTGCGATTGTTGTTTTTTTAATGTACTATGTGATTTCTATTTTCTTTGGATTTTCCCCCTATGGTTTATCCCCTGCTGTATTTGATTTTGGTACCCTGTGTGTTGTATATATATATTTCCCTTAATTAGGGAAGGGATAGGGAACAACTTAATGGCGAGACAAAGGACAAAGGGCAAAACAATGCAATAACAATACGCACAAGACATTATGTTGGAAATGTACATTACAACTTGTGAGGGTATTAGGGTGAAGAAAAATTATGAGAAAAATGAGTTATGTATTCACTAATTTACAATTACTTTGACCCCACTGTACATCATTTTGTCAATAAAATTAAATTAAAAAATAAGTTGCATAAAATATACCTTATCTCTATTGTGAAAAAATACTACACCTCTGTTAATGTGATGCCCTCCTTGTTCTGGAAAGAACACCACAATAAACTGGGTTACATGAATTTATCTCCCACTGATATTCTTGAGATCAGAACACTTACAAATATTATTTATATTTATACATTTTTAACCATCATAGATATTCAGGATGGTAAGATTGGAAGGTTACAGTTCAAAGCCCACCCAGGCAGGAAGGTTCCTTAGATACTTATCTCCCATAAACTTCTCAGAAAAAGCCAAACACAAGTGGCACTGAGTTTGGAGTGGTAGGGCATGAGATTTGAGCAAAAACAGGCTCAGAGACAGTTTCCAGGCCCAAAGGTCAAGCCCTAGGACAAACCAATAAAACAAAACAAAAATTAAAACAAACCCCAAACCTCGCATTTTTCTCATTGTGTACGGAAGCACGTAATTAAGGGAATTGCTTCCTGTGTTACATATAGGTAGAAGAAAGAGGATCTCACAGAATTATTCTCTTCATACCAAGTTATACCAAAGCCTCAAAAAATTGCTCTTTTTCTAAATTTATAAATTAATACAATCCATTTGTTGGCAATTCTGTCTACATTATTCACATGATCATTTAATACATGAACTATTGGAATTATCTATTAACTAATTTCTAATTATAACATTCTTGAATGAATATTCTAGGCAAATAGAATGCCAGAATCATTTGTGAATTTGTCAATTAAACCATCTACATAAAAAGAATTTTTGTACTATACTATAGATTATGAAATCACAAACAAAACCAAAATATTTATTTGAAATCTAAATTCTAATTTAGCAAGATCTACAAAGTCTTACATTAGATTTAATTTGTTATTTTTCCAGGCTTAACCTTGTAATACTTCATTATTTCTTTAGAATCCAACAGAATGATTACTTACTTTTTCAGATTTTGGATGGGATTCATAAGCCATTTTGCATCTAGGAATGTTCTGTAATGAAGAGAGCATTTAAAACTGAACAGATGATTATATATGAGATGCATTTCAATAAGAAACTTGACTTCTCAAAACATAATGACAAAATTAGCCCAATCTGCCTACTGTGTATTCCTTTCTTTCATTTTTTTGGGGGGGGTCCTGTGGTGGGGCCTGAACTCTGGGCCTGGGTGCTGTGCCTCAGCTCTTCAGCTCAAGGCTATCACTCTACCACTTGAGTCACAGCGCCACTTCCACCTTTTTTTCTTTTTGCTTCTGTGGTACTGAGGAATCGAACCTAGGGCCTCAGGCATGCAAAGCAAGCGTTCTACCACTGAGCAACCTTCCCAGCCCCTGTATTCCTTTCTTGAATGGCTTGTTTTATTAAGACAAAATTATACTCCTTGGTTCAGGGAAGCTATCACTATGTAATTCCACTCTCTAATCTCCTGTCTTGGTCTGAGTGCTAGAATTCTAGCCTTTTATCACATTGCTCTGCCATATTTTCTTGATTTAATCTAGATACAGACTAGTAATCCTGAACTTCTCCAATGATATTATCCATTAGACTGACTGTTCAGACTGTTCATCTACTATTTTCAAAGATGTTCTAACATTTCATACAAGATATGAACATTTTCAGATGCACCTGTGGGGTCTCTGATTCGTTCCTCCGTGGATCTGATCCCTTTAATAATGATTACTTGATTCTCTTACTATCTCTGGTCCCTACCTATGTAATAGTCTCAAACATTTTTTAAGGTAATTCACTTGAGGACATTCTAATTTTAACAATTATCACTTGATTCTAGTCTTACTCAGGACATATTTTATATTGTTTTCTAACTTTTCTACATGTTCTGAGAGTTGTATCATGTTTGTATTCATGTGTGCACATGTAAGTGCCTCTATGTGTGAGTATGTTTGTATGTATGTATGCAAAAGCCCCAAGCTCTTATTGATCAGTCTTGCTCATGACTGGTATTCCATCACTTGAGCCATTCTTCTAATCCAGGTTTTGGCTGGTTAATTATAGGTAGAGTCACAAAGACTGTTCTGCCCAGGCTGGATGCAAACTGAGCTTCCCAGACTCCTTTACATACTTAGGTTTTATTTATCCAGTAATATGAACTTTTAAATTAAAAACATTTTTGTTAGTGTAAAGTCTAAGCTGTATACCACATTTTTAACTCAAGAATTCATATAAAGATAGATGAACATACACATTACATATGCTGAGTGTTAAACCGGATGGCGGTGAGATCTGAGGATTGGAGTTCAAAGCCAGATCGACTAGGAAAGTCCCAGAGACTCTTTTCTTCAATTAACTACAAGAAAAGTGGAAGTGGCACTGTGGCACAAGTGGTAGAGCATTAGCCTTGAGCTGAATAGCAGAGGTACAGTACCCAGGCCCAGAGTTCAAGTGCCAAGACCACCACCACCACAAAAAGTATATATAAGTAAAGAAAAAGAAATGTCATCGTAGCCACCAGTTCATTGCTAGTATCATCCCTGCTCTCTCAAGATGGACTTTTTTTCCAGTTAAGTCCAGGCTCTTATATCTGACTTGCATTGGAAGCAGAATTATTCTTCCATTTACTTTTAACAAATTTGCATGATTAGTAAGCGTGATTTAGAAAGGGAGTGGCCTCATACTTAGTGTTTCACTTAGGAGTAATGCTTTCCCTATATCACTCCCATAAATCTACATACTGGGCTTTATTGTTTCAATGTTGTGTTATTTGTAGAATCTTCTATATTGTATTGAACCCTTATACTTAAACACAGCACTTCTCTTTCTCCTATTATTGCTATATTTTCTCTTACTATTAACTCATGTACACTTGGGAAATAATGCGCAGCAAATACACTCACAAAGAGAATGATCTGAGAACCTTCTTCCCATTTAAAACTCGTCTTCATTTAAAGAGAACTTACAAAGTTTGAACTCAATGTACTCATGGATAATGAATTTATAAGAAATATAAATTTCATATTTTATCTTAATTAAGTTGTCTCTGAAACACGTGTTACCTCAGGTCCAAAGGTATCCTTGTGTTATTACAGTGAACCCAGAAAACATTCATTATACCTCAAGCAGCACCATCGATTGTTACTGGAAGTAACAGTTACTGGATGTGGAAACTGATCCTAGGAGAGGAATTGAACATAGAGCAATGACAAAGTTCAAGTTAACGTATGCTTTACTTTAACTGTACAAGAACAGAATCCCAAGATTAGAAGGATACTCTGTCCTTGACTTTTTTGAGTGTGTTCTTTAATCATATAAAACTTTTCTGTAAACTTCTAGTAGAGACTATTACAAAAGAAATAATGTGCCATTTGAAAACCAGCATAGAACAAAAGGAAATGACATTGTTTTAAAAGTGTTCTAATGAAAAGAAACAAAGACATGGAGATTTTAAAGTGTCTTATGGATGGATATTTCTCCCCTGAGATGATTATCTTGTTCCAGGAGTCAGTTATCAATTCCTTTAATCTGTTCCTGAGTTCTCCATAGAAATAAGGATTCCAAAAAAGCAGGAACCAGTGAGTATTATCAGCAAAAGAAGCCTCTTCTCAGATCAGTACTTCTTTACCGATGGTCCCAAAGAAATATGTGGGGTTATTTCTCTGTCCTTGTTTGTTTAGTTTGTGCTGGTTCTGGGGCTTGAATCGAGAGGGCAGACCCTGTCCCTGAACAGTTGTCTTTCCTGCCCACATGCCCCCAAAGCTAGTACTCTACAGCTTAAGCCAAAACTGCACTTACGGCTTTTTTGGTGTTTAATTATAGATAAGATTTTGACAGATGACCCTGCCTGGATTGGCTTTTGATCTAAGATCGTAAGAAAGCTAAGTGATATCAACTGTATGGACTTATCTTTTGAAACAAGAAATATTAGTTGAAATTTATTGTAAAACTAATAAATTTATAATTTTTAAAAGAAGAGAATATGTACAGCAAAGAAGCCATAACTTACATTTTAACTTTTGGAATTATTTCTTCTGCTTGGGAAGATTATTGACATTGTCTTTATTTTGAGGAAACTTAAACTCATATCTTTTTTGTTGGTCATGGGGCTTGAACTCTGTTTCTGGGCACTGTCCATCAGCTCTTCAGGTCAAGTTGAACTATTTACCACTTTACCTACAGCACCACTTCTGGTTTTCTGGTGGTTAATTGAAGATAAGAGTCTCATGGATTTTCCTGATCAGGCTGGCTTTGAACCACAATCCTCTGGTCTCAATCTCCTGAGTAGCTAAGATTACAGATGTGAGCCATCAGCACCCATCTCATATTCACATTTATGTGTAATGGATGACACTATGTAGACAAAGAATGGAAATTTGAACCAAATGATGATATTGCAGCTTTTCCGAAAATTTGAGTTAGCCATAAATATGTCCTCCTTTTCAGGTTGTTACATTAATGACTCATGAGCTATGGGACCCTTACATTAGCATCTTCTGGCATCAGTATATGTATAGTATCAGGAAATGTTCATAGAGAAATATAAAAGACTGAGATTTTTAGAAAGCAAAGGAGATCAGGTATGAAAGAACAGCATAGAAGGAGATATATTTATCACACAGAGATTAAGAACCAGCCTAAGATTTAGAATGCTAAAGTCAATGAGGAGTAAGCCTAATTGATAACTAGTTCTTAAATAACCAAAAAGGGTTCCCTAGAACAGTTTCTGGAATACTTTATTTACTATTTTATTCCTTCATCTGGAGTTATTCCTTCTCTTCTATCACAAATGTTAATTAGCCTCTGAATTTTTGGTGCAATGACTGTGATTTCCAAATCACACTTTGACTACCCTTATCTTTTTGATTAGCAGTGACCACACAAAAGCCCAGAATCGTTGAATTTCCAGAATTAATCTTCACCTGATATCTAAGCACATTCCAGGCATTAATTGATGTGACCTAATGAAGAAAACTTTTTTTTTTAACACAGTATCCTAATATAAGTAAAGTACATGAATTAGGGACTATTTTCAGGTGTCAGCATGGAAGGAGCAATTATATATTCCAAGGCAAGTATGGGTTCTTTATTTTGCATTTACTAAATGTGTTTTGTTTTTGTCAGTCCAGGGGCTTAACTTAGGGCTAGGGAATTATTCCCCAGCTTCTTTTTTTTTTTCTCAAGGCTAGTACTCTACCACTTGTGGCATAAGATTACTTCCAGGTTTTTCTGTTTATGCAGTACTGAGGAATTGAACCCAGGGTTTGATGAATGCTAGGCAATAAACCTACCATGCAGCCACATTCCCACAGCCCTAAATGACTTTCTTAAGATGGCATTATATTTTCATTCCATAACTATGTATCATAATTTTGGAGAGGCACCACAAAATGATGTCGAAAATAATACTAAGTCCAGTAAGGCTGGATGGACAATGAATAACCGTCACAGTCTAGCCAGGGCAACGAGGGGCTTACCTCATGGAGCTGTTTCAACAGGCAGAGCGAGACAGCTCGTGACCCAAAGCCCACCCCCAGAATGAGGGGGCCACCTTGGGTTCCAGCCACATGGAATCTCTGGACCACCTCCTCCAGCACCCATTCAACCAGTTCCTGTGTGTGTGAGAGAGAAAGAAAGTCAGAATTACACTTAAGTCAAGGCTGGTGGCTTAGAATTCTAAGAGGCTGAGATATGAGGATCATGGTTCATAACCATCCTGGACAGGAACAACTATGAGACTCTTATCTCCAAAGAATCACCAGAAAACCGGAAGTGGTGCTGTGGGCTCAAGTGGTAGAGCACTAGCCTTGAGCTGAGGAGCTTGGGAACAGTGCCCAGGCCTAGAGTTCAAGCCCCACGACTGACAAGAAGTGGACTTCCCACCACAAGAAGTGGATTGAATAGGACCCATTGTCCTACTGAGCATGGAAGAGAAGTCCGGCTGAGCTTCCGGTGAACTTGAGGTCATAAGTAGATCACCTTGCTTCTCTGTGCCTCAGTTTCCCCAGCTGCAAAACTCAACAGAGTGAAGAAATCTCCTTCCTCATGGGGATAGGGTAAGGATAAAAGAGAGGTATGTTTGTTTCATAATCACACACCTGTTGCATGATTAATAACAGGCCCTATCTGAGCCCTTTCCGCGTATCTTCCTGTATTATGCTCACAGAATTGTCAAGAAGCTTGTCTGAAGGCGGCTCTCTCTGGGCCTAGCTATGATCCAGAGATCCCTCTGTATAAATCCCTGGTTTCCACACAACTGTTCTGCGAGGACACTGAGGTCCTACGGTTGAGGCCTTACACAGAGCTAAATCTGTTGTCAAAAATTGGCTGCTGTGGAGTAAGAGTTTGGGATAATCCATCTAAACTGATGACTGTGCATGTTGCTACATGACTACCATCCCAACTACAGAGGACCAGGCCTGGTGGAACATACCTGTCACAGATAGGAGGACCACGATCCAGCCCAGCCTGAGAATATAATGAGGCTCTATCTCAGAAATGCTCAAATCAGAAAGGTGGCTCCTGAGAGCTGGCAAGAATAAACAATCAGGGGATCATGGTGCCACTTTAGGGGTGTCCGAACTAGTCTGGGGATTGTGTTGGAGCTGCCACACACCTGTGCTGCTTGGAGAAGCTGTTGTTGGCTGCTCAGTGTGAGGCATGCGGCAATGGCAGCTGCATTGCAGACACATCGGCCCAGAGCACTCTGCTCTGGCACACTGCCTGAGGCTGGGACCAGGAGGGGCCTTAGGCCAGCTGGCAGCAAGTAATTGTCTGAGTTTTGAAACCCAGCACTGCAAGGAATCAGGATAGGTGATGGGGGCAAAGGAGGAGTGTCAATTTCCTACTAAACTCAAAAGTTGCTTCAAGTCTCTTGCTCACCACTCAGCCACCTCTGCCTTCCTCAACTGCTGGTCGTGGTGTCAACCAACAGAGAGAATCCCTATGCTACCAGGCAGCATTGAATGTGGGCGTGGCCACATTCTTGTATCCCATTGGTCAGAAAGAAAGAGGAAATAATGGGAGTGTGGCCGGATTTCTGTGATGCAAGCAGCATGGGCGGAGTCAAGATGGCAGTGGGTCTCCCAGTCCTTTTCCCAAGGAACTCTGTCCAATTCAGTTGGGTACAAGAGGGTGACCTGCTTTAGCCATATAGCTGCACAGATTTTGTTGGATATGTCTGTTTCCAGTCCCAGAATTAAACTCAGGCTCTGGGCAGTCTGTGAGCTGCTTTTGCTCAAGGCTGGCCCTCCACAATGGAGCCACAGGGCTTCTAGCTTTGTTAGCAATGAAGTTGGACAGGGGTCTCAAGGACTTTCCTGCCTAAGGTGACCATGATCCTCCTGTCACAGCCTTGTAAGTATCTAGGAGGACTGCTGAGAGCCACTGGTGCCTGCCTAATCATTGGTCTTGCTAATGTTCTTGGACAGAACGGTGAGTTCCCTATTCATTGGTTTAAGTGGTGGGAGCAGGAACCCACAGTTTGAATCCTGATCCTGCCACCTCAAATTGGCAGGAGATCCTAATGAACTTGTTCCTCTCTATATGATTACCAATGGAATGTGATGTATGTCTGATTGAATGAGAAGACCTTGAATGATACTAGGATAAAATTATACACCATTATATTATATGACATTGATCATTTTAGTTAATACTTTATGAAGCATTTAAACAATCACAGACATATAATGGAGGCATAATGAAATACCTAAGAATTGGGCCTCACATACTATAAAGGTGC
Organism: Dipodomys merriami; assembly: GCF_024711535.1. Taxonomy (NCBI): domain Eukaryota; kingdom Metazoa; phylum Chordata; class Mammalia; order Rodentia; family Heteromyidae; genus Dipodomys; species Dipodomys merriami. The sequence goes on along the minus strand of NW_027206463.1, from coordinate 25,736 downwards.
CATTTTTTTTGGCCAGGACTGGGATTTGAACTCATGGTCTGGCTATCTCTGTTGCTCTGTGTGGGAAGGGGAAGTTGGCTTCCTTGAAGTCAAGAAATTCAAGTCTGTTCCTTAGGCATGAAATAGATCCCCAGTACTAGAAAACATCCTATTTATGTATAATTTACATATATGATTTATATTTATATATATATATGTTGATTCCATATTGTGTCAGTATAGTTATTTTATTTTTTGTTGTATTCATGTATTGACCATTTATTTTACTGAATATTATGGAACATAGAAGAACATTGGTTACATTGATTAAATAGGATATAGGTCTACATATGTATTCTACTTCATACCTGACGCCGAGTACATTCACAGGAAAGGAAAACGTGTCACCATCAGCTTCTTACTCCACGATTCATTGTTTGGGAGTGCTGGCATCTGAACTCATGGCCTACAAGGCCAAATTCATGAATGGGTGAATGTCAGCAAGTTTTCCTGGGGCAAATTGAGCAGACAGGCTGTTCCCAGGACCTGAGATCGAGCCCCAGGGGTTAACAAAATAAGAACAGATTGAAATGCAGATGGCATTATGCTAATAAATACATGTCTTCATAGAATGTCAGAGATGTCTACACATTATTCAGTTATACAGATTACATTCCTACCAATTCCTGGGTATTTATTATTTATCCATATAATTAATGCTATTGTTTTCATCCTTAAATATCAATGAAATCAATTAGTGTCCTGAAATTATTGCATTCCTGTAAGTAATTATATTCTTTTAATGCTTCATAAATATTATATAAAATTAATCAACCTCCTGAAATGATACTGTCCAATTTTATAGGAGCATTATTCACAATCAACTCATTCAACTGTGACATTGACACCATTCCATTGTTATTCCCATGGATGGGCACCAGTTTCTTAGTATCTCCTGTCATTGGTTGCTGTCAGGATAGGGATTCAAAATCAGGGTCTATGTTGCCACATAGGCCTATGGCTTCCCCGATAGTCTGGCAGCCTTCATCAATACAAGTTGAAGAACCCTTTGCAACAGTGTCATTCATACCCAGGCGGGTCACATTGCAAGGAAAGAAAACATAAAAAGGCCACATTTTTTCTATGCATTTTTTCCAGGCAAGGGCTGGGGATCTAGGATTCCAGCAGCTGCTGTGGGGCCAGTGGGTGCACACCAGGCTAGGGTGATTGAAGCTGAGGCAGAGTTGCCACAACCTGAGTTTAAACCCTGTTCATAGAAAATAAAAGAAAAGAAAAAATAAAAAATAATCCCTGGCTTGCAATTCCCGCTAATTATTCTGCCAAATTTTGGATTTGAGCTCAGGGTCTGGGTAAATATGCAGCAATGTGGATGAAGGGGAAGATCACCGTACTTGAAAATAAGAAAGACAGGCTTGTTCACTAGGCCTGAATTAAGCACCAGCCCTGGAAAACATACTATTTATATTCATTGTAAACTTAGGATTTATTCTTAACTATTAATGTTCAGTCCATACATGTTTTATGTGGTTGTTCCTTCTATTTTTTGTTTTATTGATTTATTTGCTGTTGATTGTACTTTGATGAAACTCATTCCGTTTATTGCATTGATGACATCCGATCACAGAGCATCTAGATTTGTAGAAATGTTCTCCATCATACATGAACCCAGTATACTCAGAGAAAAGGAAAACAAGTTTCACACTTGCCTTCTTATTCCATGATCCACTTGTTGGTAGTGCTGGGATCTGAACTTAGGGCCTAGCAGAACAAATTGGAGAATAAGTCAAGGTGAACACAAAAACCTGTGAGCAACTTAGGAGCTTAGCCATTCCCAGGATCTGACATTGATCCCCAGGGTGGTCCACTATAGTCATAAATTCATAATTTAAACATAGGATCTATATTGACATACATGTGTGGACACATCTTGTGTTCGGTGCACTTCTTCTCCTTATTTTGTCTCTAATTCATGGAGGTATTGTGTATTTTACAAAGTATGGTGACAAATATAACTGTTCTGCCGTGGATGACAAAATGTTCCCATGGTTATTGGTTTGCCTATGCATTTCCATCCTAGTTAAGTCCCAGGACTTTCACAGGAGAGGAAAAAGTGTGCAACAACTGGCTTCTGACAGCAGAATGAATCTTTTGTCAGTGCTGGGATTTGAACTCAGGTCTAGGTAGCTCTGTTGCACTGGTGGGGGGAAGGGGAAGCTCACCATCCTTGAGGACTAGAATGCCAGACCTGGTCCAGGGCCTGATTTGAAGCCCCAGCACTGCACAAATTACCAAGCCCACCTTTTTTAAAATTAAGATCTCTCTTTACCTACAGGTGTGGTATGCATCTTGCATTCAGTGTAGTTATTCTTTTTATTTTGTGCCTTATTCAAGGATGTATTGTGTATTTTATTGAGTATGGTGACAGATATAACTGAGCTGACATGGATGACAACCTATTGCCATGGCTATAGAGTTGCCTATATAGCATTCTCCATCTTCAATGAGACCCAGGACATTCACAGGACAGGAAAACATGTTCAACCATAGCTTCTCACATCAGAATGAATCTATTGGCAGTGCTGGAATTTGAACTCAAGGCCTAGCAGGCCCAATTGTTGAATGGGCCATGGTGAGCCCACCAGTCTATGAGCCACTAAGGAGCTAGGTCATTCCTGGGACCTGAGATTGAGCTCTGGTTGGGGCCAATATAGACATAAATTCATAATTAAACAGAGGATCTATATTTCCAAACAATGGTGGGCATCATCTTGCATTCAGTGTAGGCACTCTCTTTATTTTGTGCCTCATTCATTGATGTATTTTGTATTTTCTTGAGTATAGGAAGACAGATATAACTGTGGTGAACTGGTTGACAAGCAATTACAGAGTTGCCTATGCATTCTCCATCCTAGCTGAGACCCAGAACTTGCACAGCACATAAAAACAGGTGCAACGACTGGCTTCTCACATCAGGGTAATTTTTTGGCGATGCTAAGATTCGAACTCGGAGACTAGGAGGCCCAACTGCCCAATGGGTCCAGGTGAGCACACCAGCCTGTGAGCCCCTAAGGAGCTGGGCCATTCCCAGGAAGAGATTGAGCACCAAGTAGGCGCAAATAGTACCCAATGCATCATTGGAACATGAGATATATATTCACATTCGTGTGTGGACTGCATCGTGCATTGAATGTAGTTATTCTCTTTCTTTTTTATGCTATTCATGGATGTATTGTGTATTTTCTTGAGTATATGATGACAGATATACCTGGGTTGACATGGATAACAACTTATTCCCATGGCCACAGGGTGGCCCATGCATTCTCCATCCTAGCTGAGACACAGGACTTGCACAGGAAAGGAAAACAAGTGAAATGATAGGCTTCTGACATCAAGATGAATTTTTTGGCAATGCTGGGATCTGAACTCCTGCCCTAGTAGGCCCAATTGGCAAATGGGTCCACATGAACACACCAGCCTGTGAGCCACGAAGGAGCTAGGCCGTTCCCAAGACCTGAAATTGAAGACCCCCCTCCTCGGTGGGCACGGGGGAGAGTGGGGAGCATAATAGTCATCCATTCATAAGCTGAAGGTAGTATGCAAATAAGTACATATTTGTATAGGGTAGGAGAGATGGTGTCCTGTGATGGAATCCAATCTACCTTGTCAGTACAGATTCTTGGATCTTTCCTGATGCCTCCATTTCATGACTGTGATGATTATTGTCATGCTTCATCAACTCTTCTTTACAAATAATTGATACCACATGATTCTTGCCTATCATTTCCTATTTGCATCATGCAAAAACTACTCATTCAAGGATGATATCGATAGCATAACATGACTCTTTCTAGGTCCAGAAATGAGTATCTCAGGATCTCCTGCCATTCCCACCTCATAGCTGTGGCTGAATTCAAGCCTCAGGCCTGGAAAAATACTCCTTATATACATTTTAAAGGTAGGATTTATACTTCCATAGAGATGTTCAGTCCATACTGTGATTGGTGTGGTTATTCATTTTATTTCTTGTTTTACTCATTTATTTACCATTTATTTTATTGACTCTGATGACACCTAAACCATTTATTAAATTGTTTACATCCTATCATATAGCATCTCCATCATGCCTCCCAATGCTAGCATCTGAACTGAGGGCCTATCAGGCCCAATTCATGAGTGGGTGAATTTGAGCATGGCAGCCTCTTGCCAATGAAGCTGTGAGATGGTTCCCATGTGCTGATATTGACCCCCAGGTTTGGCCAAACCAGGAATACATGAATAGGCAGACAGTGGTATACAATTAAATATATATTAGTAAAGATTGCCAGAGCTGTCTATCTATGATTGAATTACACCTACTACGTTCCTACCAACTCTTAGGTATTTATTATTCCATCATTGAAGGAATATTATTCTTTTCATGCTTAATAAATTTTTAATTAAGATCAATTAGCATTCTAAGATTATTGCATCCAATTTTAGACTAGTCTGAGGCATGAACTACACTTTCAATAGGTATTCCTATGCATAGGAATGCGTCTCTTGTGATCTCCTGCCATTAGTGTAAGAACTGGGATTTGAACCCATAGTCAATGTTGACAGATTCGTCTATGGCTTTCCTGCGAGCCCACCAGCAAACAGCAATGGCAGGTCAGGTACACTTTGGAACCGTGTTATTCAGACCTAGGATGGTCACCGTGCAAAGAAAAAAAATCATAAAAACCCAGCCCTCTTCAGCTTTCCAGCTTTTTCTTTTCTTCCTGACAGCCCTCTGGGCCTAGGATCTCAGGATCGGCTATGGGTCTGGAGATGGCACCCCAGCCTTGAGAGATCCAAGATGATGCCACTCAACAGGGAAGTAAGCTGCAAAACCACTTCATTCATTCCAGGCATGGCCAGTAATGAGGAGAAACCAGAAACATTTGTTAGAGTTACACCAGGGTCAGGCTTTTCTCAGCCTCTTCAAACAGTAACTAATTAACCTTCCTCTCTCAGGTGAAGAGAAACCCAGGCTATCTGTAGGTAAACAATATAGAGTCAGTTTATTGGGGGAGACGGGAGGAACAGAGTAGAAAAATCCTGCTCTTTGGTCTTAGGGAGTGGATTCTTGACTCTCCATCTTTCAGATTTGAATACTCTTCTTCTGCTTCTGCCAATCCATTCTCCTTCCTTCATTCTACACATCATTAATATAAATCCCCAGTCCAAGGAGAGGCAGGGCCCTTTCTATTCTGTCTCCAAGCACTTGAGTTAAAACCTGGCTCTGCCCTAGGCTCTGGGGCATTTGGCTGCCTGAGAAGTGGGAAAGAGACATTCTTCCTGCTCTGTAGTTCTGTGAAGGTGATGCTGGTGGCCTGGCACACTGCAGAAGGCCTCATGACTGGGAATGTTACCTTCATATCTCCTGACATCCAAGACCAGGTTAATCTATCTATCTATCTATCTATCTATCTATCTATCTATCTATCTATCTATCTATCTATCTATCTATCTATCTATCTATCTATCTACCTACATACCTATCTACCTACCTATCTATCTATCATCTATCTATCTATCTATCTATCTATCTATCTATCTATCTATCTATCTATCTATCTATCTATCTATCTATCTATCTATCTATCTATCTATCTATCTATCTATCTATCTAGACAATTCTGGCTTTTTCCCTGTATGTGATACCAAGGAATCCTAACCAGGGCTTCTTGTATGCTAGGCAAGCTCTCTCTCAGTAATCCACATTCCCAGTACCCTCATCTTTTTCTTAATGGTAGGTTTTACATAAGTATGCTACCATTTTATGTTCCCAAGTTTAATTGTCTGTATAATAGTTACTCCTACAAAACTGTATCTTGTCTTCCCCTCCCTGATTTGTAACTGTTCCTGCATTGGCCTCATAATAAAATGTAAATAAAGACTGCTGAGAGCTTAAGTGTGCATCATATAAGGACACCGCCCTGGAACCCTGGAAGAGGAAAGCCATGGGCCTGAAATGTAGAGAACGGTGCAGTACGCACAATGAGCATATCTGAAAAATGAACCAGTAAATAAAAGGAGAAGCATTGCATATGGTCTGTTTGCACTCAGGGAAGTAATATACACACATAAGTACATATTGAACTGATACATAAACTTGACCTTCCCTTTTTTAAAAATATTTTTGTAGCCTTCTCAGTGCTTAAACCCAGGGCCCAATGAGTTCCTCAGCTGTTTTGTACAAGGCTGAGGCTGCCACCACCACAGGTCCACTTCCAGCCATCTGGTCATTAATTGGACATAAGTGCCTCCCAGGCTTTCCTGTCTAGGCTGTGTCACCTGCTCGGCTTTCTCTCTCAAAGCTGGAGCTCTACCCTCTGGGCCACTGCTCCACTTCTGGTTTTCTGGTGGTTTATTGGTGATCACAGTCTCACAGACTTTCCTGTTTGGGCGGACTTTGAATTGCGATCTCCCCAGGAGACTTCAAGCAGCTTTCCTCAGGGATTCACCAAGGAGCTCCTCCACACAAACCCTTAGTCTAAATCTCAGGAGGTACTAGAGAAAAACAGAAACATGTAGATGCTTCTAGTGTGTTCTAGATAGTTAAGGTTGGAGACAGAAAACAATCATAATTATTAGATCATTTTATAGGCAAAAGGAGCAATGCAGACAGTATGAGGATCGCTCCAAACTTTGGTCTTCTCATTCTGAGACAGTAAATTCACTGCAGCTCAATGCTAAGTGACAGAACTGTCATGTCCTTTGGACATTTGCTCCTCAATCTTGTGACACTCATTCCTCACTTTTGGCTTCAAACCTGTGACCAGAGGAAAAGATGAGGAGAGAAAATCCTTCTCAGATAAAGCAGCTGCAAATAACACTGGGTAGTTTACTTATAAATTCAAACCATTGGAATGACCCTGTTAAGAAGTCAGAATGTCCAGATTAAAAAATGAAGAAGAAAAGAAAGAAGGTGCCAGTGACTTCTCACTGTAATCTCAGCTCCTCAGGAGGCTGAGATGTACAGAATGTGAGTTTGAATCCAGCCAGCATTGGAAAGTCTATGACAAAGTTATTTCTAAGGGATCACAGAAAAATCCAGAAGTGGGGCTGTGATTCAAGGTTAATGCACTACCCTTGAGCAAAAGTAGCTCAGTGAAAATGCCTAGGCTCATAGTTCAACCCCAGGACCTGCCCCCTCATAAAGAACCTGTACCTCCATGTCTTTTGGTATGTATGAATGTATTCCTACAAGTGAACCTCCACTTTATGATGATTGACACTAAGCTAGGAAATTTGTATTCAATAGAATGTTTTCATAACACAGAGACTGCTTTCATCACAGTGCATGTTCCAGGGCTACCATCACTGGTCCAGTGTAGCCTGAATGTTTCTCTCCATCCCAGGCCTGCTGGAGGAAATCTCTCTCATTGTCTGGAAATGCCCACACATGGCCTCACACCTGTTCAGCTGTATAACAAACAACTCCATCTCTGTCAGTTAGTGATGATGAGTGTGGGCAGGCTCTGCAGGTCAGGAGAAAAAGGTCTTTTTGTACCCCAAGGGATCTCTCTCCCCAGTGCTCTGTTTTGACAGGAAGCCTTCATTTGTGCCACCCCCAGTGGCAGGCCAAGTCCTGTGCACTTATCCTGCCTTTGTGAGACGGTATTCTGGTGTTCAGATACAGTAATCAATATAATTCAGGAGTCCTTCTAGCAGACAACTAGGGCACTGAACCTAATGAAATGTTTCATTGCTGGAGAGTATGGGTCTATGATGCCTCTCTTAGGTTTCTGGAAGCTTGGGAAATCCAAGCACATGTCTAATATCACAAAGCTTCCTGTCATCTAGGGCTGGTAAAGCTTATCAGATATTGAAACCTTTGACCTCTCCTAGTTGGGCCCTGGGTGACTAGGTTTTGGGGTTAAACACAGGGCATGTATGTTGACCATGAGGTCAGTGCAGAAGCCCAGTGCTTTACCATTTTGTGTCACCACTTCTGGTCTCTGTGTGTGTTTGTGTCTGTGTGTGTATGCATGTGTGTGTGTGTGTGTGTGTGTTTGTGTGTGTGTGTGAGTGTGTGTGTGTGTGTGTGTGTGTGTGTGTGTCCGTGTGCAAGTGCACATACACCAGACCTGGAGCTGGAACTCAGCCCTGTACCTAGTTACTTTTTTACAAGGATAGCCCTCTCCCAATTGGGCCACAGAGCCACTTCAGCCTTTTTTTTAGTGATGTGTTCCTGAGATATCAAACCATGGTTTCATATATACAGTGCATTCTACCCCTAAGGCACCTTCCCAGCCCTCCACTTCACGTTTGTTAGTTTGTTTCTGTCTTTTTTAATTGTTGCAGGAGTTGAAGTCTGGGCCTGGGTCCTGTCCTTGAGCTCTTCATCTCATGTCTTGTGCTCTATGCTCTATCACTTGAGCCAAAGCATCACTTCAGGTTTTCTGGTGGTCCATTGGAGCTAAGGGTTTCAAAGACTTTCTTGCCCAGGCTAGCTTTGTACCATAATCCTCAGATCTCATCCTCCTGAGTAGTTAGCATGACAGGCATGAGCCACAAGCATCCAGCTTCCACTTCAGGTTTCTTAGTGGTAAATTGGAGATAATAGTCTCATAGGACCTTTTGTGTCTGGGATAGTTTGGAACCCACATCCTCAGATCTCATATTCCTGAGAAGGCAGGATGACAGACCTCAGCTATTGGCCCCTAGTCCATGGCTTCTGCTGCAAGGGGGTCCTTGCCTCCATGTGGTGGAGTGCTAGCCATGAGCCCAAGAGGTAAGGGTCAGCATCTAGGCCCCAAGTTCAAGGTTCACGACTGTGAAAAAACAGACAAAAAATTTTCTGCAGGATAAAACTCACTAGTCTTCAGAAATACACAATTTTGTCCCTGCCATGGGGACATATCTGAGCGTCAATATTCTTGTCTGCATAATCATCTCAGTTGTGGAGCTCTTAAAAGGACCCAATGAAAGAATGCACCCTGTGCAGGATACAGCCCATGGCTCTCTGCATGACTCAGCACACAGCATCCTGCGAAAGACAGCAGACCGCACCCAGTGCAGGACTCAACACACTACACCTTGTGAATGACTCAGCACAGAGCACCCTATGAAGGACTCAGTACATAGCTCTATTCCACAAGCTGTTATTAGAATTAGGGTGCTTTCATTAGTATCACCATTCTTTGAGGAACATTTCACAAACCACACAAGTTCACATCTAATGGTTTAGTGGGGTGTTTTTTTTGGGGGGTGGAGTTAGCCATAGGGCTTGAACTCAAAACATTGGGATACTGTTCTAATAACATTTGCTCAAGGCTCGAGCTCTACCACTTCGAACCACATTTCAAAGTGTGTAGCAGACTTCCTGTCAGGATGTCAGAGTTAAGCCAGGGTAAGCCAGGATGACGGGAGTAATCCATGGAGCTGTGTTGCAGCAGTTTATATCTGCCTAAGTCAGGTTAGATGACAGCTGTCAACACCAGACTCCTAGCTTGCTCTGTGATTTTGCAGTTAGAACATTCTACCTTTTTGTGGCAGCAGTCCTGTGACTTGAGTAGGGGCTCAGACACTGTCCCTAAGCATTTGTACCCCGGGGTAGCACTGAATTAATTGAAAGACCAGAACTCCTGGGTTTTCTGTTTATGTATGTGGCACTGAGGAATCAGACCCAGGACTTCGTGCTTACCAGGCGAGCACTCACCCACCCAGCCCCAGGAGTGAACAAGGTATAAATAGACATAGCTATATATAAATATTATATACACAAAAAGAGAGATGTCTGTATATTAGTAAATTATAGATAATATTACTACCAATTATTAGTTATTAAATTATGCCTCTATTGATGTGTCCCAGTTAACAATTAATAAAGCATTAATAATTACTAAATATCTTGTCATTATCATATATGTACATACATCCACACATATAATTACATATTTTATAGAATGAGACATATGTCTATATATTATTAAATTATGCATCATGTGTTACTACCAATTATTAGGCATTTAATTATGTCTCCATGAAAATTTTATTCTGTTAATGCTTAATATAATATTAATTAAATGTAATCCAAGTCCTATAATTATTGCATCTAATTTTATCCTAGAATGGTTCACTACCAATTGAATCTGTTTATCATTAATTGTAGTGAAAATTATTGTAGCTATGACATTTATTACATTTATGACATCCTATTACATAGTATATAGATTTGCATCTGAATTATACATCCTACCTATCACTGAAGCACTTAAAATTAAACATGTGTCATGCTTGGCTTCTCACTCCACAATTACATTTTTGGCAGTGGTGGGATCTAAATTCAGGCCCTAGGAGACTCAATTTATGAATGGGTGACTGTCAGCATAACAGTCTCTAGCCAATACAGTTGCCAGGAAATTCCCAGGCCCTGAGATTGAGCCCTGTATATTGATTCCATATTCCGCTTAGTGTAGTTATTCATTTTATTTTTTGTTTTATTCATTTATTTACCATTTATATTATTGACTGTTATTACACATGGAATATTTATTACATTTACTACATGTGATATAGATTTGCCTATGTATGACACACAGGACGTTCACAGAAAAGGAAAACATATGTCACCATGGGCTTCTTACTCCAAGATTCAATTTTTGTGAGTGCTGGCGTCTGAACTCACAGCCTACAAGATCCAATTTATGAATGAGTGAGTGTCAGCACGGACAGCCTGGGGTATATGGAGATGACAAGCAGTTCCCAGCACCTGAGATTGAGCCCCAGGTGTTGAAAAAATAAGAACAGATTGACGTGCAGATGGTAGTCCACAAATAAATATAGATCTTTATAGAGTGCCAGAGATGTCTATACATTCTTCAGTTATACAGACTACATTCCTACCAATTCTTGGGTATTTTTTATGCCCCTATGTAATTAATATTATTGTTTTCATCCTTAATGAATTATTAATTAAATCAACCACTGTCTGGAAACTATTGTGTCCATGTAATTAATAGTATTCTTTTGAAGTGTTCAAAATTATTCACTAAAATCCATCGGCTTCCTAAAATCACTCTGTCTGATTTTATAGTATTATCATTCAGGAACATCTAATTCAACCCTGACATTCATAACATTCCATCAGTATTCCTATGAATAGGAACGAGACCCTTAGTATCTTCTTCCATTGGTAGGGGTCAGGACCGGTCTTCAAACACAGGGCCTATGTTGCAGTTTTGGCCTTACCTGGTAGCCCACCAGCCTTCAGCAATGCCAGGTGACAAACAGTGTGCAGCCATGCTATTCACACCCAAGATGGTCACCTCACAAAGAAAACAAATGTAAAACTGGCAGACCTCTGCAAGTTTCCCGTTTTTATTTTTTCTGTTGTTTTATTTATTTATTTTCCTGTCAGTCTTTGGGGCCCAGGAATCCAGGTTTGGTTGTGCATCCAGTGACTGCACCCCAGCCTAAAGTGATCGAGGGTGAGGCAGAGTTGTCACAACCTGATTACAAGCCCTGCGCTTGACAAAATAAATATAAATTCATTAAAAATATTTTTAAAAAATATGAGGGGGCTAGGAAGGTGGCTCAGTGGTAGAGCACTTGCCTTGCATGTTGGAAGTGGAGCTGTGGCTCAAATGGTAGAGTGCTAGCTTTGAGTATAAATGACAAGGGATAGGACCCAGTCCCTAGTTTCAAGCTTTTTCTAGCAAAGACCCACCCACGAAAGGGAAGCAGGTGGACATACGGGAGCTGAAAGCTCACACATAATACTCAAGACTCCCAGAACAGACCCCATCCTGCTCTGATTCTCTAGACTCGATGTCCTATATCATGGTAATCTTAGATGGAACTTACCATGCACCAAGTTAGGATGTTCAAATACAATCGCATATTCGGGATCCCCTGGCCTTATCAAAGACTCAAGATCTCTCACTGGCCTGCCTCTACACTGGGTAGGGAGGTGAGGTCTAGTTATCCAACCACAGGATGTGGGAATGAAAGGATTTCTCTGCCAAGGGACACAGACTTAAGGGCTCTAGGTCCCTCTCAGGAAGGAGAAAAGGGCTGATCTATCTCAGGAATGTTCCTGGGTTATGAGTATCCTCAAAGAAACAACCCTGCTCAGAGACCAGTGCCTCTGGTTTTCCCACCAGCCTCTATCCAAACCTGCCCCACCTTCAGTATGCCCTCTCTGAATCCCAGATCTGCCATCTAGACTAAAGGCTGAGCCAGGAAAGAGACCCATCTCTGCCTCTGAGAATGGCAATCGCGGGGTCCTAGAGTGCCCTTGAGGAAGTCTGGGGAAACTAGGCTCCTTACTCCCACCCTCATTCCCTGGCTGTCCTTTGCTAGTGGCCAGCTTACTTCTGTCTCTGGTGGAGGAAAGAACAGGGCGGTGGGTGTCAACTTCAGATTGAGCCCTGGAAAGTCCCAGTCCCCAAGGGTGTACTGCACAGGCATCCTGCAGTGGACGATAGCCAGGTGGTCAATGGTGAACCCAATGTGCCAGGACTCTTAATAGCAGTGTGGCTGGGTCAAAGGCTCTATCGCTTTTGGTCTAGGATGTCAGGTGAAGTCATGGCTCCAATATACTGACACTCCTGACCTGTGATCGCCATCCCTCTTCATCTTCCTGCTTATCCTTTGACCCCCCCCAACACTCCCTCACACCAATAAATCCCTAGCCCTTGGACAGCTTGTTCTTATATGACCAGAAAATAAACTCATTGGCGCCAGGGATGATTGAAACCTGTTGAGCCACCCTGAGTCCTAGTGTCTACCCGAGGTTGCTTCACTCTGCAGTCGGCTAACACACAGCTCCTGGATGTCAGAACGGTGTGGAGGTGTCAGTAGCTTGGTCCTACATACTGGCTTTAGGCTCTGAAATTGTCCCCACATAGATTGTGAATGGTTGGCTCTCTTGATCCAGGGACTCCAATCCAAGGCTCACAAGTTCTCCCTTTTTCCTTTCTTTCCTCTTTTTCTCCATCCAGCCTTCCCTCCTCTTTCTCTCTTTCCTTCCTTTCTCTCCATCCTGGGCCTTGAACTTGGAGCCTCGGTGCTGTCCCTGAGCCTTTTTACTCAAGGCCAACATACTACTCCTTGAGACACACTTCCATTTCTGGTGTTTTCTTTTTAGTAATTAGTTGGAAATAAGAGTCTTATAGGCTTTCCTGCCTGGGCCTCAAGCATCGATCCTCCCATCACAGCATCCTATTTAGCTAGGATGACAGGCATGAATCACTGGCATCCAGCTCAAACCAAGGTTTCTTCATGTGCTGTAGAACCAGCACTGGAAACTCATTGTCTATGACCCCTCCAGAGCCTGGCACACATTTTAACTATTTGTGGAAAAATAAATGAGCATCTGAATACAAAAATTCTACAGAAAAGTCCCATCCTATTCAGGTAAGCATCCTGGTGTGTGGGGCAAAGCCTGATGTAGCTCTCCCACAGTTCTCCCTCCACCCTCTTGGTGCCAGCGAACTTAACTGTTTTGGCTCTGAAGACGTGATCCACTGTGTACTCGCTGGATTCCGGGGCCTCTGGGATGCCTTTCTTTTCTAAGATCTCTGGCCAGTGGCTGACCAGCTCTGTCGCACTCAATTCCCCACTCAGGAGTGAATGAAGGTGCCATGAGCTGAAGGCCAGGCTCAAGGGGCCTACTTTCCTAACCCTGGGGCCAGCTAGGATGGCCCACCACATCTAGCACCCAAGTTTCATGTTGCAGAGAAAGGATCCTCGAGGCATCTTGGGTTTCTGAATTTCCCAGAGTCCAGTATAGGTGCTGAGAATCCTCTCTACTCACAGCTGGCAGGCTAAGGATGGTGAGGTCAAAATCTCTGCTCCCCATGACATCCTCAATGTTATGTCTAGGTCAGAGGACCCCCACCAAGAAGACCAACGAGAGTAAGACTATACAGCTGTTTTATGTAAATGGGCTGCAGCTCAGGCCTCATCCTACATTTTGGCACAGTGGAGCACAGGAGGAGAGCCCCGAGCTAAGGATTTACAGGTCTTATAAAGGCACACAACCAGGTGGTTTAGCACCACGTGTTGCTCTGCTCTGAAACAATCAACAAATGGTCACTGCCTCAAATAATTTAACCCTTCACTCAATTGTTGTGTTCACACTAGAGAGAGTCAGAGGAGAATCAACAGCTGCCGGATAAAAGCAATCAAGTCAAGACGTTTATAGCAGGAGACCATCTGGCTTGGGAACTCTGCTTGTGATACTTTGAACATCATTGATTGTTGGCTGAAATGGTCCGTCTAATTTGACCCATAATCCCAGGCGTTAGTGGAAAATGCCAGCTTCAAGAAAAAACCCTGCAAAAGGTGACATTTCAGTTGTCCCAATCAAACTTAAATGGTTCCAAAGTTAGAGGTCCCCGTTTCTTTCCAGAGAGCTCATGGCAGGTTACAGAAACTGACATTCAGCAAGCCTTAGCTAACTGCCATGGCCTGATACTGAGCAGACTCCAGCAAAGGGAATGCACTTGCCTACCACTGCCCAGCTGGAAACAGCACAGGCAGGAGACAGATTATAGTCTGCAGGACTCCAGGGAGGACTTCCTACCAGTGCACTCCCCTAGGAGGGAATCCACACCATCAGTGGGGTGCCAGGGCACCCTGCCCAGATCCCCGTGGACACTGTTAATGCCCTGGGTAAGGTTGGCCTGTCATCCTCGGTAATGGTGAACCATCTGCAATGTCACACCGTTCACCACTTCCCAGACCCTCCTAACTTCACAGCCCTTGCCCTAATCCCCCCCTCCATCTCTTCCCTAATTACAATTGGCAGACACATTCCCAACCCTTGAATTAGCTCCAACTATACAAATGAGAGCAGACTGTCTGGCTGGAAGAGTGCGGAAATGGACACACTCGTCTCACAAGCCTTCAGGCTTAAGACAGAAGGTGTCCACTTTGGTCTGTAGTTCACACAGGCCTCCTAGGGGAGACCCACGCAGGCCAAGCAGCAAATGTGGGCTATAGGAAAGGGGGAAGAGATAGGTAGAAAGGAATGTCTACTGAAATCTTCCCCAAAGGAGCCATGAAACAGTGAAGGTGAAAACAAAAATGATGGCTGGTCTGATACTTGGCATTGATGCAAAAGAACAACAAATACACACACACACACACACACACATACACACACACACACACACACACACACACACACACACACACACACACACACACACACACACACACAAATCCAGAACAGTGACTGTAGATTCATCCATGCAGCACCTGCAATTTGCCAACTGATCATTCAGCTGAGCACAGTCAGGCTCTCTCTCTCTCTCTCTCGCTCTCTCTCTCTCTCTCTCTCTCTCTCTCTCTCTCTCTCTCTCTCTCTCTCTCTCTCTCTCTCTCTCTCTCTCTCTCTCTCTCTCTCTTTCATGCACACACGCGCACGCGTGTACAGACACACACACACACACACACACACACACACACACACACACACACACACACACACACATACTCACACATAGACTCAGAATAGTGCCCCTCCTGAGTTTGTTGGTTCCTCATCTGTGACAATATACAAGCTGGAGTACGGGAGTTCCCTTGTCAGGACCAGGGGTTGGACCCATGGAAGCACCGCTCTAATAATGCTGAACCACCTTGCCTCTCCCTTTCCCTTGGGAATAACTAGCTTTGACTCCCTATTCACCAAAACCCTAGGCCAGGACTCTGAGTGAAGGATTCCTGAGAAAAGTGACACTTCAGAGCCTGGACTGAAAACAAACAGGAGGTCATGGTGCCCCCAGAGAAGTGTCTGACCCGGGGTGGGGGCAGGGTTGGGGAAATGGATGGGGTCCTAAAGGCTACATACATGGATGAACTTCCTACTTCCAGCCTAGATGCTTCTGGGTGACTTGGTGGATTCTTGGGGAGGATGAGAAAACCAGATGGTCCTGGAGCACCAGCAGATGGTGGCAGAGATGGGAAATGAGATCACCCTGTGAGTGCTATTGACAACAGGAGTGTGGGGGGGGGGGACAGGCAGGGTATACATGTGTTGGAGGGGCATGTTCTTCCCAGACATTCACCTTCTATCTGACCCCTAGTGCCCTCACCTCCCTAGTGGGCTCTTCCTCAGGGGAAAGGGTGACCAAGCACAAAAGACAAGGGCTCACACAGAAGTGGGGGGGGCTCTCTTCTGCATCCAATACCCCCCACATCCAGAAAAAAGGAAAAATCCCAAGAAGGCAGGTGTGGAGGTGTTGCTCCCCACCTCTGACTAAAGCCACCAGGTTCCCCCCAGGGAAAGGAAGGGTGCAGATGCATGGCTCTGTGGCTCCCACTGCTCTAGGCCAGGGGTTCAGTGGTGCCCCCTCTTCACCCATCCTTGCATCTGCCCTTTTCCTGGAACACTTCCCATTATGGATTGGGGGTGGGATCCCAGGATCAACATCCATTCCCCCACCCCACACTCTTGGGGCACATTTGTGGCAGAGTCAGGGCAGCCCTGCCTGGTTTTGGGGAGGCACGTTTGGGACACAAGAGGGGAGGGAGGAGTCATGGGTCTGTGTCCGTGGGGGGTGGGGGGTAGATTTGAGGTCGTGAGTTACATACCTGCAGGGCTTCCACTGGGTACCGGGACTGAGTTAGGGCCTCAAGGAGGCCAGGGGTGCACCATCGCTGGATGACTCCAAGAGGAGTCACAGGTCCAAGCTGGCAACAACATGTTTCAAAAGCGGTGCTACGGGGAGGTCAGGAGAAGTGGCCAGGGCAGGGGAAGGCAGGTGGCAGGGCTGAGCTTGCCCCCTCCACAGCTGAGCTCCTGGTGCAGGGGCCTTGGACTCAGGGCCTACCTGGCCTCTGAGCCCCCCTAGGGCTGTGAGAGGGATGTGCCTGCTGTGCTGGCTTTGTGTCCTCTGTGCTCCTGGCTCAGACCTGTGCTCCTACAGCAGCAGAGGACAGCCATTGACGCTGCCACCCCTGGTGCATGTGCCTGCTCATTTCTGCTCTCTCTCTGACCCCACTTCTCACCCAGGATGCCCAGCCACTGCTGTGCAAGTATGCCAGCTACCATGTGCCCCTGGCTGCAGCAACTATGTGCCCCTTCAGCCACGCCCTGTCCTCCCCTCAGTCACACCCCCTCCGCAAGTAGGTCATGCCCCCACCCCTGGTTTTGTGCTGCACTGACTCTGACCTAAAGCTACCAGGCCATGGCAGAAGCAGCCTCACCTCAGGTCAGGGCTTCCCCCCAACCACAGCAACTCAAGATCCCCTCAGCCCAACCACTGGGGGAGACTCTTTTCCATCCACCCCACACACCAAGCAGGTGCAAGGCAATGCTCCATGTTTGTTTGTGTGTGTGTGTGTGAGATTGTCCTGTCAAGGACTCATAACATTGAATCTTTTGGGATGACAGCACACAGCACACTTAAAAAGAGAAGCACAAACAACCCTGTGTAATGGATTCAGCACACTGTGCCGTTTGAAGGACTCAGCACATAGCAACTTTTGGAATCCTCATGGTAATTTAATTACCAATAAGATTAGACATGGCATTTTGACATCACTAAATTAAATATCATAATATGACATTATAGGTCACAGTGACATTATAGATATATTGTGTATTCCTAGTCTGTGATTTCATTCCATTACAAGCTAGCAATATTGGTGGACATGATAAATTCATTGTGACCTCAAAGCCATTGTGACATGAAAATCCCTTAGTGACATCACAGTGCCATTTTGATATCATTAACCTGACATGACAAACCTGTCCTGTTCATTTTGACCTCATCACCAATGTGACGTCACAAAGCCATTTTGATATCACATTGCTATTGTGACATTACAATCACCTTGATACCATCCAAACTCATTATGACATCTTTAGCCACTTTGAAAAAACACATGGCCTTTGTGACATCACAGTCCCTTTGTGTATCCATATCCTCATTGTAAAATATCAATTGAGATCAGATATGCTATTGTAATATCACAAAGCATTTACAATATAATCATTAGTGTGACATCACATTGTCATTATGACAACATCAGGTCAGTATCACAAAGCATTTACAATATAATCATTAGTGTGACATCACATTGTCATTATGACAACATCAGGTCATTGTGACATCACAAATCTGTAATGATATCATAACACTATGACACCACATTGTCATTGTGACCACATATATACATTATGAAGGCCTATTATGTGATTTCGCTTTATTTCAAACGTGGGTTCATATCAAACACACATTTTGACTTCATAACCATTGTGACAAGACAACCCCTTTGTGATATACCATTGCCATTCTGATATCTCTAAACAACTGTGACAACTCAAACATGTCCTGTCCTCATACGTTTTGTGACATGTTGCCACTGTGTTAGGCCCATTGAGAGCTCAATCTATTTTCAACCTCATATTATTTCAGGTATTAAATATTAGAAATGTACTGTGATATTATGAATACTGTGACATCACACTGCTAGATTGTGTCACATTGTCACATCACAAATCTGTTCTGTCTTCATCACATTTGTGCCAACAAATGACTTTGGAATCCTCACAATCCCATTCAAAACTCATATACTAATTATGAGCTAATGACAATTGAGGTCTGGAATGCCATTGCCACATCACCACACTACAACATCACAAAACTATTTTGAACTGATCACTATTATGACATCACCAACTAATTGTGACATAACAACACTCTTATGATGGCGAAAAAAAAACACTCTTATGACATTATAATTTGACATCATATTGCAATTGTGATATTACTGAACCATCACGCATTCACAAAGCTATTATGATCTCATCACACATTAGAAAATTATAGCCTTTCAGACATCAAGCTCTTTCCGTAAACTTGTATCATTGTGAACTTGTAGCAATTGAAAATTGAAATAAAATGTGATATTGCAAACTAGTTTTGACATCACTAACCCATTTTTATATCATTTACACTTTGAAAACCAGAAGCTGTTAGCAACCTTAACACTTTTGACAAAATACATGGCCTTTGTTTAACCACAGTTCATTTGTATATGTCATTGTGAATTCATTCTCATATCCTCACTATAAACTAATGGCAATTAATATCTGACATGCCATTGTGACATCATAAACCTTTTATGACATGACCAGTGTGACATCAGACTGTCGTTATGACACCATCAGCTCATTGTGACATCACCAAGCTACAGTGACATCATAGCATTATGACATCGCATTGCCATTTTGCTGTGATAGACACATTGTAAATGCATATCTTGTGATTTCATTCTATTTCAAATGTGGCATATCAGTTGATATCAGAAACACATTGTGACCTCATAATCATTGTCAGAAAATAAACACTGTATGCCATCATAACCAGTGTGACTTTATACTGTTGTTATGACATCTTTAGCTTATGGTGACTTCATGAAATGATAATGACAGCATAGCATTTGACATTGTCATTGTGAGATCATTGTCATATTATGAATGCCAAATCTGTGATTTAATTGTATTGGAAATGTGACATGTGGGTTGATATCAGAAACTCATTGTGATGTCATAACCATTGTCACATCAAAATCCCTTTTTGACATCAATTTGGCATTGTGACATCACACTGGCAATGTGATGCTAGTAAGGCATCGTGATATCACAAGGGTCATGAACTCACAATGGATTTCTGGTATCAACTGACATTCCACATTAGAAATAGAATCAAATAACATAATAGGCAAACACAATGTGTCTATGACAACAGAATGACAATGTGATGTTACAATGCTATGATGTCATTGTAGTTTTACATGTCAAAATGAGCTGATGGTATCATAATGGCAACATGATGTCACAATTATGATTATGTCAGAAAGGATTTGTTATGTTTCAATGGTATTTCTGATGTCAGTTTCCATTAGTTCCCCATGAGGATATGGATACAAAAAGGTTCTGTGATGTCACAGAGGCCATGTGTGTTTTCAAAGGTGGTAAGAAGACATAATAGATTTGGGATGGCACCATGTTATCCATAATGCCACAATGGAAATGAGATATCCCAGTGGGTTTTTGATGTCTCAGTGGTGATGAGGTCACAATGATTTTGTGATGTCAGAGTTTGTTTGTAATATCAGAATGATATATCAAATTTCAATGACTCATAATTCAATATGAGGATACCAGGTGATAGAAGAAGCTCCATAGTATGAGGGCATACTATGTGAAAACCCAATGGGACAGTGATTTCACAATGACAATGTGATATCTCACCATCATGTTATAAGAATGTTTTGATGTCACAATTGGTGATGCAATACTGATGAGGTGGTCACAATAGATTTGAGATGTCCCAAGGGGTTGGTGATGGCACAATGGCATGTGGGACCTCAATTGTCATTAACACACCCTGAGTATATTAGTTTGGAAAGAGATTCTGATGTCAGCAAAGCATATGTAGTCAAAAAGGTGAAGAACTAACAGGTCTGAGATGTCACAAAGTGGCACAATGGTTATGATGTCCAGCGGTGTGATATTATGATGTTACACTGTATTTTAGATATCTCATGTCATATCTGAAATATGAGGTTGAACACAGATTTTCAACTCACAAAGGGCCTAAGATATCACAATGGCATGTCACAAAATTATGAGAACAGGAGAGGTATTTGATGTCACATTGGGTTAGTGATATAACAAAGTCAATGAGCTGTGACAGAGAGATTTAGATGTCACAAAGGTTTTGAGTTCACAATGGTTTCCTGATATCAACGTAGATGGCACATTTGAGATAGAATGAAATCAAAGAATTGGCATTCATGATAGGTCTATGACATGAAAATGACAATGTGATGTCAAGGCAGCAATGTTTGATAGGATATGTACTCATTACCTTGCTCATGTAACTGTAATCCTTCTGTACAATATATTTGCAATAAAAAACTCACAGAAGAAAAAAAAGAAAAATATGGTATGGTGTCATTGGGGTTTGGTGATGTCACAATGAATGGTGGTGTCATGATGACAATGTGATTTCAGTCATAATTATTGCACAAAGTATTTGTGATGATACAATGCTATGTGTGATAACAATTTTCAATAGTTCACTATGAAGATATGGGTACACAAAGGGTCTGTGATGCCACAGAAGTCATGTGGTTTTTTTTCATGTATTTTTTGTGTGAAAATACTGTACAGAGGGGTTACAATTACATGGGCAAGATAATGAGTACATTTCTTACCAAGCATTGTAGCCTCCTCCCTTGTTTACCCTTCCCATCCCTTGCCATCATCCCCCTCACCCCCACCCAATCCTCCCCGCTCCCCCTCCCCCCTCCTCATGAATGTTGTAAAGTTTGTTTTCAACATAACGACTTGTACATCTCAAGAGTTCACAATAGCTTTGTGATGTCACAATGTGATTGTGAAGGCACAACAGCAACGTGATGTCACAATGGTTTTGTGACATCACAGTGGTGATAAGGTCACAATGCATTTGTGATGTCATTATGAGTTTGTAATATCGCAATGACATGTCCTATTTCAATTTCTACCAGCTCACAATGAGGATACAATTTCAAAGAAAGAATCTTAAGCTTCAAAGATCATGAATTTTTAGTCATAACTTGTGTGATATGCAGCCATTAGGACATTTTAGGTCTTTAGTAAGCTTATAATCTGTTTTCAAATGCATAATAATTCAGGTATGACATATGATATCAGAAATAGACTCTGACATAAACATTGTGACATCACATTGATAGACATCAAGACCGTGGTGTCACATTGTGAACTCACAAATTTGTTAGCGCTTCATCACATTTGTGCCAACACATGACTTTGGAGACAACACAGTACATTTGTGAACTCATATTCTCATTGTGAGTTAATGACATTTGAGATCCGGCATGCCATTGTGACATTTCCAACCAATTGTGACAGCACAAACCTATTATAGTAGAAACACATTGTGATCTAATAGCCATTGTGGTAGCACAATCCCTTCATGACCCCACATTTCCATAGTGATATCACTAACCCAATGTGAAATTCCAATCCTCTCATACCCAATCCAGGTATGAAATGTGATAGCCGAATCCAGTGTGACATCTTGATCATGGTGACTTCACACTGATAGATGTTATGAGCATTTTGTCACATTCTGACAACACACACCTGTTAGGACTTCATCACTTTTGTGACAATGCATGCCTTTGGAGACATTACAGTCCCTTTGTGAACTCATATATTCATTGTGGGTTAATGACAATTGAGATCACATGTGTCATTTTGATATCACCAACCCATTGTGACAACACACACCTCTTGTAAACTCATCACCAGTGTGGCATCACCAATTGTGATATCAAACCATTGTTAAGTCATCATTTTGCAACATCACATTGCCATTGTGATGTCACTGTTCCACTGTGTTTTCAAAAACCTACTGTGTCTTCATAGCATTTTAGAAAATTCATAGCCTTTTATACTTCAGTTTTCTTCTATGAACTGATATCCTCATTGTGAAATAGTAGCACCTGAAATTGGACATGTGATTATTAGATGTGACTTCACAAAATTATTTGATTTCATTACCAATGTGACATCACAAAACCCTTGTGAGCTTTCATTGCCATTTGACATCACTATCACATTGTGACATCTCAAACCTATTAGGACCTCTTAGCACCTTTGAAAAAAACACATGGCCTTTATGACATCACAGTCCCTTTGGGTAACTATACTCTCATTATGAACTGACAATTGATATCAAACATGCCATTGTAACACCACGAACCTTTAGTGACATCACGAGTATGACATAATATTGTCATTATGGCAGCATCAACTACATTTGACATCACAAATCTACAATGACAAGATAGAATTATGAGATTACACTGCCATTGTGAAGTTATAAAAACATTATGAATGCATGTTTTTAATCTTTTTTTTCCTGTCATGGGGCTTGAACTCTGGGCTTGGGAGCTGTCTCTGTTATTCAGCTCAAGTTGAGCACCCTTTCGCTTGAGCCACAGAGCCACTTCTGGTTTTCTAGTGATTTTCATTGGAGATAAGAGTCTCATAGACTTTCCTGCCTGAGCTAGCTTTGAACTGCAATTCTCAGATTTCAACCTCCTGAGTAGCTAGATTTACAGGCGTGAGCCACTGGTGCCCGGCTTTTTCATTCTATTTCAAATTTGACATGTATGTTGATATCAGAAACATAATGTGACCTCAAAACCATTGTAACATCATAAATCATCAGTGACTTTCAAATTGTCATTACGACACCATCAGCTCATTGTGACATCACCAAACAATAATGGCATCATAGCATTATAAATCACAGTGACATTGTTATGACTTAACAGTGTGAAGGCCTATTCTGTGAATTCACTCTGTTTCAGAAATCCATTTTGACCATATAACCATTGTGATATCACAATCCTTTGTGACTTCACATTGCCATTGTGATATCATTCACCTGCTGTGCCATCACAACCAGTCCTGTCCTTGTAAGTTTTGTGACATGCTGCCATCGTCATATAATAGGGTCTTTGTGAGCTCATAATCTGTTTTCAATCTCATATTTCTGGTATGACATATGATATCAGAAATCCTTATGACATCATAATGCCAGAGATCATGACCATTATGTCACATTGTGACATCACAAAGCTGTTAGAACGGCATCACATTTGTAACAACACATGCCTTTGGAGACATTACAGTCCCTTTTTGAACTCATATATTCATTGTCAATGACAATTGAGATATACCATGCCACTCTGACATCATGAACCTATTGTGACATCACAAACTTATTGTGACCTCATCACGAGAATGGTATCAACAACTAATTGTGGTATCAAATCATTATTTGACATGATATTGTGGTATTGGCATTATTATTTTACTGTCCCATTGTGTTTTTACAAACCTATTATGGCCACATCACATCTTAGAAACTTCATAGCATTTGAGACTTCAAGCTCTTTCTGTGAACTCACATACGTATTTCCTCTAAGGCAAGGAGACAAACCATTGAGTCACATTTAATATAATAAACCAATTTACACTAGAAAGAGCCTGTGATTACCTTATCCTGGACTGGATAACCAGGTCTAAGAGCAGCCTTGACCACAAAACCTCTGACCTCCAATGGGCAGCCCCGCCACCAGCCAAAAAATTATGATCTCCAAAGCTCCAAACCTCAATGGGCAAGGCTTTCAACTTTTCCATTATTCCCTCCTTCGCTACAGACCTGTTATTCCTTTCCGGTCTTTCTGTTTTTCCCTTCCACCACTTCCGTCTTCTCTTCAGTCCTCTCTAGTCTCCACACGCCTGCACTACTCTGCCCTAATGACCACTTTTCTGCTTCCTCTCTTCTCAGGTTTTTCCCTTCCTGCTGTCTTACCACTTTCTTCCATCTGGGTAGCTCTCATTTTTATCTTCCCTTCCAATGCTCTGAAAATGCAACTTATATATAGGTTGTGCCCCTCCTCACTCCAACGGGTTTCTGCCTAACAGTTTTCAACCGTCACTACCCAAACTGCCCAATGTTCAATCATTTCTTGACAGCTCAACATGTGAGGCTTGACACCTCCACCTTTGGTGGCATTCCCCACACTCTCCGGTGGGCCAGGCCAAGAATTTACAATGATTAATGGCTCCCACAGATAATTTTGGCTCCATTGGTTATTACAGCATCCTCATAGTGAATTAGAAGAAACTGAAATTGTATATGTAGTTGTTATATTACATACATGATGAGACATCACTAACCCATTGTGACCTACTCACTGCGGTGACATCACAAACTCATTGTGATATCACATTGCCATTGTGCCACCATGATCACATTGTGACATCGCAAACCTATATGACCTCAGAAGCTTTGAAAGAAAGCATGGCCTTTGTGACATCACAGGCCATTAATCTACCCACATCATTTTGAGCTAATGACAATTGAGATCATACATGCCATTTTAACATCTCAAAAACTTTGTGACATCATTACCAGTGTAACATCACATTGTCATTATGACAATATCAGCCAATTGTGACACAATAAAACAATGACATCATAGCATTATGACATCACATGGTCATTGTGATGTCACAGATACATTGGAATGTTTATTCTGTGATTCCATTCTATTTCAAATGTGGCAGGTAGGTTGACATCAGAAAAATATTGTGACCACATAATCATTATGACATCACAATACCTTGATGACACAACATTGCCATTATGATATCACTAACCCACTGTGACATCACAAAACTGTCCTATTCTCATAATTTTTTTTGACTTGCTGCCAGTGTGATCTCTTTGGCATCACTAAGTTCATAAATTCTTTTACTCATACTTCAGGTATGACATGTGATATCAGAAATCCACTGTGATATCATGACCACTGTGACATCACACTGCCAGATGTCATGAACACTGAGTCACATTGTGACATCACAAACCTGTTAAGACACATTACACTTGTGCCAACATATGCCTTTGGGTACATCATTATCCCTTATGAACTTATATATTCATTGTCAATTAGAGATCTGGCATGAGATTGTGACATCACCATCCCATTGTGAAATCACAAATCTATGTGACCTCATCACCTGTATGGATCACCAACTATTTGTGACTTCAAAGCAATACTATCTCATGTAATGGTAACATCACATTGCCAATAGGATATCTCTGTCCCATTGCATTTTCACCAACTTATTATGTCCTCATAATATTTTACAAAAT